>NC_044303.2:184827552-185137426 GCF_007474595.2 Lynx canadensis | reverse complement strand
TGTTGATCTGGCTGCTTGGTACCCATTCATCCATATTCTATTAATTGTATTGCTTTTCTACTCTGAGCTACCTATCGTCCCCAGGTTTCTATGCAAGGGTTTCTGGGGGAGTTGGCTCATTCTTTGTTCATGGGTGGATTGATTACCTGATTTGGGCCATAACTAACCAGCATCTCACATTCCCTGGGCAACTGTGATTGGATCAGGAGTGGGCCCTCTGCCTATTCAGAACCATAAAGAACCAATAATTCAATGAAACCTTTCTGGAAATCCTGGAAGATAGGTCA
The DNA here is from genome assembly GCF_007474595.2 of Lynx canadensis. NCBI lineage: Eukaryota > Metazoa > Chordata > Mammalia > Carnivora > Felidae > Lynx > Lynx canadensis. The sequence goes on along the minus strand of NC_044303.2, from coordinate 185,137,139 downwards.
TTCTTTCCTCCTGGACTTGAGGTGGTTGAGAAGAGAAGGTTTGCATTCGATGCAGTAGTCTTCATAGAAACACACACAAAAAAGAGTAGTTTGAGAACAAAGCAAGAGCACAGAAGAGTGCAGAGATGGGTCAGAAGATTGTGTACTATCAGACTGTCTCTGAAATGAGTGCTACTATTCTAAGCTCTCCATTCACAAGAGCCAGTAAATTCCCTTTGGCATAAGAACATTTGATTTGGGCTTTCTGTTATCTACAGCTGAGATCCAATATGCTCTGACAATATGAAGAGAGCATATAGGGGATGATAGTTCTTGAAGCTTCTCACCACAACTAAGAGAATGGATTCTCATCAGAGATTGGTGATAACTTTCCAGAATACCAGCAAATCCTGGACTTGCAACAAGGCAGACATTATTGAAGAAACAGAAATGTCTGTCATGTGTAAAGGCACGTCTGCTATAAGGAAAGTAGCAGGCCACAAACTATCTTTATTCTCCATATTGCCTTGAGCACAAATTTAGCTAAAAGGATTATTGATTTGAATATAGGTAGACTATATAATCCAACTGCTTTTTAGATTTTCTATTATTTAATCAGTTTTGGTGATGTATGGAAAAGACTTCACCAAAATGCTGAAAGTTATGGTAAGTACTCTGTTATAAGAGAACAAAAAGAGAAGTCTAATATGTGGATGTTAGATAAGTGTAAGCAAACTCATGGATTGTTTCAGGAGCTGTGTGCCAACGGGGGACATATTATGGAAGCGGCTGAGCATATTCTGGATCTTCTTTGAGCCACAGGATGATATTAGAAATGAAGGAACTAGTAAACTAGAGGGAAAAAATGGGGACTAGTGATTTCCAGTCTGACATGTAAAGACCTTTGAAGTCTAACAAGTCTAACAAGCTTTGTCCTAACAAGTAAAAAGGTGAATGAACTGAAAAATCAGCACCTTTTCTTAGATTTTCCAGAGAAATGAGGTCACAGGGCAAACTTCTGCCCCCAACATTTGGAGAGACGGGCAGACAAATATAGAGAATCATAGTTTCTGTTTCCCTTGCCTCCGGAGACAAGTCTAGTAAAAAGTTTCTGTGGCCGAGATCAAAGAGGTTGTTGCTTGTTTTCTCCACTAGGATTTTGACGGCTTCCTGTCTTACATTTAGGTCTTTCATCCATTTTCAGTTTATTTTTGTGTATGGTGTTAGAAAAGTGGTCTAGATTCATTCTTTTGCATATTGCTGTGCAGTTTTCACAACACCATTTGCTGAAGAGACTGTCTTCTTTCCATTGGATATTGTTTGCTGCTGCTTTGTTGAAGATTAATTGGCCATTCATTTGTAGGTCCATTTCTGTGTTCTCTATTCTGTTTCATTGATCTATGTATCTGTTTTTGTGCGAGTACCATACTGTCTTCATGATTACAGCTTTGTAAGACAGCTTGAAGTCCAGAATTGTGATGTCTCTGGCTTTGGATTTCTTTTTCAACATGGCTTTGGCTATTCAGGATCTTTTCTAGTTCCATACAGATTTTATATAGTTTTTTCCTAGCCCCGTGAAGAATGCTGGTGTTATTTTGACAGGGATTGCATTGAATGTGTAGATTCCTTTGGGTAGTATTGACATTTTAACATTATTTGTTCTTCCAATTCAGGATCATGGAATATTTTCCACTTTTTGTGTCTTCTTCAATTTCTTTCATAAGGTTTCTGTAGTGTTCAGTGTATAGGTTTTTCCTTCTTTGGTTAGGTTTATTCCTAAACCTAAATGGTTCCTGGTGCAATTGTAAATGGGATTAATTCCTTGATTTCTCTTTCGGTTGCTTCATTATTGGTGTATAGGAATGCAACCAATTTCTTTGCATTGATTTTATATCCTGCAACTTTGCTGACTTTATGGATAAGTTCTAGCAGTTTTTCAGTGGAATCTTTTGGATTTTCCATATAGAATATCATGTCATTTGTGAAGAGTGAAAGTTTGACTTCCTCCTTGCCGATTTGGATGCCTTTTATTCCTTTGTATTGTCTGATTTTTGAGGCTAAGACTTCCAATAGTATGTTGAATAACACTGGCAAGAGTGGACGTCCTTGTTGTGTTCCTGACCTTAGGGAGAAACCTCTCTGTTTTTCCCTATTAAGGATGATATTAGTGGTGGGTCTTTCATATATGGCTTTTATGATCTTGAGGTATGATCCTTCTATCCCTACTTTCTTGAGGGTTTTTATCATATTTTGTCAAATGCTTTCCTTGCATCTTTTGAGAAGATCATGTTGTTCTTGTCCTTTCTTTTATTGGTGTGATGTATCACATTGACTGCTTTGCAGATGTTGAACCAGTCCTGCATCCCAGGTATAAACCCACTTGGTCACAGTGAATAATTCTTTTAATGTATTGTTGGATCTGGTTGGCTAGTATCTTGTTGAGGATTTTTGCATCCATGTTCATCAGGGAAATTGGTCTGTAGTTTTCCTTTGTAGTGGGGTCTTTGTCTGGTATTGGAATCAATGTAATGCTGGCTTCATAGAATGAGTTTGTAAGTTTTCCTTCCATTTCTATTTTTTGAAACAGTTTCAAAAGAATAGGTGTTAACTCTTTAAATGTTTGGTAGAACTCCCCTGGAAAGCCATCCAGCCCTGGACTGTTGTTTTTTGGTAGGTGTTTGATTACAAATTTGATTTCTTTACTAATTATGGGTCTGTTCAAATTTTCTATTTCTTCTGGTTTCAGTTTTGAAAGTTTATGTGTTTCTAGGAATTTGTCTGTTTCTCCAGATTGCCCAATTTATTGATGTATAATTACTCATAATATTCTCTTACTATGGCTTGTATTTCTGCAGTGTTTGTTGTGATGTCTCCTCTTTCATTCTTGATTTTACTTATTTGGGTCTTTCCCTTTTTCTTTTTGATCAAACTGCCTAGGGGTTTATCAATTTTGTTAATTCTTTCAAAGAACCAGCTCCTGGTTTCATTGATCTGTTCTATTGTTTTTGGTTTTGATAGCATTGATTTTGCTCTAATCTTTATTATTTCCCCTCTTCTGCTGTTTTGGGGCTTTATTTGCTCTTCTTTTTCCAGCTCATTAAGATGTAAGCTTAGGTTGTGTATCTGAGACCTTTTTTCCTTCTTTAGTAAGGACTGGATTGCTAAATGCTTTGTTGCATCTCAGAGGCTTTGGGCTGTGGTATTTTCATTTTCATTGCCTTCCATGTACTTTTTAATTTCTTCTTTAACTTCTTGGTTAGCCCATTCATTCTTTAGTAGGATGTTCTTTAGTATTGAAGTATCTGTTGTCTTTCCAAATTTATCCTTGTGGTTGATTTTGAGTTTCAGTGCATTGTGGTCTGAAAATATGTACAGTATGATCTCAGTGTTTTTGTACATGCTGAGGGCTGATTTATGTCCCTGCATGTGATCTGTTCTGGAGAATATTCCATGTGCACTCAAGAAGAATGTGTATTCTGCTGCTTTACGATGAAATGTTCTGAATCTATCTGTTAGGTCCATCCAGTTCAGTGTGTCAAAGTCATTGTTTCCTTGTTGATTTTCTGTTTAGATGATCTGTCCAGTGTTGTAAGTGGGGTGTTGAAGTCCCCTACTATTATGGTATTATTATCAATGAGTTTCTTTATGTTTGTGATTAATTGATTTATATATTTGGGTGCTCTCATATTTAGAGCATAAATGTTTACAATTGTTAGATCTTGGTGGATGGAACCTTAATTATGATATAATGCCCTTTTTCATCTCTTGTTACAGTCTTTATTTTAAAATCTAGATTGTATGATATAAGTATGGCTACTCTGGCTTTCTTTTGGTGACCATAGCATGATAGATGGTTCTCCATTCCCTTACTTTCAATCTGAAGGTGTCATTAGGTATAAAATGGGTTTCTTGTAAACAGGATATAGATGGATTTTGTTTTCTTATACATTTTATTAACCTGTGTCTTTTGATTGGAGCATTTAGTCCATTGACATCTAGAGTTAGTACTGAAAGATATGAATTTTTGCCATTACGTTGCCTGTAGGGTTGGAGTTTCTGGTGGTGTTCTCTGGTCCTTTCTAGTATTTGTGGCTTTTCTTCTTCTTTTTTTTCCCGTTTTTTTTCCTCCCTTTAGAGAGTCCCACTTAAAATTTCTTGCAGGGCTGGTTTAGTGGTCATGAACTCCTTTAGTTTTTGTCTGGTTAACTTTTTATCACTCCTTCTATTTTGAATGACAGCTTTGCTGGATCAAAAATTCTTGGCTGCATATTTTTCCAATTCAACACATTGAATATATTCTGCCACTCCTTTCTGACCTTCCAGGTTTCTGTGGATAGGTCTGCTGCAGATCTGATCTGTCTTCCCTTGTAGGGTAAGGACTTTTTTCCCCTTGCTGCTTTCATGATTCTTTCCTTGCCTGAGTATTTTGTGAATTGGACTACGATATGCCTTGTTGGTGGTCGGTTTTTGTTGAATCTAATGGGAGTTCTCTGTGCTTCCTGGATTTTGATATCTGAGTCTTTCCCCAGGTTAGGAAAGTTTTCTGCTATGATTTGCTCACATAACCCTTCTACCCATTTTTCTCTCTCTTCATCTTCTGGGACCCCTATGTTTTGGATGTTATTCCTTTGTAATGAGTCACTGAGTTCTCTAATTCTTATATCATGCTCTTTTATAGTCTTATTCTTTTTTTCTGCTTCATTATTCTCCATAAGTTTGTCCACTGTATCACTCATTTGCTGCTCTGCTTCATCCATCCTGGCTGTCGTGGCATCATTCAAGATTGCATCTCAGTTACAACATTTTTAATTTCATCCTGACTAGCTTTTACTTCTTTTTTCTCTGTAGAAAGCCATTCTATGCTATTTTCAACTAGCTAGTGTTCTTATTATCATGATTCTAAATTATGGTTCAGGCATCTTGCTTGTATCTGTGTTAAGTCTCTGGCTATCATTTATTTCTGTTCTTTCTTTTGGGGCAAATTTCTTCATTTCATTATTTTGTAGTAAGAAAATGAATTAATAAACCAAAAAACATAAAAATTAAATTAAAAACAACACCAAAAAGAAAAGACACGATGCTAGATCCTAAGTGTGTTTTGGTTTGGTTGTTGAAAGAAGCTTGATAGATTAGAGAAAAAGGGAAATAAAAGAAAAGGAAAATGTTTGAATTTTTGATAAAAAAGAATACAATAAAATAGAATAAAATGAAATGATGAATGTAAAATAGAATTGTAAGATTTTACAAAAAAGTAAAACATATAATAGGAAAAATTAAAAATCTGTTTTATAGAAATGGGAAATAAAAGTAATTTTTTTTTCTTTCTGTATTCAAGAATAAGAAAAGAAAAAGAAACAAAAATTAAATAGAAAGATCACCAAACAGAATGAAATGTGATTGAAATTATATCCAGTTTCTCCTAGGAGTCAAACTATGAAGTACTTTATAGTCTGTAAACTAACCAGATGGAGAGAGTTGTGGTGTTCCTTAAGAGCATGGTTGGCCCACTTGGGCAGAGCTTAGTGTAACAGCTCCATTCTCTACTAGATGGCACTGATTAGCTTACTGGGGTGGATTGTTGTGGTGCTTGTAGGCATTTATGCACACATGTGGGAGGGGTGAAAATGGCATCACCTAGCTATGCAGTCTGAAGTATCAGAACTTTGTGCTCTCTCCAACAGGCAATCAAGCACCCCTCATTTGTCTCCTGCTTCCATCTTCTCCCTGCTTTTGCACTGTATATGACCAAGCTGTCAGGCTGACAGGTGGTACCTCCCTCCTGAGTTTTATCTCAGATGCGACTGTGTTTCCCAACCCCTCACTTCTGAGGGACTGCAGCTTTGACCAGCTCAGACCCTCGGGGTAGAGTATCACCAAGCAATGGCTGGGTGTTGGCCCAACCCCCAGGAACATTGTTGCAACCATTTTCCTGCAGATGCCCAGAGACTGTGGTTGGGTGCCAGCCCTCCCCAGAAAAAGTTCACGTGATCATGTAGCAGCAGTGTTTTAGGGATTATGTTAAATCACAACACACATCTGGCACCAGGCTTCACCCTTGACATCCTTGTTCCAACACGAGCGAATGTGGCTCCTCTTTGGGGTCAGCTGGGACCTTTGCCTGTGGGGAGGCCACAAAGCTTCTACCAAATGTCCTCCCAGCAGGGGTGAACCACTTCTCCCCTTGTGACCTGACCTTTTGAACCTCAGTCTCTGCTCCTGGGGATTCTCCTTTCCCACCAGAGCACCACTAGATATTAAGCTGCAGAGTTTCAGACTCTGTGCTCCCCCTGTTTATAGTCTTAATGGAATTTAAACCCTCTCCTTTCTCCTTTATCCCTTTTTTTGTTCAGTCCCTTGTAGCTGTTTCCATTATTCCCCTTTTTCTCCAGCTGCTTTTGGGGTGGGGGGTGCTTTTCCCATACTCTCTCCCTGTCTCCATCCTCTCACCACAGGCAAAAATAGCTCCTTGCCCTCTGCGGCTTCTCTGTCCCACAGTTCACCTCTCTGCTATGTACCTGCTGAGTTCTGTGGTTCAGGTTGTACAGATTGTTTTGTTAATCCTCAAATCAGTTTTCTAGGTATGTAAGATGGTTTGGTGTCGATCTGGCTGCCTTTCAGGGATGAGAAGGGCAAAAAAAACCTCCCATGCTCTTGTGCCATCTTGGCCCCTCCTTATTTTTCTTATTCTTAATTGATCTACCAGATAATTTGTCAAAGTAGTAATAGCAACAGTGTATTTGATTATCTACTCATGTGTCCTTATATGTAAGTAAAATGAATGACAGCAATGATACAAGGGATAGTGGGAGGAAAGAATTAGGATCATTTATTATTATGAAGTACTTGCACTAACCTGTGAAGAGGTATAGTGTTATTTGAAAGTGGACTTGGATTTATTGTAAATGTGTATTGGAAACTCCAGAGGAAATGCTTTAAAAAGTTTAAAAAATATAATTGATATGCTAACAAGGAGAGAAAATGGAATCATATACAATGCTCTGTTAAAATGACAAAAGGCAGAAAAGAGTGGAGGACAAAAAAATAGGAACAGAGAACAAGGACAATGAATAGAAAACAATAACGATATGATAAATGTTAATCAAACTATATCAATAATCACTTTGAACATCAGTAGTCTGAATACATGGACTAAAAGCCATAGATTGTCAGAGTATCACTTTACATCTGTAGAATGGCTAGACTCAAAAGGACAAGAAATAACAAGTATGGTAAGACTATGGGGGGTGAAAAGGAACCCTTGTGCACTGTTGATGGGAATGCAAATTGGTGGAGCTCCTCTGGAAAATAGTATGGACATCCTTCAAAAATTAAAAATGGAATTATCATATAATTCAGTAATTCCACTACCGGATGTTTACTAATTCAAAAAGATATATGCATCACTCTGTTTACTACGGCATTATTTATAATAATAGCCAAGACATGGAGGCAACCCAAGTGTCCATTAATAGACAAGTGGATAAAGAAGATGTGTGTACACACACACACACACACACACACACACAGAGGAATATTATTCAGCCATAAAATGAATGAATCCTTGTGCGGAAATAGGTTCTACTTACATAAATGGATTAGAAAAAAGCTTAGGGTGAAAGCTGCCACCACAGGGTGAGAGCACATGGGGTTAGCTAGCAAGGTATTGTAATGGGGTCACGAGTAACTTGTTATATAACCTGCAGGAAATTACTTTCCATCTGACACCAATATACTATTTTACTTTGATTATGAACTCCACTTGCCCCCCAGACCCTTTGCTTCTTACAAACACAAGTTAATGATAGCTGTCTGATTGTTTTCTCCATGTTTACCTATGTGAGATCTTGTTTTCTTCATGTTCAACATGTGGGTATTATCTTGTAAACTCAATAAATATGGTGACAAAACCCCTGTTTGGTGCTCTTGTCTCCTCCCAGACATTAGCCTCTCTTGTATTTAATTCTGGGTCCATTCTCTTGCTGGACAAGAGAGAACTCAGACTTACAGTCTGTGAGAAATCCTGCTCTTTGCAACAACATGGATGCATCTAGAGGACATAATGCTAGGTAAAACAAGTCAGAAAAGATAGATACCATATGGTTTCACTCGTGTGGAATTTAAGAAACAAAACAAAGAAAGAAAGCAATAAAAAGCCCCACAGACTTTAAATACAAAGAGCAAAACTGGTGGTTTCCCAAGGAGAGGTGGATATAATAAAGAGAATTAAGAGTACATTTATCATGATGAGCACTGAGTAATATATAGGAATGTTGAATCATTATATTGTATACATGAAACTAATATAATACTGTATGTTAATCACACTTCAATAAAAAATAATAAATTCAGGACCGAATGTCAGAGTAAATTAAAAAACCCAAGATGTTTTTTGTGTGTGTGTATGTGTGAAAGTTGCAAATATGTGTTGTATAAAATAAATCCACTTTAAAAATAAATACACAAATAGATTAGAAGTAAGTGGATGGAGAAAGATAGATATACTATGCTAACTTTAATTAAAGAGAGAGGAGCTATATTAATTTCAGACAAAGCAGACTTCAGAACAAGAAGATTTATTGTGGATAAAGATAGGCATTACATAATGATAATGGGGTAATTCTCCAAGAAGACATAATTCTTAGTGTGTGTGAACCTAACAATAGAATGTCAAAATGAGGCAAAAACTGAGATCACTGTAAGGAGAAGTATATGAAGCTGCTATTATAGTTGGAGTCTTTAACATCCTTCTATCAGAAATGGACAGGTCCAGCAGGCAGAAAATCAGTAAGGGCATAGTTGAACTCAACAGTACCATCATTTAACTGAATATAATTGACATGTAGTGAGTATTTCATCCATCAGCAGCAGAATACGCATTCTTCTTAAGCTCATATAGTACATTAACCAAGAAAGACCACATTCGGTGTCATAAAGCACACCTTAAATTTAAAAAAGTAGAAAATCTATGTTTCTTTTCAGACTGCAGTGGAATTGAAGTAGAAATCAATAACAGAAAGATAGCTGGAAAATCCCAAAATACTTGGAAATGAAAATACACTTTTAAGACATAGGTCAAAGAGAAATCGCAAGTGGAAATAAAAAAAAATTTGAAACAATGAAAATACAACATCAAAATTTGTGTGATGAAGTAAAATCAATACTGCATTGGAGAGAAATTTAGAGCATTGAATGCATATATTGAAAAGATGAAAGATCAAGAATCATTAATCTAAGCCTCCACCTTTGGAAACTAGAAAAAGAATATCAAATTAAATCTACAGAAAGCAGAAGACAAGATAGTAAAAATTAGAGACTAGATCAATGAAATTGAAAGCAGAAAGTTGTTTAGAAAATTAACAAAACTAAAATCTGTTTCTTTGAAAAGATTAATAAAATTTATAAGCTTCTAGCAAGGTTAAGAAAAGAAATAGCACAAATCACTAATAATAGAAATTAAATTGACTTTAATAAAAATTAAAGAAATTGTATTAAAATAATATAATTACTAAAGATCTTAAGGTCATTGACAGGATACTAAAGGAATATAATGAACAACTTTCTTCCCACAAATTCAGTGACATAGATGAAATGGACCAATTCCTTGAAAGACATGATCAGCCAAAACTCACAGAAGAAGAAATATACAATGTGAATAATTCTCTCTGTCTCTCTGTCTCTCTCTCTAGTATATAAAAGAAATTGAATCAATAATGAATAATTTTCCAAATGGCCCTAGGCCCAGATTGGTTCCCTGTTCTACTAACATTTAAGGCAGAAGTTATAACAATTCTCTGCAGTCTCCTCCAGGAGATAGAAGCAGAGAACATACTTCCTAACTTATTCAAGGAGGCCAGCATTACTTAAATACCCAAACCATATAAAGACATTAGAAGAAAAGTAAACTACAGAGTAATATCTCTCATCAACATAGATGCAAGAATCCTCAACAAAATATTAGCAAATTGAGCAATCCATAAACAGAAATTTAACAACATTTAAAAAGAATGATATATATCAGGACCAAGTGAGATTTTTCTTAGATATGCAAGGCTGGCTCAACATTCAGAAATCAGTTTAATGTAATCTGTCCCATCAACATGCTGAAGAAGAAAAATCACATCCTATGAACAGATACAGAGAAAGCATTTGAAAAAATCCAGTATGCATTCATGACAAAAATTCTCAGTAAACTAGTTATAGAGGGTAACTTCCTCAACTTGATAAAGAACATCTGTAAAAACCTACAGCTAACATCATACTTAACAGTGAGAAACTAGAAGCTTTCTCTTGACTGTTTCCTCTTACCAGTTCTTTTCAATGTAATACTGGAAGTCCTAGCTAATCCAATCCAAGAAAAAGAAAAGTTACCTGTTTGGGGGAGGAAGAAATAAAGAGTAATTATATCTTATGGTGTGATTTTAACTGAAATCTTGATTTTTTTAAAGCTATAAAGGATATTTGGGGCCAATTGGAAATATTTGTGGACTTTTTATTAAATAATATCAAAATTAAATCTCTTGGTTATGATTATGGTATTGTAGTTATATAAAAGATATTTGGTGAAGTATGTTGAGGTAAAGTGTTTTCATATTTGCAAATTCACAAGTTTCAGCAAAAAACATGTGTGCTCAATGATGTATAAATATGAATTAATTAATTTTATTTTCTATTGTAGGAAAGATTAGTAAAAATGATAACACCCAAATACATTAAGACCATGTGAAGGCAAATTCATACACTACTCATTGAAATTGATACCACTTCCTGTGAAGCAATTTTGTATATATTTTTTAAAAGTCTCAAAATTTATGTATATATGTTAACACAACATTACTATTTCTATGAATTTATTCTATCAAAATAATCAGAAAACAATACAGAGATATATATAAGAAAGGATATTCCTTGAAGAGGAATTAAATGTGATGAAAATTATGAAAATAAGATGATAATGACATTTTCATTATAATGAAAATGAAAGGGAAAAACCTAAATTTCACCAGTGATGGTTGACTTTACTGAAGTTTCCAGGGTTGGCATATATATTACTCCTGACCAATCAGAGCATTTTATCTTTGCACCTCCAGGGATTGGTTCAGGATTGGACACATGTTCCTACCAGAATAAACCTAAGACTTCTGCTGAAGTGTTCAAATAACATCATAGTTAACAGTGAGAACCGGAAAGACTGTAACCCCGATTTGCAGGAATACATCATGGAAGGAGCCTTTTTTTGAGAATAAAGCCAATATATAGGAAAATAAATTTAAGATATGGAGGGAGGTTATTTAGGGACCTGATCATTTAGGGATTTGATTCCATCTATAATTGAAACTCTAGACTCTTTAATTAAGTTACTACATTTTTTTGTTGTTTGTTTTGTTTTTGCTTTTTTCCCCCAAATCCAATTTGAGTTGCATTTTCTGTCACTTGGAACAGAAATCATTCTGAACAACTCAGTATTCTTAGACGTGAGAATTAGAAATGTGCAAACATAAAGGATATGCCAACATTCCTTGTGTTGGAAGTATGGACCCATTATTTGTATTTGTAGCCAGAAATGAAATTGCTATTAAATATAGTTTTAAATTAGCATAATCATATCATACTGCTTTTCAATGTTATTTTTAATCTCTGTTTCTCTACAGTAATTTTTGTTCAACTGTTCAACTGGATGAAGCCTAAAAAAAGGAGACAGTAAGTATTCACAGGATGCTCTTTTTGTTTGCTTCACAGATATCACCAAGCTTGTCTATATTACAGTGATTCACTTTTCTGTTCCCTACTGAGTCACTTTCAGGCGTGGAGGGTAGCAATATAAGTTGTAATTCACATTGTAAATGGAGTGAGGATGGTTCTAGTGAAAGTAAGATGAAAACAAGTATTTCTTGTGTGTGGAGATAGAGGTCGGCATCTGTAGTATTGAGACTCTCAAAATGATTTTTTTCAATTTCAAATGTTTTAAGTAGGTTGCTTCTGTGGGTATGCAATACCTAAAGTATAAGATGATTTCTTCAACTGTTGGTCCCTCTTAAACTAAATTAATCATCCTATGAAATTGTAACATTAAAAATAAAATGAAGTACCGTATGCGTTTGAAATTAAAGTCATGATTTTCAAACTTGGTTCCTTTCATTGGTGCTTCGGGAATTCCACAGTGTTTTACTTTTTTCCATTGACTTAAAAAAATATTTTTTTAGCATTTTATTGGGTTGAATGGTGTCCCCACCAAAAAAACAATTTGGGACTTCTGGCTGCCAAGACTGTGAGAGGATAAAGTTTTATTGTTTTAAACAGCATAGTTTGTGGTAATTTGTTAATGGTAGCCACAGAAGTAAATACAAGTATGTCTTAAAACTTAATTAAAATACATTCTGAAAGCACCTGCATAAGTAATCTGCCAAATCTGAACACACTGGAGATCAGTAGTATGTTGTTACTTTCAGGGTATCTCATTTTTGTGCAGAAATTAGGTATCTTACCTTTTATAGTTGGTAATACTATCCTAAGATTTCAGTATAAGATATTAAAATACTGTTACGATACAGTCAGTCATCTCAGTGAATCAAATTGTTTAGTTAAGACTCCTTGAGATGTAAGAGAGAAAAAAATAACTTATTAGTTTATTAAACTTAAAATTTCTGAAAGTAGTATGCTTGATTCAGGAACTCTAACATGGGTTTAGAATAAATTTCAAATTCTGTTCTATGAACTAAAATGTCTAACAATATCTGATTTTTTTTTCTAGTTTCTTCCCATTTACTCATCTCATTTCTTTCTACTCCTTGTTTTTTCTACACCACTCTAGCTTCAGTAAACTTCATGAAGTTTCTAGAATAGTTTGTCTGTTTGCTTGGAATGTTCAATCTTTTGGTTTTCTTATTCATATCATTTTGACCTCAGTTGAAATGCCACTTCTTCAGTGAACTTCTTTGGCCACCCCATGTGAAATAGACTATGTGTCTTTTATCTATTACTTCATAACAGACTACCATAAATCTTAGTGTCTTAAAACAACTATCAATTGCCCATGATTCTCTGTGTCAGAATCAAGTAAGACTCAGTGAGTAGCTTGTCTTTCCCTCTATGTAGTGTTGGCTGGGTGGGTTGTTTGGGGCTAGAGAACCAATATTCCTTCTCTCACTAGTCTGGAGCCTTGGTGTAGGCTGTCAGATTAGGTGCCTCAAATCTTCCCCACTTGGCTTCTCTCCTCATAAATTCTCTCATCTTTTGGAACTTCTCTTTCTATGTGGCTTCACGGGGCTTTGCTATATAATAGCTTTCTTCTAAGAGTGAAAGCTGAAGCTATCAGGCCTTTAAGGGCTGATTAGAAGTCCCAGAATGCCATTTTCACCTCATTCATAGTTGGGTCAAAACAAGTCATAAGATTACCATGTATTCAAGTGGTGGTAAAATAGACTCCCTGTTTGTTGGGAGTTCTGTCTTGTGTACAGGGATTAGATAATTGTTGGTGATGATTTTTGTAGATAAGCAACCACAGTCCACCTTATGGCTATACCCTTTCTCATTTGTTTCACATGTAAAATATACTCATCCCCTCAAGACCTCCAACCCCTATCCAAATATAGCATCGGGCCCAACATACAGTGTCTTGTAATATACAACTGCTCTGGAGAGGAAAAGTCTCTATGAATGTAGTTCTTCTTGATGGTAGTTTTGTGAACTAAAAGTCAAGATATCCTCTCCCACACCAAATGCAATACAGGAGCAGGCTAACTATGGTAGACACTCCATTCAACAGTGGGAGAAAGGAAGACACATAGCAGTCACTGGTCCATAACCATTCTAAAACCATCTAGTCACATGTCACCTGTTTCCCTAATCAAGACAATGTTTCTTTAGTAGAGCCTAGTTTTTCTGCTCCCTGACAGGGGTTCTCTAGTGCAGTTTTCCTTGACGCATGGCTTTGTGCCTTGAGAATTTCTGTTTGCAGTTTAACAGCTCCCACCTCCTGTTGTCTATCTGCATAAATTTGAGGGCCCATAGGCCTCTTTTCATTTTCATCTATCTCAATCCCATTCAATCCAAGATAGTAGTACTCCTACCAGTATAGATCTCGTAGAATATTTGTGGACTTTTCATATATCTTATAGGGATTCACTCTGTGTGCCAAAGTCACATTGATAACTTTTTTTCCCCTCCACTTTGGGCATACCAGGTTGATTTAGGGCAATGCCTTAAGATTCTTATTTATACTTGTTTTAATTTCACTGAAGGGTGTAATAAACATAACTCTAATTCTTCTGAGTTTTAAACAAAGGATCTTATGGCTACACTCTTGATTTTATTTTCATCTGGAGGCCATTTCTTACTTTGAGAACATGTTTCTGACTGAAAAAACTGTCCTGGGTCCTCTATATTTCCTCTAAACTATGCTTATATATGTAGCAATTCTTCTTTAGTTTGTCTCTCTGCTATACTTGATCATGCATAACACAACAGGAAACTGATTGGCACTTTCAGACTTACATCTAAAAACCTTAGCTAGAGTCACAAGTGTTGCCAAATGTTTCACGTTTGTGGATCATAGGTCATCCTGTCCCCAGTCCTTAATAGAATTTTTCCAATGCTTTTCAAATCTCCATTAGTAGTTCTCAGCTTTCTTCAAGCCTCCATCTGTCACCTAGTTGCAAAGGCAATGCTGTGTGTTCCAGGTTTTTGTCAAAGCAGCACTCTAGTTCTGGTTCTAATTTCTGTTTCCCTTACTATTGCTGCAAAACAAAGCACCCCAAAACTTAGCAGCTTAAATCAATAATTATTTTTTCATCCATGATTCTGTGAGTCAGGAATTCCAGTAAGGTTTCGTGAGGATGGTTTATCTCTGTTCCTTTCGCAGGGTAGCTGTTGGCCAGAGTATCTTGATTGGGGTCAGAGGATCAAACATAGCTTCACTAATTGGTTGAGGGCCTTAGTATGGCCTGTGAGGCTTCATTTCTCCTGTCTATAGCTTTTTTTTCTCATGTGGTCTCTCATTGTTCAGATACTCTCTCTCTTTAAGGCCTTTCTCTATAGCAGGATAGTCTAGATTTCTTTACGTGGGGTCTCATTTCCAAGACTAAAAGGAAAAGCTACAAGGCCTCTTAAGACGGAGGCTTGGGAGTTTCTCAGAATGTTACTTCTGCATCGTTCTGTTGGCCAAAAATACTTACAAGCTCAGCCGAGGTACAAAGAGTGGAAAAATAGACTCTACATTTTGATAGAATTCAGTGTCAGGCATGTAGAGGGACTGAAGGAATTCTTGTGAACTACTTTCGTAGAGACTAGCAACTTTTTCCATGAAGGGCCACACAGTAAATATTTTAGGCTTTTATAGCCACATGTTGCTAATGTTGTATATTCTCTATCTCTTTAACAATCCTTAAAAAATGTAAAGAACAGATATGATCTAAGACATGTAGTAGTTGGCATTAGACAACATAGCACTTCCACTTCGTCATGAGCTTTCTTACTATGCTTTGTTTCTTACAGGGCCTCACATCACTCTGAAATTATTTTTTTTTTTTAAATTACTATTAGTCCCACTACAAAGTAAGCCATCCATCATGTGGGCAAGAGTATTTGTTATTTTATTTTCTACCTTATCCGTAACTTTTATGGCCCATAATAAATGTCCAATAAATAGTTGCTGAATAAATAAATTAGTAAATGAATGTATCAGAATTTATTTTCACTTTATCTTATAGAGATGTCTTCTATTTTGGTGGAATCATTCTCAGGGTTCTATATAATATTAAGATGGCTGCGACTAGCTCCAGACCAAATTCTTCCAGATTCAAATCCAGTGACTCTCCCAATAATCGCAAGAAAATGTTCAGAATTTGCTTCTTTTGTGAATCTCAACTGTGTCAGATACTCTGTTTCGAAGCAATTCTTGCCAGGAAAAATAAAGAAGTCTGATTGGCCAGAATTGAGTCACATGCCATGGGTGGAACTACAAATATCCCCAAATGTGTGAACTAGAAATTGGGGAGGCATCTTCCAGAGGAAAATCACCTTACTGGATGAATGATGAATAGATGCTTTCTGGCCAAAATATGTCCAAATCACAGACTTTTTTTAATCCAACTTTCTTCAACTTTAGTTGAATGAAATGCTGAAAGAGGGCAAATCAAAGGCTGTTATATGACAAGGCTTGTGTCTGCATTTGGACTTTCTAATTGTTGATATCATGAAAATAGCTTTATTTTTCTAACTTAATGACTTTAAATCAGTGCATTTATATTTCTTTAAAGACATACACTATAAAATAATACCATTATCTGTCTTATTTCTGAGAGTTTTCTCTTTGGTTTAATTGGGGGGAATAGTGGTGCCAGTGTTGTTAAAGTAAAATTGAAAGGCAGTGGTCTAAAATTAATGAATCAGTCACATGTGCTATGTTTGTTTTATTAGGATTGCCTGCATCTTATTAGTTACTCTGTGTTAACAGAGGATATTGCCTCAGTGGAGAAGAAATATCTTTCCTAAATCAAGAGCTTTCAGTTAGAAATCTATTTTCTCAGGGAAATCTGAAAATCCATTCTACATTCTATTTAAAATCAGTATATTTTATCTGACTACTGTTTTGAAGAGAGCTTACTAATATTTGTTTTTTAAAATTTGGCAGCCTAGGGGTGCCTGGGTGGCGCAGTCGGTTAAGCGTCCGACTTCAGCCAGGTCACGATCTCGCGGTCTGTGAGTTCGAGCCCCGCGTCGGGCTCTGGGCTGATGATGGCCCAGAGCCTGGAGCCTGCTTCCGATTCTGTGTCTCCCTCTCTCTTTGCCCCTCCCCCGTTCATGCTCTGTCTCTCTCTGTCCCAAAAATAAATAAACGTTGAAAAAAAAAATTAAAAAAAAAAAATTTGGCAGCCTATTGAAAATCAACTTTTAAAAAAAGTACTGCATGTTTGAACCTACATTTCCTACTCTTTTCCTAACATTTGAGGTAAAAATAGGTGTGGGAAATATCAACATATTGTCTTTTTCTATAATAGCTCTCAAATTCCTATGGTTTTAGTTATAAACCATTTCCAGTCTAAATTTTTCAGGCTGGATAAATATGGAATAGATTCCCATGTTCCAGTTTGTAATCACTTGGCAGTATGTGTCTGTATTCCTCACTAGGTTGGCAGTTTATTTGTATATTCTGAGTTAGGAGCTTCCCCCTTCAATATTACATATTAGTTATGCATTTTCTCAAAGATTGCATGGCTAACAATAGAAGAGAAAAGATGTGGTTCCCAGTATCATTTAGAAAACATTGATTTCAAGTTTTCACCAAGGCTTTTGTAAGGTTTTTCTAATAACCACTTTGAAAGGGTAGGCGGAGTTAGCTAGATGGTACTATTAACAAACAACCAAGACTGATGAAATGACTATTTTGGAATGCCTCTTTTCAACCAATTTAGAATCAAAGCTATGTTTCTGAGAAATTGCATAAGTGCCAGTTATTCTATGTTGTTTTCAAGTCAGTCTGCAATATCGCTTTGTGCTTGAACTCCCTCTATAATTTTGTACACAACAAATCAAGATTTCTTCTTCTTCTTCTCCTCCTCCTTCTTCTTCCTCCTCCTCTTCTTCTTCTTCTTCTTCTTCTTCTTCTTCTTCTTCTTCTTCTTCTTCTCTAAACACTAACATTGATAAAACAAACAAACAACAGTTCTTCTACTGCATCTCTTCTTTTAATGCCTCCTCCCATTTAAGTAAGCATGTTTAGAATTAGGTTTATAAACAACCCCTTGGGAAAAGAGACTCCCTTCCTCACTCTATCATTCAGTGAATTACAGCACAGCAGGAATGTATTTCAAAGTAACATATACAGAAGAGAGGCCAAATGATTTTGCTGTAAAGCAATATAATCTACGGACATCTCACAGTAACCTTATTTTATATTGAATTCTTGTTCTCTTTGTTTTCCTATCCCTCTCATTTTACAATAAATTTTAAGTCCTCCCGGGAGCCACCACAATTATGTAGACACGAGAAGATGTACATTGTTTTAGTTCTCCCAAGAGTGGAAATGAATTAACATTCCATATTGATTATTCTAACTTCTCATTCTTCCCTGAAAGATATTTGATGGTTCCTTCTGGTAGACCCCAATGTGCCATCACTTTTCCGCCAAGCACTGGTGCCCTTTGTTTTTTTGTTTGAGCCATCTGATCTAATCTGTTCTGTCTTTTTATATTGAAATTAACAAGGCATATACCCTGAGGCATAGGCCGTGTCTACAACAGTGAGGCACAAACGAACTTGAACATGAGGTCAATCAAGTGCACAAAATACATCACACAGTTATTCTAAGTCTCATGCTGGGTCTATAATTGCCCCTTGTTCTGTCATTAGGGCTCCCTTACAAGTCATTATTTTGAGTCGGCAGAGCTATGGGGAGTATTCTTCCTGATGGTTAGTATAAAGTTGAAGTGATAACATAAATATCTCCCAGCACAAAATACAAGGAGCAGGTATTTAGATTAGATCTAATAAAGTGCGCAGCTGTTCAGTCTCTTTATGAATCCTGGCTAAAACAATAATCACAACTTTCAATTGGTTTCTCCTTCAGTAGTTCTGTAAAAGAGAAACTTTTTTCTAAATGAATGGACACATACCTTATTACAATTTGCCTGTCTGCTCTTATCCTAAGTTTGTTTTTTGCTTGGCCAAGACCAGCATTAACCAGATTTCATGGGAATTTTGCCTTAGTCAGCATTGTGTAAAAATTATTCCATTTTAAAGTAGAAGCATCATTTATTCATTTGTATTGCAGAGAGAGGTGGTGTGAGTTTAATGCTGAAAGAATATACTAAGTTTGTGGCCTCAAGCACATTTTTAGAAGTATTACCTTTCCTGGGAAAAAAGAGAATTCAAACCCTTGCTCAGAACATAGTAGCTGACAGTGCTCAGATGAAGTTTGTAGAGATGAATGTAGTTTAGATTCTTGATGTGGATCTAGCCTCTGGACAAAAACAAAGTTGCAGAAATGATGGGGAGGGAAGACCTGAGTGATTTTGGAAATACCCATGCACTCAAAGGAAGACACTAAGATGCTTTTTAAAAAGTGATCAAATTAGGTGAATCAACTCATCTGAGGTCCAGCTACTTCATGTTGGAAAAGATATTTTCCAAAATAGGGATGCCTTTTCCTTAACTGTAAAATGAAGGGATTAGACTAATAGAGACCGCTAAATAATGGTGTGTGGTCTGGGTTCAATTCACAGAACATTGTGTCTGAATTGTGTTGCATTGTTTAAAAACCATGAATTTGTTGCTAATGTAAAAAAAAAAAAAACTTTCATCATAGGCAAAATACCTATACCCTACATGGATAAAGGAAAGGTTGTTAGAAAAGGAAAGCTAGTGGAGGCCAAGAAACGTAATAAATAGATGGAAAACATCCCCCCCCCTCCCCCCCCAGGGAACTCAGCATGATGGTTTTTCAAGAACTTCTTTCAGGTACAAATCGTGAAAGTCAGAAGATTTCACCTAGGAACCTGGATGTGTGTATCAGTTATCTACTACCATGATAATGCTGCAGAGCAAACAACCACAAAGCTTTGGTGGCATGCAAAAAGTAAGTTTATTACTCATGTGTCTAGGATAAATTGAGGTTTAGTTATGTGGCTTCCTTGATCTTGGCAGGCTCACACATCTGGCTTTCAGCTAGGGCAATTTGTCTTTTCTCTGTATCCTTGACTTTTAAATATGTGTTCTCATGCTGATGGTAAAAATAAAATAAGAGTATGCAGAAATGTGTAAGACTTTAAGCTCTAGGTTTAGAAACTCTGGCATTACTGTCACTTGTACTTGATTCTGTTGGTCAAAAGAAGGACATAGGAAATCCCATAGTTCGAGTATGAAGACATTATATAGTTATAAGCCAAAGGGCATAGACACAGGAAGCGGGGATATTTTTGGTATCCACCACATTTTGCTTAAAAATTCAGAACATCTGACAGTATTGGAATCTACACTTCAGGCATGGCACATATAGGTAAGGCTGGGTAGCAGCTGCCAGCTTTAGATGATCAAGTATTTGTCAGTTTGTGACAGTACCTACCCATGCTTTATTATCTCTCTGAGATCAAGACCAGTGTTGTTTTTTGTCATTATCATTGCACTTTTGTGGTAACATTTCTTTGGGAGGTTGGTTTCTGCCTCCAGGCCATTCTGAAAAGTGGGCAAATGGTAGGCAGACCAAGATGACCATACAATTTTTTTTCACACATAGATTGCTTTATTCACTTATGCCATTTGCCTAGATTCTGGTGTCATCTGAGTTTGAGGTACCTGATGAAGACGACTTCTAATTTTGAAACAGTCTTCATTAATTTAGAATAAAGGTAAAATAAAGACATTGGAAGTCCTGACAAAGCCTGACCAAACTGAAAGTTCATGATAAAATTTTAAAAATTTTAAATTGCAAAAAGTATTCTTGTGAGAGCTGGGAAGAGTTGTTAGAATTTATGTGAACACAGTGCAACCGCACATAACTGATTTGCCCTAAGAGCATTCATTTCATTTCCATCAGAGACAAATATCTCTATCCTACATGGATAAAAGATGAGTTAGTAGAAAAGGGGATCCTAGTCCAGGTCAGAAGACTCAGTAAACAGAAAACATGTTGCTGTTTTTTTCTTTCCAGTGACTCTGCGTACTTCTCCAAGAACTTCTTCAAGCTTGCATTTCCTCAAAATTCTCAATACCTACCACAAAACATATCTAATTTTACTGTTATCCAGACAGAGAAAGGTATGTTTCTTGGTGCTCTTCAAGACTATTTTTTCATTTCTTCTTCCTATCCCTTTCAGGGCCTCACTCCACTCTTCTCAGGCATCCTTTTGAATATGTTTGAGTATGTATATATGTGTAGGCATATTATGCCTACAAATCTATATACAATTTCCTTTTACCATCATTATTGCTATGGATGATTTGCATTTTTTGTGGGATAGAGAGGAAAACAATTAGGGAAAGAGAATTAACTGAGGGGAAGTTTAAATGGGTTAAAGAGGTAGGTCCTTAGAATGCTAGCCTACCTTCCTGTCTCAGTTTTCTCATCTCTATAATGGTATGATGGCTTGTAGTATAAAGAGAATAGAATGCAACTCATTTTTTTATCTGTGTAATGGGGTTAATGGCTTATAATATAAATGGAATAGAACCAAAATCATATTATGAATAATAATCATATTATTTGCAATAGTCATGAACATTATGAATACTATTGTTGTTTCTAGACATGTTTTTGTAGAAATACAGAGTTAATATGATTTGGGTATATTCTTGTGGTACCTTTTTATTCTTTCTTTCCATTTGGACCCTCCTCTTCCCCCTATTTTCTTATCTGGGGAATATTTCTTTGTTGTGCCCTATATTAGGGAAATTTTGCTTTTCATAAGTGAATATCCTTAAGAAGGTTTTTTGTTTTTTCCTGAAATTCTTCCACATTACTAGGTTTTGGGAGTAGACTTGTGAGAGGTACTTCCCCTAGGCTTATTATTCTCTAGGAAGGTCCTGCCTTGTGGTAAGCTCAGGGCTCCCTCTATAGTCATTTTTAAATATCATACCCTGGTAAATCCTATACTTTGCTGAGGACATTACCTTTCTCCTCAGACTAGGAGTCATCTGACCTTTGATGATCCTGATGCCAATGTAGTATCTTTGTGTGATGATTTCACCATAATTATCGCCATTTTAATGCTCACTGTGGCAAGAATGTGATGAGAGGGATGTGTTGGTACTCCTTGCTTGGTGATGAGTGAATATAAGCATGGAGTACAGTTTATCTTCCCCTAATATGTTCCAAAAGCCCTCTGTTATTATCTACAGCATTATGTATTCTGAAGATAACCCATGTAGTGTGCTATTTTGCCAAAAAGGAAAAAAAAAATCTGGAGTCAAGTGTATCTGTAAAGTGTTGCAAACTGCTCCCCTCAGAGTGAGTTAGTTTCAAAAAAAGAACTCTGGCTGTCAAGCCTGAGTGGAATTCATAGAAGAATTTGGGAAAGCTCAGAACCTCTAAGGAAACCTGAATCACTAGACCTTGCAAAGAAGGGAGAGTCCATTAGTAGGAATAGAGCAATGATGCTTCAGGGCAATTTTTTATCCTTATGTCCATCTGTTAAAGCAGCACATTTTTAGGAGGGAGAACCTGATTAGCCTTGACTTGGTCACGTGTCCACTAGTTTGGGAGAGGGGATGTAACCTGAGCCCTCCCATGGAAAATCCCAATGCAAGCAACCATTTTGCTCCCCAAATGAAAAGTGACCAGGTGATGATGAGGAACAAAGAACAGGTATTTACCACACACTTCCCTTTTGGAGTATCATAAGGCATGTTAGCTCTCAATATTCTCTGCAGGAAAGACACTTCTAGAACCACATATAACCTGGATGTGTTTTATATTGTTTTTATGTAATATCTATTACCCTCAGGAGAGACTAGTAATCCTTAGAATATTCTCTGGAAATGATGACTTATATCTTTTGGGTATCATGCTTTAATCTTTGATTGGGTTCCTCTTGTGCTGTATATTACAACTTCCTAATCCTTTCATAGTTATACCAACAGTGTCTCATATTTTAAAGTACCAACTGCTGTGGGTGACATAGGTATTTGCTTCTTAATCATTGTGAATAAAACAAATATTCCTAAAGATGTGCTTTGGAGCTATTCATCTTCCTTTTCTCTCTGCCGTTGTCTTGGTCTACGATCCTTCTCCGATTTCTGAAGTTATTCTTCTTTGGAATGTCCTTTATATTCTCTGGCTCACCTTTCAACACACCACTCTTAGCTTTTAGGCCTTATCCATATATGACTCCTGACAAAGCCTTCTTTCTTCTGGCTTTCTGTTTTTCTAGTTGTTGACCTTAAACCCTTCCTTGTGTTTCAGTTGGACATATTCTGTAAATACTGCCACTCACAAGATGGCCCATGCATGCCCTGCATCTCACTGCTGTCTCATTCTTTTGTGCATGTGTCACTTTACTTATTGATTATTTAATCTTTCTTCTATCTAGAGTCCCTTAGTTATACTTTTTCAGGTTGTTTCAGCATTTGACTTAAAATAGCAAATTCTGAATTTGTAGAAACTCTAGAAGGAGAGAGAGGTGATTCACACAATAATAACTGTTTACCAAAAGTGAGGTTAGCCAGTAGTCTGGGGGATAACTCAAAACATCGGATTTCAAAATACAGGTGAATATGTGCTCTTAACTAAAGTTTTTTTTAATGTATTCTCACTTGTTCTACACTTACCATTAGGTAATCATGTAGCTGGTTAATAAGTGATCATCTTTTATGGGGGGTGGGGTTTGTACACATCCATCAAACTCTTTCAAAGGCTTTATTTTTAGATTTCTTTTCTGTCAGTTTCTCACAGCCCATCTCCCATTCTGCTCTTATCGTTCATTTCTTTTCCATTACAACTGTAAAAAGACACATAAATTGGATGTAGGAAATGGACACCTATTTTATTTCTCTCCCCAAGGCCAAGATAGTTTACTACCACACCCACTACCTTTTTAAAAAATTTATTTAACAAAACTCCAATAACAGCAAGCAAAACAGCCAAAAAAAAAAAAAAAAAAAAAAAAGAAAAACAGAAAAGCCCTTTTCACTCTGAGTTCTGACAGTTGCCCAGTGACATTCTCTATTTGTTGTACAGTGACAGATGATGAAATTGAAAGGACTTCCTTTAGTCCTATCCCCTGGCTTTATGCCATAAGCTCTATCTAATCTTTTCTAATAGACATCTAGACTTTGTCCATATCACATCAGTAGTAGATGCAGTGTTTCAACGTCACTCTTCATATTCTCTCTATGGATCTTCTTCCATTGTGATTCTTGAACTTAGTTTGGAACAAGAGAAGGGTTGCTGGAAGATAATGGAGAAACCAGATATAGGTACAGACAATTTGACATTCCTGACTCTTCTTTGTGACCCTTTAAACAAATGTCATCTATTTACGATTCTGAATATAAATGACATCAAACCTTTATTGGACCCTTTCTAGGTTCTGGTTATTGAGACAAGACTGTTACACTTAATTTCACATTGAATCTTTATCTTAACCGGCTAAAGAACTAGTTGTCTGCCAGTATAAATTCTCCACATTCCCCTTTTCTTCCTTTAGTAATAGTAACCTAGCTGTAGCTGCATTTCTCAGCTTCCCTTGCAGCTACTATGGCCATTTGGCTAACAATAGTAGAAGTGATATGTGCAGATTCTGAGTCATAGCATTAAAAGGAAAGCTTTCTTTTTTTCTTTTATCACTTGCTGCCAAAAAAGCCACCTCCAAATTTAGTGACTTTAAACAACAATAATTTACTTTTACTCATAATTCTGCAGGTTGGCAATTTGGGCTGGGCTCAGCTAATGGAGTATTGTGGTGTTATCTGAGTTTACATCTGTGATTAGCTATCAGATCAGGTGAGGCTGCCCATCACCTGAGGCAATGACTATCAGCTGAGGCTACATGTCTTTCTTTATTCCAGGCTAATCTGGGCACATTTACACAGTGCCTGTCAGGGCACCAAGAGAGCAATGAGACCTGTTGAAATCTAGATCCAGAACTCATTTTTTTTTTTTTTTCAACGTTTATTTATTTTTGGGACAGAGAGAGACAGAGCATGAACGGGGGAGGGGCAGAGAGAGAGGGAGACACAGAATCGGAAACAGGCTCCAGGCTCTGAGCCATCAGCCCAGAGCCCGACGTGGGGCTCGAACTCACGGACCGCGAGATCGTGACCTGGCTGAAGTCGGACGCTTAACCGACTGCGCCACCCAGGCGCCCCCAGAACTCATTTTTGATGCATTCTTTTGGTTATAAAGTAAGACTCAAGGCACTCATGCATTCAAGGAGTAGAAAAATAAATACTTTCTGAAGTTACTACAAAGTCACCTTGTGAAGAGGCATAGATATGGGAAGAGTGGAGAATGATGATTATTTTTGTAGTGTACCTACAAAAATGCACCTTGGAGTCCACCTCCTATTTATTCATTTTTTCACTGGCTGATACATGGAAATGATAAGAGCATAAGCAGCATTTTTTTTTTTTTTGCTGAAATATTGAGGATGGCAGAGCCATATGACAGAATGAGCCCTGTCCCTGGCACCAAAAAGCTGTTGTATTAGCGTGTAATGCTTAGCTTGTCATTTGAGAGAAACTTTTATTTTGTTTGAGTCAGTATTATTTTATAGTCTGCTATAGCAACTGAACCAGAAACCAAACTATTACTATACCCATTTTACAGATGACAGAATTGAGCTTTAAAGGGACTGAGAAACTTGCCCAGAGTCACCAAGCAGACACATAGCAGGATATCACTTGAACTTAGCTTTGTCAGATCCAAGAGCCCATGTGTTTAAGCAGTCTCCTGTATTTGAATATTGCAATGGTATTTACTTTTACTTACCTACAGGGAGTAAACCTTGGAAGATCTGGTTTTCATCTTCAGTAGGAATTTATGGCTTCTATCAGATATGTACACTCAATTTAAGGTCTCAATCATTCATTTGTATTTCAAAATGTATTTGTCTTGGGCAATTGAAGAAAAAGATATGTCTATTAAAGATTATCTATCTCTCTGTCTTTAGACATACAAATATTAGTGCTTTGACCAGTCAGCTTTTGTATTTATCCCTTAGAAGTTAATGTTGTATAATCAAGGCCAAACTTGAATGATGAACCAATCAAAAGAGAAAAATATATAAAAAGTCAAATAATATTGGGTGATATGTAATTGATATCTGAAGCTGAGTGGCAAAAGACAGAAAGCATTGCTCTATTCTTGGGATAGAAATTGCAAAGTAGATACAAAATGGTATAAGCATAACAGTCAAACTCAGGCATTATGAATATCTATAGTTAGGAACAACTTAAGTATACATCCTGGTTTATACTTATAATGGCACATTCCACCACTCTAATGGAGTTTGAGACTAGTCATTTAGGGGACTTGATAGGGATGTGTTGAAACTGGAAATGAAGGCCATTTGTTGAGGTTTGATTTTTGTTTGACTAAGATGAAATTAGTGATCCAGAGCAACTGTTCACCAGTACTTTGCTTCCTTATACTTATGCCATTGTATTGTTCCTTTGGTTTGCTCTAAAGACTTAAAGCTGGATATTTTTATATTCAAGTGAAGGTTTTTCTATGTCAAGTTATTAGAGGGAAAAAAAAACCACTCAATGCTGCCCATGTAGAGAACTGAGAATCTTCTACAATTTCTTTCAATCCTTTGTGTACATGATGAGCTAGAATAACCTCACTGAACTGAATTATCCTTCCATGGTATGGTTCAGTGAATACCATTATATTTCAGCACAGCTTGAGTGATTTTTAATGCCAAAAACATCAGCAAGAAATACAAATGTTACAAAAATATTGAAACAATACCATAAAAAAGCCCAGGATCATAAATACTTTACTTTGCAAGGTCTCAGAGGTCAAAATAGCAATACCATGGAAAATTAAAATGCTCTCTGTATGAGTGCCTTTCAGGGGAAGACACACACACACACACACACACACACACACACACACAACAGTGGCTTACTATCAAAATTCTCAAAACCATTTTCCAAGTTTAGGCTGATTATCAAAGAAAAAATAACTTATAAAGTTATTCATCTTCATGTTTCCTTATTTGGTTTTAATTATATTCTAATTAAGTGAGAATTACAGCCTGTAAAACAGAGATAACTTTTGTATGAATTATGTCCTTTAATCACACAAAGGAGCATGGCATACAAGTAGATGTTGGATGAGGATTTGGATTTGGATTTGGATACTTAAGACATGACTAACTGTTACCTAAGAACAAAGGCTTTGCATCTGAGAAGTCTCCTTTCATTGGAATGTTCTCTGAGAGACTGTGCTACAAGTGTATGTAAAGTGAGTCAGGAGAAAGAAAAAAAAACATCTTGCAAGATCTGTGCACAGCTGTGAAAAGTTGTTCTTTACTCATCCTATGGTACTGAGATGTGCTGGTTCCTAATGAATTTACCCACCATGGGTCAAATCGTTGTCTCTGCTGCTTTCCTGGGTGATATGTCAGCTTTGATTTAAGGCAGTGAATTCATGGGAAAAGAGTCCAACCTGATATTTCTAATAAAGAAAAATGGCCCAGTGGAAATAGTCGTTTAACAAAGAAGAGTGGCTCTGTGTTACTGTATAGGGCATCTCAGGTTTGTAGAGCCATCAGTGTTCTGTCAAGCCTCTCTCTCCCCGTCTCCTCATGTATTTGTTTGGGCTTCTCATTTTTCATGTGTATTTTAGGTAGCTTGCTTAGTAGAACTGTAGTAAATTCCATCATTTTATGAGTTTTATTTAAAAAAGTATTATTAAAGAATTCCAAAACAGCTCTTTCTATATGGACAATTAAATTTATTTATTTATTTATTTATTTATTTATTTATTTATTTATTTATATTTTAGTTAGCCAACATACACTGCAATATTGGTTTCAGGAGTAGAATTCAGTGATTCATCACTTACATACAATACCCAATGCTAATCACAGTGAGTGCCCCACTTAGTCCCCATCATTATCTAGACCATCTGCCACCCACCTGCCACCATCAACCCTCAATTTGTTCTCTTTTGTTAAGAGTCTTTTGTGGTTTGTATGTTCATCTGTTTTTTTTTTCTTAAATTCCATATATAAGTGAAATCATATGGTATTTGTCTTTCTCTGATTGACTTATCTTGCTTAGCATAATACAGTCTAGCTCCATCCACATTGTTGCAAATGGCAAGATTTCATTCTTTTTAGTGGTTGAGTAATACTACATTGTATACGTATACCGTATCTTCTTTATCCATTCATCAATCAATGGACATTTGGTCTCCCTCCATAGTTTGGCTATTGTTGATAATGCTGCTATAACCATTGGGGTGTATGTATCCTTTTGAATCTGTATTTTTGTATCTTTTGGGAAAATACCTAATAGTGCAGTTGCTGGATTTCAGAGTAGTTCTATTTTTAGTTTTTTTTTTGAGAAACCTCCATACTCTTCTCTAGAGTGGCCAATTAATTTTAGTTAAATGTGCAAAGGAAATTCAGTGGAGAAGGAAATGTTTTTTTCAAAAATATTGTGTTGGAAATAGGAGATCCATTTGTAAAAAGTGAATCTAGACCTATACATTGCATCTTTCATGCAAATTACCTTAAAAATTTTCCTAAACCTAAAACCCAAAATTATAAAATATTTAGAAGAAAATATAGAATAAAATCTTTGTGGTTTTGGAATAGGCAGATATTTCCTAGATATGACATTAATGACAACCATAAAAAAGAAAAAATAATTTGGACTTCCTCAAAATTAAAAAATGTCTGCTCTTTGAAAGACATTATTAAAAGAATGCAAATCTGTGGGCTAAAAGGAATATTTGCAAAACACATACCTGATAAAAGATATATATTCAGAATGTATGAAGAACTTTAAAATTATGATAGTAAGAAAACAGCCCATTTGAAAATATGGGCAGAGGTTTTGCACAGACACTTCACCAAAGAAGATAAATGCATGTGAAAAAGGACATGAAAATATGTTCAATATCATTAGTTATTAGGGAAATGCAGATAAAACTATGTTGTGACACTATATACCTATTAAAATGGCTTTAAAAAATCATATATGACAAAATCCAATGCTGGTGGGGATCAGAGCAATTGGACTTCTGATACATTACTGGTGGGAATGCAAAATGGAACACTTTGGAAAACTGCCAGTAACTTACATAGTTAAAAACATATGGCCCAGCAATCCTACTCCAAAATATTTACCTAAGAAGAATTAAAACTTATGTTCACCCATAAACCTTTATGTAATGGTTATAGTGGCTTTATTAATATTTGACAAAATCTGGACCTAAACCACTATCTTTAAACTGATGAGTGTATAAACAAACTGTGTGGTGCATCCATACAGTGGAAAATTACTCAGCAACAAAAACAAATGATCTGATGCATGTGTCCATGTGCATCATATGTGAACAAATCTCACATGCATTAGGCTAAATGAAAGAAGCCAGACTCAAAATACTGCGATCTGTGTGATTCTATTCATACTACATTCTGGAAAAGGTAAAACTAAAGAGACAAAAAACAGATTAGTTGTTGCTCTGATTTAGGGGCTGTGGAAGCGTAGGGAAGAAAGTGATTAAAATGGTTGTAAGGAAATTTTTTTTTTGGGGGGGTGGTGGAGCTGTACCATATTTTGATTGTCAGGATAGTTATACAACTGTAGCTTTTTTTCAAACTCATAGACCCTCACACTAAAAAGATCTGATTTTACAATGTGTAAGTTGTAACTCAATAAAGTGTATCAGACAATTTGTTGAGTTGACATTAGTGTTAATCATCATGATAATAAACCTATTATAATTTGTATTTTACCATCATTAATAGAAATGGATTGTACTCATTGAATACCTTATTCTGGACCATTTTGCATTTCCTTATATTGGGAGTGGGTGCATTGAAGCCTTGACTATTGGAGGGGAACATAATAGCAATCATTCTCTTTTCATACAAGATTATGTTTTAGATATACACATTGTTTAGTTAGCCACTTTAATTCTAACCTATGTCCACACTCATGTGCATGAACACACCCACACGCATACACACACACACACAATAGAATCCTGATTTCCTCTCCAGCATCATCTCCTATTTCTTCTCTTGTCCTCGTGTAATACTAATAATTCAAAGGCCCTTAATAGGCCTTAAATTTCATGCCTCTGTATCTTATCCTCACTCGAGGGCAGCCTAGAATGCCCTTGCTCCACTTACCTGTCTGATGAGTTCCTCTTTATGTTTTAAGCTCCAAGTCAGGCTTTCTGTCCTCACTGAAGCTTTCTGCCCCTCAGGGTAATGCCCAATCACCTTTGTTCTAGTCTACTGCTCTTCTTTCACTTATGACACTTCCTAGTGAACAGTGAATTACTACACGAAACTTACTGTTTTATAAAATTTTGTATCTCCTCAGCTCCTAGTACAGTGTGTAACATATAGTGAGTTTTCAGTGTATTTTCCTTTAGCGAACTAAAGAACGGAAACATACTTTCTTGGAAAAATGTAAAATGTTTGTCAATCATATGGCACACCTTTGTGTTTTTAATGCTAGCTTCCAAATAAACTTAGACTCATATTCTCTCACATGCATTCAAGGAGTATAGGATGTAATTTCTTAAACGTGTATTCTTTAATTTTAAACATTGTCTCATCTTCAAGAGCAAAACAAGAAACCAAAACAGAAAAGTGAAATAGCCACCTTGTCTTTGCATTGTTAGAACATTAACTTTGCTTTAGTTTAGGATGGTAAGGATAGGAGTATACTGCTCAGAAGTGGTACTATTTTTGTTAATGTTAGAGTTTGATGATCAGACTCTTGGGTGGTATAAGCATCGATTGATATCTTTATTCATTTGTATGTATTAAACATAGCTTGGAAAAAGCAAAAGATAGGGTTATTTACAATCCTGTGTGAAACATGAGTTTATTAATCATAGGCCATATCATTACATTATGCTTGGGAACAAAAAAGGAGTTCAACATCTATTCTTGATTTGTGGCCAAGGCTCATGAGTGTACAAAAGAGGTTGACAGCCCTTGACTGGTGGTCATTACTAATTTAATAAGCAGTCTTCAAAGCTCTTGCAGATACAAAGGAATCTGAAGTTACATGTGTAATATGCAACGTGCACAAAATACTTAATTCTATTCACTTTGAAACCTAGAGGACAGTTATTAAAATTGTATAGTGCAAATTAAAATTTAAGATTAAAATACAAGATCAAAAGAATCTTTTTTTTTTTTTCTCAGTGCTATTAAGGATCGGCTTTCTGAATAGAGAAACTCAATGTTCAATGTCGTGTCCTTTCCCTCTGGAGAGCCAGATTAGAGCTAATCAGAAGTGACTAGAGAAACGTAACTTTCTGTATTTTTTTTCAAGTGGGAACATTTTTTTTATTACTTTTTAATATATGATGTAATTATAGTCATAGAGTAGAAAATACAAGTCAAATAAGACTATGGGCAGTTTTGGGGAAAGAAATATAATGTGAGAAAAAAATTTGCATCAATTGCATTCTTAGAATTCTGCAAAAGTGCACCATCTCATTACATAACAAACATCTGCAACATGAGTAATGGAGACTGATAGGTAGATTCATCTCCTCTCTCACCTCCTTATGAATTTAAAAACACCTGATAGTGATTTTTTGTCAGCCTTCATAAATGGTCCAGTAGCATGTAGGATGATTTAGGAGTGATTAAAGCAATCAATAGCAGATATCTTTAGCTTGTGGTTGTGAGCTTACACCCCTAGGCTGGACCACATCTCACATTAAAATGGAGGTGTTATGTAAAGAGCTGGAAAAAGAGCAGCAAATAAAGCCCAAAACCAGGAGAAGAAGGAAATAATATAGATTAGAGCAGAAATCAATGATATCAAAAAAAAAAAAAAAAAAAAAAAGAACAGATCAGTGAAACTGGAAGCTCGTTCTTTGAAAGAATTAACAAAATTGACAAATCCCTAGCCAGATTTATCAAAAAGAAAAAGGAAAAGACACAAATAAATAAAACCATGAATGAAAGAGAGAGCTAACAACCAACACACAGTGATACAAACAATAATAAGAGAATATTATGAGCAATTATATGCCAACAAATTGGGCAGTCTGGAAGAGATGGACAAATTCCTAGAAACATATAAACTACCAAAACTGAAACAGGAAGAAATAAAAAAATTGAACAGACCCATAATCAGTAAAGAAACTGAATTGGTAACCAAAAAATCTGGCAAAAAACAAGAGTCCACGTCCAAATGGCTTCCAAGGGGAATTCTAACAAACATTTAAATAAGAGTTAATACCTTTTCTTTTGACACTGTTCCAAAAAATGGAAATGGCAGGAATACTTCCAAATTTATTTTATGAGGCAGCATTGCCTTGATTCCAAAACAAAAAAACCCACTAAAAAGGAGGATTACAAATCAGTCTCCCTTATGAACATGGATGCAAAATTCTCAACAAGATACTAGCAAATCAAATTTAACAATACATTAAAAGAATTATTCACCATGATCAAGTGGGATTTATTTGTGGGCTGCAGAGGTGGTTCACTATCTGCAAATCAGTCAATGTGATACATCACATTAACAAAAGAAAGGATAAGAACCACATGATCCTCTCACTAGATGCAGAAAAAGCATTTGATAGAATACAGTGTCCTTTCTTGATAAAAACCCTTAAGAAAGTAGGGATAGGAGGAACATACCTCAGCATCATAAAGGCTATCTATGAAAGAACCACAGCTAATATCATCCTCAATGGGGAAAGACCGAGAGAGAGCTTTCCCTCTAAGGTCAGGAACGTGACAGCCAGATCCACTCTAACCACTGTTGTTCAACATGTTACTGGAAGTTTTAGAATCAGCAATTACAAGAAAAATAAATAAAAGGCATCAAAGTTGGCAAGGACTGAGTCAAACATTCACTCTGCAGATGATATTCTACATTCTACATGGAAAACTTGAGACCACCAAAACACTGCTAGAACTGATCCATGAAATCAGCAAAGCCACAGGATATAAAATCAATGTACATAAATCTGTTGCCTTTCTATAGATCCATAATGAAGCAGCAGAAATAGAAATCAAGGAACTGATTCCATTTACAATTGCACCAAGATCTATACATAAGAAGAAACCTAACCAAAGAGGTGAAAGATATGTATGCTGAAGACTATAGAATGCTTATGAAAGAAATTGAAGAAGACACAAAGAAATGGAAAAACATTCCATACTCATGGATTAGAAGAACAAATATTGTTAAAATGTTGTTACTACCCAAAGCAATCTACACATTCAGTGCAATTCCAATAAAAATGACACTGGCATTCTTCATAGAGCTAGAAAAAACAATTCTAAAATTTGTATGGAACCAGAAAAGACCTCAAATAGCCAAAGCAATCCTGAAAAAAGAAAACCAAACCTGGAGGCATTTCAATTCTGGACTTCAAGCTGTATTACAAAGCTGTAATCATCAAGACAGTATGGTATGGGCACAAAAACAGACACATAAATCAATGAAACAGAGTAGAGGACCCACAAATGGACCTACAAACATTTGGCCACATAATCTTTGACAAAGCAGGAAATAATATCCAATGGAAGTAAGACAGTGTCTTTAGCAAATGGTGCTGGGAAAACTGGACAGTGACATGCAGAAGAATGAAACTGGACCACTTTCTTAAACCATACACAAAAATAAATTCAAAATGGATGAAAGACCTAAATGTGGGACAGAAAACTATCAAAATCCTAGAGGAGAACACAGGCATCAACCTCTTTGACCTTGGCCACAGCAACTTCTTATTAGACATGTCTCTGGAGGCAGGGGAAACAAAAGCAAAAATGTATTATTGGGAACTCCTCAAGATAAAAAGCTTCTGAAGGAAACAGTGAACAAAACTAAAAGGCATTCAAGGAAATGGGATAAGATACTTGCAAATGACATATCAGATAAAAGGCTAATATCCAAAATCTATAAAGAACTTATCAAATGCAACACCCAAAAGACAAATAATCCAGTGAGGAAATGCGCAGAAGACATGAATAGATACTTTTCCAAAGAAGACATTGAGAAGGCTGACAGACACATGAAAAGATGCTCAACATCACTCATCATCAGAGAGATACAAATCAACACCATAATAAGATACCACCTCACACCTGTCAGAAT
This sequence comes from Lynx canadensis, assembly GCF_007474595.2. Taxonomy (NCBI): domain Eukaryota; kingdom Metazoa; phylum Chordata; class Mammalia; order Carnivora; family Felidae; genus Lynx; species Lynx canadensis. The sequence goes on along the minus strand of NC_044303.2, from coordinate 185,103,404 downwards.
GGCTAAAATTACCAACTCACAAAACAACAGATGTTGGCAAGGATGTGGAGAAAGGGGAACCCTATTAGACTCTTGGTGGGAATGCAAACTTGTGCAGCCACTCTGGAAAACAGTATGGAGGTTTTTCAAAAATTTAAAAATAGAACTACCTTACAACCCAGCAATTGTACTACCTTTTATCCAAAAGATACAAAAATGCTGATTGGAAGGAGCACATGCACCCTAATGTTTATAGCCACACTATCAACAATAGCCAGATTATGGAAAGAACACAAATGTCCAACGCCTGATGAATGGATAAAGAAGAGGTGATATATATATAATGGAACATATTAATGGAATATTACTCAGTGCTCAAAAAGATTGGAATCTTACCATTTGCAACAATGTGGATGGAACTAGAGTGTACTAGGCTAAGTGATATAAGTCAATCAGAGAAAGACAAGTGTCATATGATTTCGCTCGTGTGGAATTTAAGAAACAAAACAGATGAACATAGGGAAAGGGATGAAAAAACAAAATAAGATAAAAACAGAGAGGGAGGCAAACCATAAGAGACTCTTAAATAGAGGGAACAAAGTGAGGTTTGCTGGAGGGGAGGTGGGTGGGGAGATGGTCTAAATGGGTGATGGACATTAAGGAGGGCACTTTTTGAGGTGAGCACTGGGTGTTATATGGATGTGATGAACCACTAAATACTAGTCCTAAAACTGATACTACTACTCTGTATGTTAACTAACTTGAATTTAAGTAAAAAAAAAATAATAAAAATAAATAAATAAATAAATAAATAAATAAATAAATAAATAAATATAAAAAGGGAAAACAAAACCAAATAAACATACATACATACATACATACATACATACATACATACATACAGTGGAGATGTTAGATATGGCCCAGGACAGAAGGCCTCTTGTAAGTGGAAGACCTCCCATTCCTACAAAGTTGTCTCTTTGACTGCTATATGGAAAGGAGACATGTACCTAAGTCCCTTTTATCACATGGGGAAATTCTAGAAACAGCATAAATGTACTCAGAGTTCAAAAAGCTTCTAAAACTAGCAGTATTTAAAATGTAGTGCTAGTCAATAACTTTTATTTCATTGACAGAAGCAATCATAGTAACTAACGTAACTCTTAATTGTAAAACCTCATTTTTCTGAATGTGCAAATACTTAGAATGTTCTTATACTGAATTTTTCAGAGCAGCATATGATATATATTGCTGTGGGTGACTTTCCTTAAACATAAACTTGTCAAGCTATAGGCAGGGCATGGGTTCTTGGCTTCACCATCATTTTAAAAATATTGAACAACACATTTTGAGTGCCTAGAGTTTATTGGCACTATACTTGGCTATAGTCTTATAAAACTAGGTGACTATATACTTTATTGTCTAAACTAGGATACCTTTTAGGGTTAAGGTAGGTCTATTAATATATTTGTCCCCTCCCCCCCTCAAAAAATAGGTATAAACCAGGTATATCACAGGCAAACTAGAATGTATGGTCTCCCTACAAATAATGATTACTTTTTAGAGTTGAGCCTGCAGCAGTGCAGTGACCCTGAAGCACTTTATATTCTTAAAACTATTACATTATATTTAGTGTGTGGTATAGTTTATCACATGGTGTAATGCAGTTTAGTGGAGTAGTAGATAGTTTGGTTCTAGAGTCTTGGTTCAGATTCCAGAGTGCATAAATTATGAGTTGTGAAACCATGGAAATGTTTCTAATCCCATCGAGTCTCAGAATCAATATTTGTCTTTTGGAGATAGTAAGAGTATACTGTGTACAGCAGTATGTCGCTGTGATAGCAAACTGAGAAATCCACAAGGGGTGCCTGGTGTCAAGTTTGCCACATGGGCAAGTTGGTAGTTCTTAATGTAGTCTAAATTCAGTTCAGGTCAACAAGTTGAAATGAGAATTACCAACCTGTACTCACTGTAACTGTCTAATGAAGGTAGACAGTTTCTACTGTGCAGAAAGTTGTAGGTGCTTAATAAATTCTTGTTGAATGAAAGAACGATTGCAATGGAAAACAAAAATTAAACAGAAATAGCCCATACTTTCTAACTATTCTAGATAAATAGAAGTTTACTTGCTTTGTTTTTAAGTTTACAATCTCAACAGTGGTTTGAATGCCTAAACCCCATATTAAGATAAAATGATTGTGTTTTTGCTCTAATTCAGTACGTATGGATTTTGGTTTTAACATTAAAATCACCTGGAGTGTGGGGTGCCTGGGTGGCCCAGTCACTTAAGCTTCTAACTCTTGATTTTGGCTTAAGTCATGTTCTCACAGTTGTGAGTTCAAGCCCCGAGTTGGGCTCTGCACTGACAATGAGCAGCCTGCTTGGGATTCTCTCTCTCCCCCTCTCTCTGGACCTCCTGTGCACTCAGTCTCAGTCTCTGTCTCTCAAAAATAAATAAGTAAACATTTAAAAACATCACCTGGAGTGTTTTATATACTTCCACTTGGGTCCTAGTCCCAGCAATTCTGATTTAATTGGTTTTAGGTAGGACCCAAGCATTGGAATTATCTCCCAAAATATTCCCAGTTTATTTATTTATTTTTTTAATGTTTATTTTTGAGAGACAGAGAGAGTGTAAATGAGGGAGGGGCAGAGAGAGAGGGAGACAGAGGATCCAAAGCAGGCTCTGGGCCATCAGCCACCCAAGCGCCCTTCTCAGTTTATTTTAATGCATAGCCTGGATTAAGAACCACCTACTACTAGGGTCTGTGCTAAGTATTAAATTTTCTAATGGATGCCATATTTTAGGAGAGAATGGAGCTAGTACAAGTAAAAGGAGTTGAGATGGTAGAAGGTTGAGAAATTACAACCCAGAAAGAATTGTTAAAAGAATTTAAGAAGAAATTTAGGAGGATAAGACACCTAGGTCTCATACTTAAAGGAATGTAAGATTGAAGTAGACCAAATGAGAGCCCACATTTTTTTTTAATGTTTATTTATTTTTGACAGAGACAGAGACAGAGCATGAGCGGGGGAGGGGCAGAGAGAGAGGGAGACACAGAATCCAAAGCAGACTCCAGGCTCTGAGCTGTCAGCACAGAGCCCAACAGAGGGCTCGAACTCACAGACCGCGAGATCATGACCTGAGCCAAAGTTGGATGCTCAACCGACTGAACCACCCAGGCACCCCAAGAGCCCACATTCTATCTAAGGTAGCAAATTATTTCATTGTGGGAATTTTGTCGTATGGGCCTGGTGTTGCCAGATCTTCAGATTTTATAAGAGGAGACAGAAAATAAGGTTTTTATGTGAATTTGAAGTTTGAATGTAAGATTATTATTATTTTTTTAACCATTTGATCCAAAGTATTTCTGTAGATTTTATCTGGTTGTTGTGTTATCTACTGGTTTATTCCAGGAGTCAGCAAATTTTGCTTAAGGGCCAAATCCAGCCTCCCATTTAATTATGCATGTCCTAATAGGAGTGTTTTTTACATTTTATTAATGGTTGAAAACATCAAAAGAAGATTAATACTTCAGATGTGAAAATTATATGAAATTTAAATTGTAACGTGTGATACAGCCATGCTTATTCGTTTACATATTGTTACTGGCTGCTTTTATGCTACAAGAGCAGAGTTGAGTATTTGCAAGAAAGACCATTTCATCATCATGTTCAGTTACTACAATTTGCAATGAGGCTGTTATAACTTGACAGCATTTCAAAATGCACATTATTACATACTGTCTTACTTACTTTTTTTATTATCAGTGCATACTCATTATATCAAAATGAGAAAGCAAAAATGGATTTTGTGCAGTAGGTTGAATATCTCAAAGGTGTTCATGTCCTAATTTCTGAAACCTGTATGTTACCTCATATGGCAAAAAGAATTCTGTAGATGTGATCGCATTAAGAAGTTTGAGATGGAGAGATTATCCTAGATTATCTGGGTGTGTCCAGTATAATTATGAGAGTCGTTATAGGAATGATGTAGACATAGTCAGACATAGAAGGTGATGTAGTGACAGAAGGAGATACTGAAATGTTGTAAGTCACAAGCCAAGAAATTCCAGCCAACTCTGGAAGCTGGAAGAAGCAAGGAGTGGATTCTTTCCCAAAGCTTCCAAAAAGAACTGGCTCTGATGATATCTTGATTTTAGTGCTTTATAAGACTTATTTCAGGCTTTTTCCCCCCAGAACTATAAGAGAGTAAGTTGTGTTGTCTTAAGGCACTTAATTTGTGGTGATTTGTTAGAGTGGCCACAGGAAGCTAATATAGAATATCACATTTTAAAAAAGGTGAAAGATTTATGTGATCTGAAGAAAAAACAGAGTATTAGAATAGCACATTTTAAAAGGTTTTATTTATTTTTGAGAGAAGGGTAGGGAGGGGCAGAGAGAGGAAAACAGAAGATCGAATGCAGGCTCTGTGCTGATAGCAGAAAGCCTGATGCAGGGCATTAACTCACGAACCATGAGATCATGACCTGAGCCAAAGCTGGGCACTTAACCAACTGAGCCATCCAGGCGCCCCCAGAATATCATACTTTTAAAGCACAGTGGAGTATGAATTACTTTATTATTGAATAGACACCCCGCATTGTTTATATTATGCAGTGACAATATAGATTGCTAAAAGACTGTTAGAATAAATGGTGAGATTACCAGAATAAGCACACATCACAATATCCCCAATGCACAAGAAAGCTATGGGCAGGAATATTTTAAAAATTTATGAGTGTATCTCATCTCATCAGAAATTCTTTACAACAGTGATAACTAAACAAGAAGCTGCAAACTAAATAAAATTTTGAATAGCCCACTTGTTAACTAAGCAAGAAAAGTCACTTACTTATAGAGAGTTAAGTAAATTATCTTTGATTGAAACAAAGAAATGTATTCAGAGAAAATTTGTATAAGACTGTTAGTTTTTCAGCAAGAACTGTTGCTTAAAGAGTTGAGAACACTTGTAACAATGTAAATAGTCAATTATAAAACAAGACAAATAATTTTGAATGAACTTCTGTGATTATTGGTGAGTTGACAGCTGTTACCATATTGCTCAGTTGTTTCTTTGAGGAGCTAGCACTAAGTTTGAAGAGACCGAAGAATTAGTCAGTATGGAACATTTATTTATAGATAAGAATTTTTTCAAAGACTTTAATTCAGTACCTCCTTAAGTGGAATCTGCAAAGATGTGTTATAACTGAAGGTGACAAAAATATGTGTATAGTAGGAGTAGGTTTAGTTGGGCAAAGCTTGTAAAAATATGAAGTTTTTAAAGCCCATAGTTACTCATCATGTTATTCATTGGCAGGTACTTTGCCAAAAATATTTTAATGTATTATGTGTTACTGAACTGGTAGTATCAGTGGTGAACTTTATTCACTCTTACCCATCATCAGTTTTTTTTTTTTTAATTGGTTTGCCCTACCACTCAGCAGGTTAAGTCTGGTGACTTATCAAGGGTAAAGTTTCATTGCAATTGCTTGAGCTTAAAACTGAAAATGAGTTTTTTTGAATAAGGAGAACCATCTTCAGTTGTTAGGGAACCCTACACATTTTGGAAATTAATTTGCTTTTGGTGAAGACTTGATAATTTGTGTAACGAATTAAAACTAAAATTATAAAGCCAAGCAGCACTAACATTTGAAATATATACTGCCATAAAGGTATTTTGACACTAACTAACATTGAGTCACATGTCAAGCTCTTTATATACTTCTTATACTATGAAGAGTCAAAACAAGAAGTAAGATATTCAATTCCACACACATTTACAACAGATACACTTTTCAAGCCCAAACCAAACATCTAGTAGCAGGTTTTGGACTTCACTGCAAGTGAAGAGGGAATTTCCATATTGCAAAATCCATTTAAATGGACAACTGAGGAGCTTCTGTTTCACATTTGATTGGAGTGACTAATCTGCACTGTCATGACATGCTGAAAAACAATACCAAGAGAAGTATCTAGTAGAATTTATAAATGTCTTTCAGATAACAAATATCCTCAAAATTGTATGCTCATGAATTAGTATAGATATTTGAAAATACCTATCTGTGCAAAAAGACATTTTTAAAGATGAAATCGGTAAAATATCATTACAGATCAGCATTAGTAGATAAATATTTGCAACTGATTTTTATTATAGAGATGCCAACTTTGAACACCCTTTAAGTGAAACATTATCTCTCCCTCATAAGAATTCCATTCTTTCCTTTTGTATATCTCTATTAATAAAAAAAATACATAATGATTTTTCTGTTTTGAATTTTGTAAAAAAAATATGAAAAATTTCTCTAATTATATTACTACCCACATAATGTTCTTGATATTTAAAAAAAATTTTTTTTAATGTTTATTTATTTTTGAGACAGAGAGAGACAGAGCATGAGCGGGGGAGGGGCAGAGAGAGAGCCACACAGAATCCGAAGCAGGGTCCAGGCTTCAAGCTGTCAGCACAGAGCTTGATGCAGGGCTTGTATTCTCGGTCCATGAGATTATGACCTGAGCCAAAGTCAGATGCTTAACTGATTGAGCCACCCAGGTGCCCCTAATGTTCTTGATTTTGACTCTTGGTTCACAAGACCTAAAAATATTTATTACTGGCTTTTTTACAGAAAATGTTTCTGGCACTTGCTCTAGTTGATTTTTTAATACCTAAACTAAACTGCATGTGCTTATCATGTGGACTGGAGAATATGTAGGGGGTGGGGGGCAGTGGGGTGGGAAGAGAGTTGGGGTTAGTTGAATTTGGGAAGTTTAGTTATTGTCAAGTTAGGTCTTTTTGATTTTCTGCCTTTATGAACCCTCCCATAAAATGAGAACACACAACTAGGAGTTTCAATTTATGGAAATAAATAGAAACATCCAGTCCTCCTGTATATGCTCCATGTCATTAGGTCCATGTTATCACATAAAGAAGAGAAGTAATGTCAGCATCCAGGTATTCCTGAAAAAACATCTCAGCCACCATTTTCCATCATTCTAGAAATCATTTTTCTAAACTATGCAATTGCCTCACTGGACCATATTAACTGCAGCTTTTCTCTCATTACATGAAATATCTCATGAAAAAATTTCCATTAGCATTTAAATTAATGATTGGACTCAGTTATCTTGTGTTTATTTTTCTGTCTAACCCTAGATTGTATTGGTACCAAACTGCTTTAAGTGCATTCGCTTTGTATTACATTTTTCTCTATGATGGCTTGTTTTCTGTAATTTTTCAAGTATCTTCTTTATATGGTTGCATGTTTTCCCTTTTATGAATGCCATTGGGTGTTCTGGGCTAAGTCTGATTCATTAGTATGTACGCACAGAGAAAGGTCATGTGAAGACGCAGAAAGAGGATGGCCTTCTGCAAGCCAAGGAGAGATCTCATCAGAAAGCCATGCAGCAGCTCCTTATCATGGACTTCCAACCTTCAGAACTATGAGAAATAAATTTCTGTTGTCTAAGTCACCTAGTCTGTGGTATTTTTTTGGGGCAGCCTAAGCAGACTAATGCATATACCGGCATTCCTTATTTTATTGTGCTTTGTAGATAGTGCATTTGTTTTTTTTTATTTTTTTGTTTGTTTTTACAAAGGGAATGTTTGTGGTAATCATGTCGGGCAAGTCTTTTGGTGCCCTTTTCCCAACAGCGTTTGCTCACTTTTTGTCTCTGGGTCACATTTTTGTAATTCTAGCAATATTTCAGAATTTTTCTTTATTATTATATTTGCTATGGTGATCCCTTATCAGTGATCTTTGATGCTACTATTGTAATTGTTTTGAGATGCCACACACCACACCCATGTAAGACAGTGAACATCTATTTAACTGCTCCACTCACGGCTGTTTTCCCATCTTTCTTCCTTTCATCTGGTCTTTCTATTCCATGGGACACATTATTGATATTAGGCCAGTTAATAATCCTACAGTGACCTCTTAAGTGTTGAAGTGAAAGGAAGAGTCGCATGTCTCTCAGTTTAAATCAGAAGCAGACATGATTTAGTTTAGTGAGGGACACCTATCAAAAGCTGAGATAGATCAAAAGCTAGGCCTCTTGTACCAGCTTCCCAAGTTGGGAATGCAAAGGAAAAGTTCTTGAAGGAAATTAAAAGAGCTACTCTGGTGAACAAACAAATTATAAGAAAGCAAAACAGCTTTTTTTTTTTTTATTATTATTGCTGGTATAAAGAAAGTTTTAGAGGTCTGGATGGAACATCATACCAGCCACAACATTCCCTTAGACCAAAGCCTAATCGAGAGAAAGGACCTAACTGTCTTCAATTCTGTGAAGGATGTGACAGCTAAGGAGGCTGCAGAAGAAAAGTTTGAAGCTAGTAGAGGTTGCTTTGTAAGATTTAAAGAAGTCAGTTCTATGACATAAAAGTGCAATGCTAAGAAGCAGGTGCTGATGTAGAAGCTGCAGCAAGTTATCCAGAAAACATGGCTAAGATAATTGATGAAAGTGGCTAAATAAAAAACAGATTTTCTTTTTTTTAATAGGAAAATTATTGTGAAATTGGTTTCCATACAACAACCAGTGGTCATCCCAACAGGTGCCATCCTCAATGCCCATCACCCACATTCCCCTCCCTCCCACCCCCCTATCAACCCTCGGTTTATTCTCAGTTTTTAAGAGTCTCTTATGGTTTGGCTCCCTCCCTCTCTAACTTATTTTTTTCCCTTCCCCTCCTCAATGGTCTTCTGTTAAGTTTCTCAGGATCCACATAAGAGTGAAAACATACGGTATCTGTCCTTCTCTGTATAACTTATTTCACTTAGCATGACACTCTCCAGTTCCATCCACATTTCTACAAAAGGCCAGATTTCATTCTTTCTCGTTGCCACGTAGTACTCCATTGTGTATATAAACCACAATTTCTTTATCCATTCATCAGTTGATGGACATTTAGGCTCTTTCCATGATTTGGCTATTGTTGAAAGTGCTGCTATAAACATTGGGGTACAAGTGCCCCTATGCATTAACACTCCTGTATCCCTTGGGTAAATTCCTAGTAGTGCTATTGCTGGGTCATAGGGTAGATGTATTTTTAATTTTTTGAGGAACCTCCACACTGTTTTCCAGAGTGGCTGTACCAGTTTGCATTCCCACCAACAGTGCCAGAGGGTTCCCGTTTCTCCACATCCTCTCCAGCATCTATAGTCTCCTGATTTGTTCATTTTAGATGCTCTGACTGGTTTGAGGTGGTATCTGAGTGTGGTTTTGATTTGTATTTCCCTGATGAGGAGCAATGTTGAACATCTTTTCATGTGCCTGTGGGCCATCTGGAAGTCTTCTTTAGAAAAGTGTCCATTCGTGTTTTCTGCCCATTTCTTCACTGGATTATTTGTTTTTCGGGTGTGGAGTTTGGTGAGTTCTTTATAGATTTTGGATACTAGCCCTTTGTCTGATATGCCATTTGCAAATATCTTTTCCCATTCCATTGGTTGCCTTTTAGTTTTGTTGATTGTTTCCTTTGCTGTGCAGAAGCTTTTTATCTTCATAAGGTCCCAATAGTTCATTTTTGCTTTTAATTCCCTTGCCTTTGGAGATGTGTCAAGTAAGAAATTGTTGCGGCTGAGGTCAAGTTTTTTTCCTGCTTTCTCCTCTAGGGTTTTGATGGTTTCCTGTCTCACATTCAGGTCCTTTATCCATTTTGAGTTTGTTTTTGTGAATGGTGTGAGAAAGTGGTCTAGTTTCAACCTTCTGCATGTTGCTGTCCAGTTCTCCCAGCACCATTTGTTAAAGAGACTGTCTTTTTTCCATTGGATATTCTTTCTTGCTTTGTCAAAGATGAGTTGGCCATACTATGTGGGTCCAGTTCTGGAGTCTCTATTCTATTCTATTGGTCTATGTGTCTGTTTTTGTGCCAATACCATGCTGTCTTGATGATTACAGCTTTTTAGTAGAGGCTAAAGTCTGGGATTGTGATGCCTCCTGCTTTACTCTTCTTCTTCAAAATTCCTTTGGCTATTCGGGGCCTTTTGTGGTTCCATACAAATTTTAGGATTGCGTGTTCTAGCTTCGAGAAGAATGCTGGTGCAATTTTGATTGGGATTGCATTGAATGTGTAGATAGCTTTGGGTAGTATTGACATTTTAACAATTTTATTCTTCCAATCCATGAGCACGGAATGTTTTTCCATTTCTTTATATCTTCTTCAATTTCCTTCATAAGCTTTCTATAGTTTTCAGCATACAGATCTTTTACTTCTTCAGTTAGGTTTATTCCTAGGTATTTTATGCTTCTTGGTGCAATTGTGAATGGGATCAGTTTCTTTATTTGTCTTTCTGTTTCTTCATTATTAGTGTATAAGAATGCAACTGATTTCTGTACATTGAATCGCTTCTCGGCCTTTTGGCTAAGATCAAGTGTGATTTCTGTACATTGATTTTGTATCCTGCGGCTTTGCTGAATTCATGTATCAGTTCTGGCAGACTTTTGGTTGAGTCTATTGGGTTTTCCATGTATAATATCATGTCATCTGCAAAAAGTGAAAGCTTAACTTCATCTTTGCCAATATTGATGCCTTTGATTTCCTTTTGTTGTCTGATTGCCGATGCTAGCACTTCCAACACTATGTTAAACAACAGCAGTGAGAGTGGACATCCCTGTCGTGTTCCTGAACTCAGGGGGAAAGCTCTCAGTTTTTCCCCATTGAGGATATTAGCTGTGGGCTTTTCATAAATGGCTTTTATGATGTTTAAGTATGTTCCTTCTATCCCGACTTTCTCAAGGGTTTTTATTAAGAAAGAATGCTGAATTTTGTCAAAATCTTTTTCTGCATCAATTGACAGGATCATATGGTTCTTTTTTTTTTTTCTTAAGGTGATGTATCACATTGATTGATTTGCGAATGTTAAAACATCCCTGCATCCCAGGAATGAATCCCACTTGATCACGGTGAAAAATTCTTTTTATGTGCTGCTGAATTCAATTTGCTAGTATCTTATTGAGAATTTTTGCATCCATATTCATCAGGGATATTGGCCTGTAGTTCTCTGTTTTTGCTGGGTCTCTGTCTGGTTTAGGAATCAAAGGAATGTTGGCTTCATAGAATAAGCCTGGAAGTTTTCCTTCCCTTTCTATTTTTTGGAACAGCTTGAGAAGGATAGGTATTATCTGTGCTTTAACTGTCTGATAGAATTCCCCAGGGAAGCCATCTGGTCCTGGACTCTTATTTGTTGGGAGATTATTGATAACTGATTCAATTTCTTCACTGGTTATGGGTCTGTTAAAGTTTTCTAGTTCTTCCTGTTTGAGTTTTGGAAGTATGTTGGTGCTTAGGAATTTGTCCATTTCTTCCAGGTTGTCCAGTTTGTTGGCATATAATTTTTTATACTATTCCCTGATACTTGCTTGTATTTCTGAGGGATTGGTTGTAATCATTCCATTTGCATTCATGATTTTATCTATTTGGGTCATCCCCCTTTTCTTTTTGAGAAGCCTGGCTAGAGTTTTATCAATTTTGTTTATTTTTTCAAAAAACCAACTCTTGGTTTCATTGATCTGCTCTACAGTTTTTTTGGGTTCCATAATGTTTATTTCTGCTCTGATCTTTATTATTTCTCTTCTTCTTCTGGGTTTAGGCTGCCTTTGCTGTTCTGCTTCTATTTCCTTTAGGTGTGCTGTTTGACTTTGTCTTTGGGATTTTTCTTGTATCTTGACATAGGCCTGGATTGCAATGTATTTTCCTCTCAGGACTGCCTTCACTGGATCCCAAAGTGATTGGATTGTGGTATTTTCATTTTAATTTGTTTCCATGTATTTTTTAATTTCTTCTCTAATTGCCTGGTTGACCCATTCATTCTTTAGTAGGGTGATCTTTAACCTCCATGCTTTTGGAGGTTTTCCAGACTTTTTCCTGTGGTTGATTTCAAGTTTCATAGCATTATGATCTGAAAGTGTGCATGGTATGATCTCAATTGTTTTATACTTGTGAAGGGCTATTTTGTGACCCAGTATGTGATCTATCTTGGAGAATGTTCCATGTGCACTCAGGAAGAAAGTCTATTCTGTTGCTTTGGGATACAGGGTTCTAAATATATCTGTCAAGTCCATCTGATCCAATGTATCATTCAGAGCCCTTGTTTCTTTATTGATCCTGTGTCTAGATGATCTATCCATTGTTGTAAGTGGAGTGTTAAAATCCCCTGCAATTACCACATTCTTATCAATAAGGTTGCTTACATTTGTTATTGTTTTATATATTTTGAGGCTTCTGTATTTGGCGCATAGACCTTTATAATTGTTAGCTCTTCCTGATGGATAGACCCTGTAATATTATATAATGCCCTTCTTCATCTCTTGTTACAGCCTTTAATTTAAAGTCTAGTTTGTCTGATATAAGTATGGCTACTCCAGCTTTCTTTTGACTTCCAGTAGCATGATAGATAGGTCTCCATCCCCTCTCTTTCAATCTGAAGATGTCCTCAGGTCTAAAATGAGTCTCTTGTAGACAGCAAATAGATGGGTCTTGTTTTTTTTATCCATTCTGATACCCTTTGTCTTTTGGTTGGCGCATTTAGTCCATTTACATTCAGTGTTGTTGTTGAAAGATATGGGTTTAGACTCATTGTGATGTCTGTAGGTTTCATGCTTGTAGTGATGTCTCTGGTACTTTGTGGTCCTTGCAACATTTCACTCACAGAATCCTCTTAGGATCTCTTGTAGGGCTGGCTTAGTGGTGATGAATTCCTTCAGTTTTTGTTTGTTTGGGAAGACCTTTATTTCTCCTTCTATTCTGAATGACAGACTTGCTGGATAAAGGATTCTCAGCTGCATATTTTTTCTGTCATCACATTGAAGATTTCCTGCTATTCCTTTCTGGCCTGCCAAGTTTCAGTAGATAGGTCTGCCACTAGTCTTATGGGTTTCCCTTTGTAGGTTAGAGCCTGTTTATACCGAGCTGCTTTCAGAATTTTCTCTTTATCCTTGTATTTTGCCAGTTTCACTATGATATGTCATGCAGAAGATCGATTCAAGTTACATCTGAAGGGAGTTCTCTGTGCCTCTTGGATTTCAATGCCTTTTTCCTCTCCTAGATCAGGGAAGTTCTCAGCTTTGATTTGTTCAAGTACACCTTCAGCTCCTTTCTCTCTCTCTTCCTCTTCTGGAATTTGTATTATACGGATATTGTTCTGTTTGATTGCATCACTTAGTTCTCTAATTCTCCCCTCATACTCCTGGATTTTTTTATCTCTTTTTTTCTCAGCTTCCTCTGTTTCCATAATTTTATCTTCTAATTCACCTATTCTCTCCTCTGCCTCTTCAATCCGTGCTATGGCAGCCTCATTTTATTTTGCACCTCATTTATAGCATTTTTTAGCTCCTCATGACTATTTCTTAGTCCCTTGATCTCTGTAGCAATAGATTCTCTGCTGTCCTCTATACTTTTTTCAAGCCCAGCAATTAATTTTATGACTATTATTCTAAATTCTTGTTCTGTTTTATTGCTTAAATCATTTTTGATCAATTCGTTAGCTGTCGCTACTTCCTGGAGTTTCTTTTGAGGAGAATTCTTCTGTTTTGTAATTTTGGGTAGTCCCTGGGGTGGTTCCAAACTGCAGGGTACTTCCCCTGTGCTGTCCAGAGTAACTTGTGTTCATGGGCGGGGCTGCAGTCAGACCTGATGTCTGCCCCCAACCCACTGCTGGGCCACAGTCAGACTGGTGTGTACCTTACCTTCCCCTCTCCCAGGGGTAGGACTCACTGTGGAGTGGTGTGGCCCCTGTCTGGGCTACTTCCCCACTGCCAGGATTGTATTGCTGCTTCAATGGGATCTGGTATATTAGCCAGGGTGGATCTGCAAGGTGCACAGGGGCGGGAGGGGCAGGCTTAGCTTGCTTTGCCATTGATGGTTCCCTGTGGGAGGGGCCCTGCAGCACCGGGAGGGAGGCAGACCATTCAGAGGGATGGATCCACAGAAGCACAGCCTTGGATATTTGGGCAGTGCAAGGAAGTTCGGTGATGAGAACTGGTTCCCTCTGGAATTTCGGTTGGGGGATGGGAGAGGGAGATACCGCTTCCCAGCACCTTTTTCCCCCCGCCGAGCTGAGCTCTGTCTTCCGGGCTCAACAACTCTCCCTCCCAGTGTCCTCTCGCCCTCCCATTCTCTGAGCAGAACTGTTGACTTTTAACAGTCCCATGGCTGTCAGAACTCATGGAGTCCAGCCCTTCCGTTTTTGTGAGCCAGACTCAGGGGCTCTGCCTTGCCAGGCAGGCTGCCCCTCCACTGCCTCAGCTCCCTCCTACCAGTCCGTGTCGTGTGCATCACCGCTATGCCCTTCCTACCCTCTTCTGTTGGTCTCTTGTTTATGCTTGGTTCCAGAGAGTCCGTTCTGCCAGTCTACTGGCAGTTTTCTGGGTTACTTAGGCAGATGTGGGTGGAATCTAAGCCATCAGCCAGATGCAGTGAGCCCAGCATCTTCCTATGCCGCCATCTTTCCTACTAAACAACAGATTTTCAATGTAGATGCAAACAGCCTTATATTAGAAGAAGATGATATCTAGGACTTTGATAGCTAGAGAGAAGTCAAGGCCTGGCTTCAAAGCTTCAAAGATGAGACTGACTCTTTTGTTAAGTGCTAATGCAGCTAGTGACTTTAAGTTGACGTCAGTACACATTATCATTCTGACAATTCTAGAACCCTTAAGAATTATGCTAAATCTACTCTGTCCTATACATGGAACAACCAAACCTGAATAACAGAATATCCATTGACAACATGGTTTTACTCAGTATTTTAAACCTGCTTTTGAGATCTGCTCAGAAGAAAAGATTTCTTTCAAAATACAACTGCTCATGGACAATGCACCAGGCCATCCAAGAGCTCTCATGGAGTTGTACAGTGAGATTAATGTTTATATAAACTTAGTTGATAAAGCAGCACCAGTTTGAGAGAATGAACTCCAATTTTGAAAGAAGTTTTACTGTGGGTAAACACTATCAAACAGTTTTGCATGCTACAGAGAATTGGTTTGTGAAAGGAAGAGTCAATTGATGTGACCAATTTAATTGTCTTATTTTAAGAAATTGCCACAGTCACCCATCCTTCAGCAACCACCACCCTGACTAGTCAGCAGACATCAAAATTAAGGCAAGACCCTCCACCAGCAAAAAGATTGTGATTCTCTGAATGTTCAGATGATAAGGAGCATTTTTAGCAATGAAGTATGTTTCTAATTAAGGTATATACATTGTTTTTTATACCTAAGGCTATTACACACTTAATGGACTACAGTATAGTGTAGGCATACATTTTATATGCATTGGGCAACTGGACAATTCATTTAATTCATTTTGTTGTCATATTTACTTTATTGTGGTGACCTGGTACCAAACACACAGTGTCTCTATGATATGCCTATAGTCCATCCTTCTTTAGATTTAACAATCCACACATGGCTTTCTTCTCTCTTCATTCTTTTCTGCTACTGATTCCTTCTGAGTTTAGCTTCCTCTTCCATGAAGTACATCCTGTAATGGTTCTTATAGTAAACTGTTCTCTCCTGCTCTCTCTCTCTTATTTTTGACTAAAAATTGTTTCATTTTTTTCCTCATTCTAGAAAAACAATTAAGAGTAATAATTGTCCATAATTTATTTTAATACTTAAATATATTTTGGACTTCATTGTTGCTACTGAAAATTTTATTAAAGATATAATTCTCATTTTTTTTAAAGAGTAGTCTGTTTCTTTCTCTTTTGCCACTTTTAAGACTTATTCTTTGTTTTTATACTCAGTATATCCAAGTGTGGATTTTGTTTTACTTTTCTTCTACTGTATTTTGTATGTTTTCTCAGGCTAAAGAATATTACATTTAGCAATAATAACTCATTTACAGTTAAGAGAAATTCTCAGTTGTAATCTTTGATATATCACCTTTCCCCATTTTTTTTTGGATTCTATTCTTTGTATACTCCTATTAAAGATGTATTAGACCTTCTCATTTTTATCCTCTATATCTCTTAACTTTTCTTCCAAATGTTCTTCTATTTTTTTTAAGTTTTTAAAATGTTTATTTTTTTTGAGAGAGAGAGAGAGAGGCAGACTGCAAGTGGGGGAGGGGCAGAGAGAGAGGGAGAGACAGAATCCAGAGCAGGCTCCAGTCTCTGAAATGTCAGCACAGAGCCTAACGCAGGGTTTGAACCCACTAACTGTGAGATCGTGACCTGAGCCAAAGTCTGATGCTTAAGTGACTGAGCCACCCAGGCGCCCCCCAAATGTTCTTCTATTTATGTGTGCTTACTCCTAGGTATTTTTTTTAACCTATATGGTTTACTAAATCTGTTTTCAGTGATTTTATTTTATTTTCAGAAGCTTGTTTCTTTTTCAGTTTTACCAGGTGTTTTGTTTTGTTTTGTTTTACTATTTTTTGAAAACTGTAACTTAAACCTTCAGTTTTCTTTTCTCATGAGTATAATTATTTCAATATATTTAAGTTTGGGGGCACCTGGGTGGCTCATCAGTTAAGCGTCTGACTTCAGCTCAGATCATGCTCTTGTGGTTCATGAGTTCAAGCCCCGCGTCAGCCTCTGAGCTGAGAGCTTGGAGCCTGGAGCCTGCTTCAGATTCTGGGTCTCCCTTTCTTTCTCTGCCCCTCCACCACTAGTGCTCTCTCTCTCTCTCTCTCTCAAGAATAAGTAAACATTAAAAAGATTAAGAAAACACACACACATACAAATATTTAAGTCTGTAGCTTTATTATGTGAAGTTTCATGTGTTTGTTGAGGCTGCTGACTTTATTAATGATCTGTTGTTTCCTTGAGCTTCCTGCAACTTTTGTGTTCTACATGTAGGCTTAATGTTAGAAGGCCTTATCTGTAATAATTCATCTTTTAAGGAGGTTTACATTTACCTCTCAAATACCTGTAATGATCATCATTGCCCTTCTAATGTTAATATTTCAGCTAGTAGGGTCTATATCAAGCAAATAGTTTAAATCTGAACCTCTGGCTTATGAATTTTCAAAGAAGACTTTTTTTTTTCTTTCCCATAATAATTCAACCTTAAATTTGTTTCTCACCTCCTTGTTCCATTTGTGGAATAGTAACTCATTTAATAGCACTTTACTGATTTAGTAACTATTGAAATGTCTTGCCTTCTTCTGAGAATCTATATAATAATATTTCTTCTTCTGTATCATCATGATCATTAAATCCACAGTCCCTTGGTCTTGGTGATGAGAGCAGAAACACTCCATGCATCTTCTGTGGAGTCAGCTCATGTGCCAGCCCCTTTGCTTTCCAGTTTTCTTTTAGTTTTTGTCCCTGGGAGATCCAAAGGCAGGTACAAAACATATACACATAGGTATGCTTTCGAAGGACTGCTTGTTATATTTCTTCTAGAATTTCTTTGTAATTTATAACTGAAAATTTTTAGTCAACCATACTATAGAAGTCAAAATCCATGGTCATGGTTACATAAATCCCAAACTAAATGGGCTACCTTGCATAAAGCAAGTTCTTAGTCAAAAGAGGTATATGTAGAAGGCAAAGGGCCACCTCACTGGAAATATATAGAGGGTTGAACAAATTACTTTCAATTCTGAGATTCTTTGACAGAAATCTTGCTATAAAATTCATTAAAAGAAGATATCCCAGTCACTGGTATGCTAGGAAAGAGACTGAAATAAATACACAGAAAACCCAAAAACCCTATTTGTAGTTCTTGCTAATTTCTTTGGTGTAAATACTCTCCCAAATGGCTGATTTCAAAACTATCGATAGTTTACCAACTAACTCTCAACTTTCCTGAAAACTAATAATTGGTTCTCGGAAGACAGTGTGAGCCAGCTCTAGCATATCACCACAACTTAATCAGCATTCTTGGACAGTTTCTGTGGTAGATATGGCATTTTCACTCTCTTGGTTCTAGGTCTCTGTGTCCTAGTTAGCTGGTTTCTTGGTATAGAAAAGAGAAATACTAAGTTTAAATTTCAGGTTATGCTTCAGAACAGGGATCAGCAAACTTTTTCTGTACAGCACCTGGTAATAAACATTGTAGAGTTTGCTGGCTACATACAGTATCTTTTGCATAATCCTCTTCTTTTGCCTACTTTTTTATTCTTTTTAAACAACTCTTTAAATATGTAACGACCATTCCATAGCATGCCTTTAGCTGGATTTGATCCAGGACTATAGTTTGCTGACCTTTGACAACTCTACAAGCTTATGATTATTGCTGCCTTAAAACACACTTTGTTGAAGTTTCTAAGAAAGGATAAGAGAATCACAGTCTCTTTTTCCTAGCTTCTTGAATCATTTCTACAGATACCAAACCAAGAAGTTTTCGCTGGCATCATTGTGCTGGGACACTCTATTTTGATTCTGATTCTTTGAAGCTGTCTTTACAATAATTGAATACACATGTCACTGGAGGGAAAAGATTTAAGTTCTAGAATTTTCTTTTCAAGGTATCTTTGAGATATTTGTTTTTGTTCCCCTTGTGACACTTTTTGAAGGCTTCCCAAATAAACCAAAACATTAGAGTATATGGATTATTTTGCCCTTATCCAAATGCTTGAAGTTATTAATTTTTCTTTGTATGAAAATGTTTTTACATCCTTCCAAACAGGACTTAAGCTTACTTCCAGTGGTAGGTAAGACTTGAAACCCCATGGCTTAACTACTTTATATTATTTTAAGGACTGTAGAAATTGATGGATTATCATCATGAAAATGAAAACAGTTTTCACAGAACTACTTTGCTTAGAGAATTGAGCCTTTCAAAGCATATCCCCTCCTCAAACACCAAGTATTATGTGGTTTAAGCTCCTGTTATTTCTGCAAAGAGCTTAAAAGACTGACTGACCAGCGTGAAAAAGCAGTAGAGTATTAATTGAACAGATTTGAAATAATCGAATTCTACATTTGTTAAGAACATAATAAAGGATGTTATCAAAGTTTCACATGTGGATATACCATTCCCAAAACTGCTTATGAAAATAATAGACTTTGATGCTAAGAATGAAAAAAATATATGCTTAAAAAATTCATTAGGAAACTCCCATAAAAATGAATCATAGACATTTTTGCCTTATTATAGAAATACCTTCTGACAGGCTGCAGTTATCAGTTTCTAGATTTGTGTATCATTGAAGCAAAATTGACGAAGATACAGGGTATTATAGATTGAATGCAGAAAATTCCATCTCCTAACAGAAGTCAAAAATAGAAATGAGATCAAATAAGAGAAAGAGGGCAACTGGGAGAAGGAAAATGGAAAAGAAGAATGTTTTTCTTTTATCTATGAAATGAGTCTAGGCAGCAGAATGGAGATGGTTGTCAGGATAAACAACAAGAAATCAGAGTTGAAGGCACATTATATATACTCTTTGTTAACTGATCACTGTGCTAGTTTATTGTAACTCAAATTTAGTCATCACAATTTTTCAGTTGATAACTATTTGGTGTAAACTGTTATTTGAGCAGTTAAGAAATTTAATTTTTTTAAATGAGCAAAACCTTTAGGTAAAAATCAATACTTCCATAATTCTGACAATTATGCTGAATTTGTTAATTTCTTAAAATGTCATCAGAAGATTTTGCTACTACTGCTTTGGTGAATACTGAGAAGTAAACATCTATTTTTTGAGTGATGATGATAATCCACATAACATGTATATTCTAAAACAAAAAGCAAATTCTACATGTCACCAATGGCTGCCTTATGGAAGGCTGTCTCTAGGTTATCACACATGGATGGCTAAATTCTATGGTTATTACTCCTATTTGTGATAAAAGAATGAGCTAGTTTACCTTTTAAATAATATGGCAGGTAAGGAAGGTATTCATCCATTCAAAGAGCAAATGTTTAATGATCACCTCTTTGTTCTAAGCATTAGGAATAAAGCAGTGAATAAAACAGTCCATGCTTTCATGGAGCTTGTAATCAAATGTAAGGGTTAGAAAGGAAGAGACAATGAACAGAGAACACACATACAGTAAATCAGTTGGCGATAAGAGCTAGAAAGAAAAAGAAGAGTAAAGGGTATAGAGAAAGAATATGGTTGTGACTTTATATAAATTGTTAGAGATGTCCTATCAGATATAATATTTCAGCAAAGCTTTGAAAGATGGTGTGATGATTAATTTTCTGTGTCAGCTTGATTGGGTCATGGGATGCCTACATATTTGGGCAAACATTATTTTGGGTGTTTCTGTGAGAGTGTTTTTGGATGAGATTAACATTTGAATTAGTAGCTTGAATAAAACAAATTGCCTTCCCTAATGTTGGTGGGTCTCATTCATTCAACTGAAGGCCTGAATAGGACAAAAAGGTGACCTTCCTATAAGTAAGGGGGAACTCCTTATGCCTGACTGCCTTTAATCTGAGACATGTTTTTTTTTTTTTTTTTTCCTGCTTTCAGACTCAAATGAAATATTGGCCCTTGCAGGGTCTTGAATCAGCATTTTGTACATATTATGTATACATCCTATTAGTTCTGTTTTCCTGGGGAACCTTGACTATCAGAGACTGTGAGCAAATGTGACTTTTGGATCTGGACAGGAAGATAGCTGAAGTCAGGGAGAAAACAGTGTGTAGGCCCTGAGTGAGTCAGGGGGCAAAGTGGTGATGTGAGATTGTGTGGAGGTAGATGAGGCAAAGCCACATGGATCCCATAGATCATGGTAAGGGGCTTAGTTTTAATTTTTAATAATAAGGTAAGCCTTAGGGGTATTTTGACTAGAGAGTTAATATGATGGATTTATCTTTTTAAATGAATCCCTCTGGCTCTTATTTTCTGAAATGGGGAAGACTAGCGGAGCAATAGGTGTGAGCTATCGTGAATAAAGTTAAGTGTTTGGTTCTGCATATGTGACTTATGAAAAATTTTGGTAGATAGCCAGTCACTATAATATAACCAGCTGATGAAAATGTTTCTGAATATGAGGGTGGTTGATGCTAGAGAAGTACAAAGATGGTATTTAAAATGTGAGACTTGATGATGATAGAGTTTACTGTGGACCAGGAACAATTTTAATTCTCATAACAACCTTATAAGGTAGGCATTATTAATATTTCCATTTTATAGATGAGGATGTTGAGGCATAGGAGGTTATGTCTCTCCCCTATAATCCACTTATACTTAGTAAGTGGTGCAGTTGTAATGTAAATTCAGGTAAAATGACTTCCACAATTATGCTGTAATGCTTTTCCTGTGAGATTCTCTGAAGAATTTTCTTAGGGTAATCCAGGAAACAAAGGTCAGTAAAATGAAGAAGACCCTTCAAACAAGACCTAGAAGGAACACAGTGAACTCAAAAGAGACTCAGAAAATGTTGTCTAGGAAGCTAAGTAAGAAGCATATTTCAAATGAGTGAATCATGCAGTCACATGCTCCTTCTGGGGTATATGTGATGAAGATTTAGAAGGACCATTTGATTTTCCAATATGGCATCTCTTGTTAAGCTCAACTGTAGATATTTCAAAAGAAAACAGGCCTTGTCTTGGTTTCTAAATACCATTTTCCACTAAAAGGAACAAACCAGGGCTCCTTAGAGAAAGAAATATCTGATTCCAGATACAAAGAGTACAAGATGAACCTGGAATATCATGTAGCAGAAAGTGAGGGTGTACTCGGTGATTGATATTTTCAAAAGAGATGTGTATAAGTTTGAAGAGACACTTACTAGCCAAATCTTGGACAATTTGAGCATCAACATAAAGAATGAAGATGACAGTAAAGGATTTTAACCTGTTGAATAACATGAATCCATGAATCCAAACTTAGGATAATAAATAAATAAATAAATGAAAGAAGAATCTCCTCACAATTAGCAAGTTATCATTTGGACATTGTAGTAATAACAATTGGCTCAGACAAGAATTCTTAATAGATATAAAAACCAATGGGTGAAAGTTAAAGGAGTAATACAATATTTATGTAGATAAATGTATTACATGTATTACATACATTTATCTCCTCATAAGAGACTTATCAATTACAAAGGATAAAATAACTAACTTTGCAGTAGAGAATTACTTCAGACACCACTTTAACCAACTCATCCCAGTTATGGGACCAGTCAGTAGCATATACCTCCTGATCTGATGTTTTAAGAACTTTACATCACCTTGTCACCTCTGAGATGCTCCTGCCAGCAGTCCATAATATGAATGAGGAAACATCACACAAATCCAAATTGAGGGACATTCTACAATAATTGGACTCTTTAAAAATATCAAGGGCTTGAAATATAAAGGCTCAATAACCTCTCAGATTAAAGGAGACTGAAGTCACATGACAATGCAATGTGTAGTCCTGGATATTCTTTTGCTGTAAATATTATTACAAAGATAATTGGTAAAATCACTATAAAGTCTGTGGGTTGGAGAATAGTCCTGTTTCATTGTTATTTTTCATCTTTTAATAATTTAATATGTCTTAAAACATATTTGATAGGCTTTAAAATAACATGACTGAAACTGGCAGTGTATCTAGGTGGGCATTCCTTATGCTTGCTACATGTTAAATATCACTATTGTAAACATTGTAATATCTGTTGAGATTAACTACAAATGAAAATCTGTTCATATTATCATCAAGCATATTGAGTATCTGCTTTTCAGATCAGACATGCCCTGGGCCTCAAGGATATCAAACATATACGATGGAGTCATTACTGTCAAGAGATTTAACACTTTATTTAGGAAAAAGGGATGTACATATGGAAATTTAAATGTCAATGCAAAATAACATATAGTAAGTGCTGAATAAATGGTGCATGTATACAGCATGATAACATTTTAGATAAAGGAGTTAGGCAAAGAAATGAAGAACAAGTGGAAGAAATGGACAATGAAATCCAACTCTGCTTAGTATGTGGAATTAGCTAAGTTACTTATCTGTTCTAAGCCTGAGTTTGTTCACTTGTGACATTGAATAATAATGATGCCTGCTTTATCGTTGTTGGCCCTCTTCATGCGCCACAATGTCCTCCATGAGGGCAAGTTCCACATCAGCCTCTGTCAGTATTGTATTCCCATAGTGTAGGTGCTTGATATGTGGATTAAAATAATGAAATTTATGAAAATTAGAAATTATTTTTAAAATTTGATGTTTTAATAATGAGGATGAGGATTCTGCTATAATGAGGATATTCTAAGAACAGTATCTGGTAGATAATAAGAAAAATAACTATGTATTGAGAAGCTGATATCATTACCATCACCAAACTCTGACACTATCTGTGGAAGTCTTGAAGAAAGGGTGATGCTTCTAAATGCAGAAGAGAGGAGTGAACAGACAGGAAGAATGGCATAAGCAGAGTTCCCAAACAACGGTGACATCTTGTTCTTGCAACAATAAGTACAGAATTTGACTTAGAGAGCTTATCCAGTGTAGCAATGGAGGATAAATTTAGAGCGATAAGTAGGCTTGACTTGTCAAATCTTGTGTTCTAAGCAAGGAGATTGGACTTTATCCAGGGTCTAGTGAGGAAGCATTAGATTCTGAGTAGGAGGTGATAAATCCTAAGCATTAGGAAGATTAATTTAATAATCAAATAGTGAAGTTATCAGAAGTACAACAAATAGCTAGGACACTATTGAAATAACATTTCATTATTTTAATGTAGCTACAGCTACCTGCTATTAGATATATGTGAAGTTTTTATATTTTGCTAATAACAATTTCTTTTTAAAAACTGTCTTTATTATATATAATTATCTTGCCAAAGACTGAGGTGTATATGACAGAAAGCATGCCAGGCAAATCTTGACAGCAGTTTACCCTAAAGACTAAGGTGGATTATGTGCAACTCCTAGCATCCTTTTATTTATTTTAATTGCAACTGAGACATTCAAGACATTTCCACCAACCACTATATTGATAACCATCATAGTTACGGTTACCTGGAAGCAACAGATATGCCCAAGGAAACTTATTACTTTATAAAAAGTTCATCTCTTAGTGTCTTCCAGACATGATGAAACATTTAGGGTCTTGGTTATGTCTCAAGAGTATAGCAGGGGTATAGTAAATGGACTTAGAAAATGCAAAATTGCTACATTTCAGCTGGTTGCCATAAGTCATCTGTTACATGCTGACTGCACCCATAAAATACCTCAATTTTGTATATATCCTTAGGGAATGCCTCCCTGCCACATACAAATAAGAAAGAGATTGGTTTGGGAAAGTTGTAACAGATGATCAAGCAAGGTGGTAAATGCAAGACGAATGCAGAAACTGGGAACTCTCTATCATACAAATGTTTTCCTAGTCTTACCTATTTAGAAGGTGGGGCCGACAGAAGTCCTATCAGAAACTCCTGTTATGTTTCAAAGGCCCTCACTGGATTTTTTTTTTTTTTTGTAAATGCCTATTATGACCTAAATTATTTAGTTGGTTCATTTTTCTGTACTTACAAAATTATACAACCTATCTGTGTTACATTACCAATGGAATAATTGGATTAATTGGATATTTTCATGTGAAGTTGTTTAGGCACAAAGTTAACTGAGCCACATGCTATGAAGAATATGGGGAACATTAATAAAAATAACAAAAACAAAACCCCTAGAAATATTATATTCACACCACTAACTGCTTATACATTTCAAATTGCAATTAGAGGAAGAAGTTTATTTTATTTTATTTTTTTAAAGATTTTTTTTTTTTTTTAATTTTGAGAGAGAGCGAGAATACAAGCAGGGAAGGGGAAGAGAAAGTGCGGACAGAAGATCCAAAGCGGGCTCCACGCTGACAGCAGTGAGCTGGATGCTGAGCTCGAACTCACAAGCTACCAGATCATGACCTGAGCCAAAGTCAGACTTTCAACCAACTGAGCCATCCAGGTGCCCCAGAGAAAAAGTTTACATTATAGCATTTCCTTTCCTTCTACCACTTTACATGTGCAAAATATGTGTCTGATATGACTCTCTTTTCTAGAACTATGTATTCACCTTGAGTTTTAATTTTACCTCGATTGTCTAGAAAGCATGTTAGACTTCTGTAGTTTTAATTAATTTGAATTCATTTCCTGTAAGGGACAATAACATATAGTAAATTTATATTTTAATATACATTTTCCCTCTATGAGAAAACCCCTGTGAATATAGTTTAAAGACTATGCTATACTGAACTCTTCTGTGAGATGGGGCTGGGGTCTGGGGTGGAAAACACAGCTATTGTATGCTTATTTTAAAGACCTCTCTCAAGATAGCCAGTTGCAGGGGGGCTCAGGTTTGGAGGCAGAGGTGAGAATTCCTGGATAGCACATTTTGGGCTTGGTAGAGAGTGACATTCTTTTTTTTTTTTTTTTTTTTTTTTTTTAATGTTTATTTATTTTTGGGACAGAGAGAGACAGAGCATGAACGGGGGAGGGGCAGAGTGAGAGGGAGACACAGAATCGGAAACAGGCTCCAGGCTCCGAGCCATCAGCCCGGAGCCTGACGCGGGGCTCGAACTCACAGACCGCGAGATCGTGACCTGGCTGAAGTCGGACGCTTAACCGACTGCGCCACCCAGGCGCCCCGAGAGTGACATTCTTGCACGGGACTTAAGTTTCTTTTCTTTTTTCTTTTTTCTTTTCTTTTCTTTTCTTTTCTTTTCTTTTCTTTTCTTTTCTTCTTTTCTTTCTTTTTTCCTTTTTTTTTTTTCTTTTACTTTATTTTCTTGGTAATTAAAATATAATTGTTAATATATTTTTTATTAATATAATTTATTGTCAAACTGGCTTACATGCAACACCCAATGCTCATCCCAACAAGTGCCCTCCTCAGTGCCCTTCACCCATTTTCCCCTCTCACCCACCCTCCCATCAACCCTCAGTTTGTTCTCTGTATTTAAGAGTCTCTTGTGGTTTGCCCCCTCCCTCTCTGTTTGTAACTATTTTTTCCCCCTTCCCTTCCTCCATGGACTTCTGTTCATTTTCTCAAGAACCACATACTGGTGCAGTCACTCTTGAAAACAGTGTGGAGGTTCCCCAAAAAACTAAAAATAGAGCTACCCTATGACCTAGCAATAGCACTACTAGGGACTTAAATTTCAAGTCTGCAGTAGGTGATAGGTGAGTTAAGAGCCTTAAGGGAGGTGATTTGTCACTGAATGTCAAGTGCAACTCTTCAAAGGGACTAAGCAGGGGAAGTGGAAAGATACCATACGATATGCCATGTTTGTTCAGGAGGATACTAAATGAGAAGTTCTGAAGTGGAGTTGTGGATTTAGAACTGGTTTTACCACTTACCTGGAGTCTTGATGAAACGTGCCACAGTGGTCATGTTTTCTTTCCCTGGGAGGAGAATGATAAGGTCTTGCTCTTTTGCAGGGATGGTTTTTAGGAAGCTTGCTTTTGCCATTGCTGTTATTTTTGTTTCTATCTTTATAAAAGGTGCCATGGTGGCAGATGTCTGGAGAAGTCCAACAATTTGGCACTTATGGAATATTATATTTCTAAGGTACTTTATTATTTTTTACATCTTAGCAGAAAAATCAATATTAAGAAGACAGTTTCTTCTATTAACTCACATTAGTGGTTACACACATGTGTTGTTATATCAGTAGCCACATAACAGCAATTTTTTTTAACCTATCTCAACAGTGTGCAAGTCTGTAATTATATAAAGAGTATATAAACTGTAAAAGGACATGTTAATAACTTTATTCAGCATTGTGTTTATTGATGGGGCAAGTGCATATTAAAATCATGTACTTTTAGTTGAGAGTTTATGGAATTACAAAAACTTTATCTTCTCTCCTATCATCTTATACATACTGGGAATTCTACCACTAGAAGTATATTCATTTGTGATATTAATTACTTTTTTTTCAAGTATTTTGTTAGGATACAATTAAAATAGTAATAAACACCAGAACATTTCCTTTAAGGCAGGAGTGGCAGAGCCCCTACAAAGGCCCTGACTACAAATTTTATATTAAACATATTAATGATATTTCATAATTTTGCCTTTATTCCTCACTGCCCTTGGAATCAAGGTGTCTGTCTCTATCATCTATCTATCTATCTGTCTATCTAACTATCTATCTATCATCTATCCAAAAAGTGTGTGTGTCTCCAGAATTTGTGTTTTGAAACCTTGGTCCAATGTGACGTTATCAGGAGATGGGACCTTTTGGAGGCTCCACTCTCGTGAATGGGATTAGTGCTCTTCTAAGAATAGGCCAAAGAGCTACCTTGCTCTTTTTCTTTGAGCAAGAAAACTTTCTTTCTTTCTTTCTACACAGCAAGAAGACTTCCTGTAAACCAGGAAGAGCACCCCCCATGAGAACCCAGCCATGCTGGCACCTGGATGTTGGAATTCCAGCCTCCAGAATGTGAGAAGTAAATGATTGTTGTTTGAGCCAACCAGGCTGTCATAATTTGTTATAGCAGTTCGGACCAAGGCAACATATCCATTAGTAGCACCTCAATTTTCAACCTACTCCACTTTATGTATTGGAGCTTCTCCTCTAATTCTTAATGGTTTGGCAATGAGCCGTAGTACTTTTAAAAGAGAACAGATTATTCGAGAAGTGCACATGGGATGTTAGGTGGAATGTAATTCCCTATAAAAAGACACATATTGTTCTCTAAGGGGTCCTGTACTATGAAGATCAAAAATCAGCCTGTGGTTAAAAGAAGCAATGTGCAACATGAATATGTGAATTTTTTCTTTTTGTCTACCTTGGGGACTACGACAAGATGAGTAAAGTACAAAGAGTTGAGAGGGGGGAATAGTCCTATTATTTTTTATTTTGGCACTAAATGTTTGCTTACACAAGAAAAGCAGTTTAAAGAAAGTGAAAACATGGAATTATTAAGATTATCTCTTTAAAGTAAATGCTCAGCAAATAAAAGAACAAAATGTAGACATTGGCAGAGATTTCCTACAATCCTCGGCCAAATGTTGGGGCAATAAATTATGTAAGTAGCCACATAAGCAGCATGAAGGCCAGGGATGTTTATAAAGGAACATTCACACTAGGCACTGGCGACTTGAACTTAATTTCTATGGAGACCCAAATGATTGATGAAAGATGATTGCTTGAAGGTATTATTTCTTTATCTATAAAGAGTGACACAGTGTGCTGGAATGCAAGATACTCGAAAGGCACTATAGGTAAGCAAGCAAGATCTTACTTTGCCATCCAAACTCCCTGAAGCTGAGTATCCAGACCTAGTTTATCAAGTCCCCAGGCAGATTGGCCCCATAAGGCATGCATCTGGTTATGGCTAATGCAATTATTGTTTCCAAGGGGCTGTGAGATTTGACAAACCATGGGATGCAGTAGTCATTACTGAAAGGGAGGGTGTGACTGCCGTCTGACTTTGCGATTTCTTTCATTTCTTTTCTTGCCCCGGGAGCAACCTGACTTACTTGCTTCTTTTTTTTTTTTATAACTTGTCTCCAAAGTCTTCTTCCCAGCTCTCTCAGTTTTTCTTTCTTTTTTCTTTACTTTTTCCCTCTCTTTTTCTTTTTCCTTCCCTCTTTTCTTCCCTCCCTCTCTTTCTCAATTTCTTTTTTCTCCTTCCTCCCCCCCTTTCCTTCTTTCTTTTTTCTGTTGAGAAAGGAGAAGCAGAAACCAAGGATTCTTTTTCAAGGGTGAAGATGATTAATTGTGTATTCTGCATGTACTGCAAGAACACTCACCAAACAAAATTGATTAACTTCAATACTGTAACAGTTCATCAGGCAAGTGGGATGTTTTGTTTCCCTTGCCCTGAAAATACCTGGCTTAATTTTCCATTATTTCAGTTTAATAATGAATTTCCATTGTGAGCAACAATTTCCTGTCCCTATCTTCTTTATGTATTTACACTGCATGTTGAAGAGAGTCCTATGTTACAATCAATTTTATGAATATTTTACACTAAAGTAATCACACATAACAATGAAATAAGTTTATTTTGTTATTCTTACAGAGGAGAACAGGTTATGGTAGATTCTTAACAATATATAAGTTGAGCATAATTATAGGGCACTTCATTTTGGGATATGTAAGTGCTAAAAACAAAAATGAGTCTTATATATTCACAAACATTAACAGTGTTTATAATATTCGCTAGTAAGGACTGTATCAAAGTCTTGATTATGTTCATAAAGATATCAGAGGAAAAGGAAAATAGCCTTGTGTTTGAGTTTTATGTTTACGCCGATCAGAATTCTCAATCATCATGCAGCTATGGAATAATTTTACATTTTCTCTTTTGTCTGGGCTCTTATTTATATTTATAAGTATAGACTTCCTTTTACTGTTTCCCTGTCAAAGTAACTTACAGTTTCATTGTAATGTAGCAAACGGAACTAACTTGGAGGCAAGACAGTTTTCCTAGTAAGGTGTTAAGCAACACAACATAACACATTTTGCAATCTCTTCCAAGTGTCAAATCTCTTGTAATGCATCAAAATGAGAAATACACAGCGATTTTGTTATTAATTATGAGGAATAAAATTGCAATTGCTGAAACATAAAATGCTTTTACATCTTTAGGAAAAAATGTCTCAGGAAGAAATGATTGTAAATTTCAATTAGAGAATAAATCCCACACTATAAATTTGATTGTTCTAAAATGAAAATATACCTAGCATGACTGTTACTTTATTGAATGCAGCCATATGTTTGAATGTTTACCTCATCATGAAGGAGATAACTGGTTTCAGGACAGTACTGCTGTGAATAAGTCAAGGATTGTATACACTGTAGATTTTCTATCCTAGGGCAAAGTTAGGAAAACAATTTCTTGACTATCTATCAAATTGAATGTTTTGATAAGCATTGGGTTGAAAGTCACTATGACTTTGAAATGTGTCACAGGGGTTAGTGTTTCTTAAGCTCTTCTCTCTACGTTGATCACTGTTTGGAAAGCTCATATCCAAATATCTTAGCAAGCTTGGACTGTCATAACAAAATACCACAGACTGTATAGATTAAGCAACAGAAATGTATTTTCTCACAGTACTGAAGGATGAAAGGTCCAATATCAAGGTTTTTCTCTTTCAGGGCTTACCTTCTTGCTGTGCCTTCACATAGGGGAAACAGACTGTCCTTTCACAGTCCTATCAAATTCAGACTCCATTCTTATGACCTTATTTAAACTTAATTACCTTCTAAATATTCTGTCTTTTGATCTGGTCAAATGGGAGGGGGTTACAGCTTCAAAATATGAATTTGGAGTGACACAATTCAGTCCTTAACACTAAGAATTGGTTGCTTTTGTTCTGTTTCTCTCTCTCTCTCTCTCTCTCTCTCTCTCTCTCTCTGTGTGTGTGTGTGTGTGTGTGTGTGTGTGTGTGTGTGTATGTGTGTGTATACGAGAGGTGTTGGAACTTTGAGTAAAGCTGTGAGGCCAATATCAAGTCAAACAAACAGCACTTCTTTTTTTTAGACAAAAATGCTGTAAATGTTTTTTTAGTTATTTGCAATAAGCAGGGTTTCTCAGCATTGGCACTATTAGCATTTGGGCCAGATGAGGCATTTCTGTGGGGTTGGCTGTGCATTTTATGATGTTTAGAAGCATCTCTGGCCTCTATCCTCCTCTTGCCAGTGCCCTGAAATGGCAATAACTCAAAATATCTCCAGATGTTGCCAAATGGCCCTCGGGGACAAAATCTCCCCCAGGTGAAAACCACTGTTTACAAAAAAGGTTAACAGCTTTTGAATTTTGAGAGAAATAACAAGCAATTATATCCTTTATATTTGTAAGTAATCTTAAATGGTTCCTATGAAATAAAGGATTAATGAAGCCATTAGAATTAAAGCAGAATATGAGTCAGGTCCAGTAACTCCCATGCCTGGTACCCTGTAGTGGCAACTACACCACATAATTGACATGTGTTTATCACCGTCTCTAAGTGTGAAGATTTTTGTCATCTGACATCTATTGATAACTCTCATTTTACCCTCTACCATTCACCCCTTGCTCATTTAGCCATTAGCTTTTCTGCCCAGTCCTGAACAACACAAATTTTTTCCTTCCTTAAGGCCTTTGGACAAGCTAGTCTTTCTTTCTAGAATGTTCTACATCCACTTCTTCTATAGCTCAGTCCTAGTCATTCAGGTTTTAGCTCAAATAGCTCCTCCTTTGAAAAAAGACTTTTTTTTTTTACTACTCTATTTAGATATAAAATTCCCACCACTTACTCTCTCTTCCATTGCTAGATTTCATTGCCTTTCCTCACAGCATTAACACTATTTGAAGTTATATTGTTTACTTATTTTTTTCCATCTTTCCCCTCTCCATCTATCTGTACTTTTCTTGAACATAAGCTGTGTGAAGGCAGGAATTCTGTCTGTCTTGTTCACACAATTGTCCCCAAGACCCAGGATATACCTAACACAGAATGGAAACTTCTTCCACAGGGAAATATTTGAATACAGAAATTTTCAGACTATCTTTAGCATCTATTATTACGGAATCTAACATATATTTAGATACATGTTTGCATACCTTACTTCTCTTAGGATGTCATTCCAAGTCTCCTTGGGAAGATGAAGAAGTATAGTACCCCCAAAATAGTGTTGGAAATGTACTTGTATTCCTTTATCTCAACCCACTTATTGAAACCAAAGGGAGAGGCTTAAAACCCACAAATCCTATTATTTTCCAAAAAACATAAACTCTAATACCTTTGTGAATGTGTCACTTGAGAGTTCAGACTTAAATGAATACTTTTTTTTTGCTATTTCCTATTTTATTTTCAAGATGTGAAAATATTTTAAAAGAGAGAATATCCACATCCCTCAGCTTGAAAGCATTACTGATACCAAATATACTTGCAAAGCAGAGTAATAGATAAAAACTCCACAGAACTAGATTTTATTTGACAGTCCTGAGCCTTTTTTCAATGGCTGCACAAAAGCGTTAAATAGAAATGGCCTAGGGATAGGCATTGAATCAATATGCACCAGTAAGTTTGTGAAATCAATTTTTTGCTCCTCAGATACAGGAAAATTGATGTAACTGATGCTGTGTAACTCCTATTAATTGCTCACAGTGACAGAAAATTTATCAATTACTTATTGACTTCTTTGCAACCATGGGAAAATGGCAGTACCTCCAAGGTTAAGTGTATACTATAGAAGCCTTCCCTAGCTGAATGAAGGTGTAACTAGAAACCAGTCAGATTTTAAAATATATATCTCTGTGTTTGGTTCATATATTACATGCCTCTGTCCCACTCATGTCTTACCTCAGACATTAGGTATCTCAGAGATGTCTATCAGTTAAGGTTTATAATAGAATCCCTGCTAATAATGTTAATCGTCTATAGTTTTTAGCACTTACCACGTGCTAAGCATTGTGGTAATCAAAAAACATAAGGATTGGTACAATTATTATCTATGTGCTCCTCTGCAAGCAGTGGAAAGCCTAGAAAACAGGAGAGCATAAGCAAGTGAGATGTAGTCTATAGTATGTGTCCAGAGCTGGTACATTTGCTGCGTGTTGTAAGAAATCCTTTCATCTTCCTGCTTTGCCTGGCATCCTTAGTGTGTGATGTGCTTCCTCATACACAGTGGGGCTGCTGCTCCTCCAAGAATTGTGTCTAGATTCTAGATAAGCTACACAGGAAAAGGGTGAAAAACAGAGGACCAAAATGGAATGCCGGCTGATTCTGCCCTATTTGAAGGCTTTCTTGGAAGTCCCACACAGAAACTTCCTCTTATTTCTCAATGATTAAAGCTGAAGTTGAGTGTTAATTAGGCACACTGATACCCAAAACTAATTGGCATTTATATCTAAGGACAAGGGGAGAGTAGACATTGAGAAGATAACTTACAGCATTTGCCACTGAAACCAAGACTGACTAAGGTAAAATAACTTGCCAGAGTCACAAGACAAATGACAGGAAGGCAGACCTGGGCTTTGGGCTGGGTCTGTCAAACTCCAGAGCATGGCTTCCTGCAAACTGAAGAGTAATGTTTATCTTGGTGTGTTTGCTTTGTGGGTTGAAATCAAAAAAATAAGAGAAAAACAAAAAAAAAAATGAGAATTGTTGAATTCAACACTCCTGGGAAAAAACAAATTTGAATTATTTGTTATTGATCAGGACTGAAATAAAATATCTTAATTAAAACAGTAGTGATAGGAACAAAGTTAGAAATGCAATTTGTGAATTTGGCACTATATCTTGTTCTGCTATAGACACTCTTTTTTTTCTACTGTAGTGTATACAGGTATGGCAAATATGTTTGTATATTCTCTCTTTTTATATTTAAAAAATATATAGACTAATGAAATGGGTTAAATTTAATTTCTAAAAGTTTTATTATTTTAGTCTCAAAACTATAATTGTCAGAAACATTAAAAACTACCCAAATGTTCTAGAGTGGAAGACAGGTTGGAACAGTCTAACTGCTTTTGCTGTGCTGAAGGGAATTAGCTGAGTCAGGTGGCCTTTGGCTGAGGGAGGTTAAGTGTCCAGTTTGAGGTTACCATGCTATTAACTGATATAGAAAAAAATTTGACCTAAGATCCACCATATCTCTTTCTACTCTCTAGATTTACTTGGATTTTATTTATTTCATTTTTTAAAATCTCATTATTTCCTTTATTATTTCTACCATTTTTTAATGTTTAGTATTTCCTCTGGTTTTTCTATGTACTTGATTAATGTTTGTTGGATAAATAAATATTCAAGCTGGTTATTTTAGGTAATAGAATATGTATGTATATATGTACATATATATCTCATACTATTATTATACTCTTTTTTTTTTAAAATGTAGCAGCTTGACATATGATTTAATTATCATATAGTTCACTCATTTTTAAAGTATACAATTCAAAGTATCTTCACTGACTTGCACAGCCATTGCCACAGTCAATTTTAGGATATTTTCATCACTCTAAAAAGAAAGTCCCTTTCCATTAGCAGTCACTTCTTATTCCTACCCCTTCTCGGTCCCCCTTTCCTAGGGAACCACTAATCTACTTTGTGATTCTGTAAATCTACCTACTCTGGATATTTCATATAAATGGAGTCATACAGTATGTTGTCTGTTGTGACCAGCTTCTTGCACTTAGTGTAGTATTTGCCAATTTCATTCCAGGTACAGCATGTATCCATATTTTATTTACTCTTTATGGCCAAATATATGGATATGGATATACCACATTTTATTTATTCATTCTCAGTTAATGGACATTTGGATTGTTTCCACTTTTTTGGGTGTTGTAAATAATGCACTCAAGTACATGATTTTGGTGGATGCGTGTTTTTATTTCTCTTGGATTTATACTTAGAAATGGTTTTGCTGGGTCACTGTTTTACATTCCCACAGACAGTGTATGAAAGTTCTATTCCTCACTCTTTTAAGTATTGTTTATTGTTAAATATGTGCTTTCCAGTAAACACTGTGTACATTTGGAGGAAGTTGTCCTGATGTTTTCAAAGGAAGAAAAGTCATTGTCACTGGAGGAAAAAAAGATCTAGGTTGGTCACAGGTTGGTCAGGAAAAGATTCTGACTAATGACATCAGTTAACATCAGGAATGACTGGAATCTTTTCCAAAGAGAGTATGAGAGGAGGGCTGTAAAATGCCCCAAAGACATGTTTGAATGGCCAAGGACAAGAATTCATGGATGAGGACTATCTATGTAGTGTACATGTTTTCAAGAGAGATAGAGTTTGATTTACTTACCTTATGTCAGAATATTCCCTATGAAAAAACACCTTACTCTGTTTTTTAAGCCATTAAAAAGTCTAGAAATGTTATTGATTGAAGTCAAGCAGAGATGGGGCCTACAAATTTAAATTTAGTGAAGACTCCAAATGCGTCCTATAAAATTTCAGCATTTTGACCATGGTAGTATGAAAATTTCCTGGACAGAATACCTAAAGATGCAGGCCACAATTCATTTTCAAGATCCATTGTCAGAGCTTGATCAATTGGATTAACTTAAAAGAACATTGGATACAATGACACCAATGAAATTCAAAATGCAGAACATGGGCACACTGCTTATTTAATAAAAACCCACAAGGAAAGAATAATTTTATCTGTAGATGCCCTGAAGTCTGGCAGTGACCGAATTGTATGTTTGTATTTTTTGAAGTTTGAGATGCTGTAAGGTTACTCTTATTGCAAGATAGAAAAGAGGAGAAACAACAGCAAACAATAAAGAAAAATGATCTCAAAATAATTCTGTAATAAATATATAAACAGACACTATTAGATAGTGTTGGTTTTCTTTTAATTTTTTTAATGTTTACTTATTTTTGAGAGAGAGAGAGAGAGAGAAAGAGAGGGAAAAGCGTGCTAATGGGGGAGGGGCAGAAAGAGAGGGAGACACAGAATCTGAAGCAGGCTCCAGGCTCTTAGCCTTCAGCAGTAACAGAGATCAGGAAGTTTTCTTTGTTGTTACTTTTGCAAGTCTTACCACCAATTTTCCTACTGGACTTCTACAAATTCAAGGAGTGATTTAAATTTGGAAAGCAGCTTTTCCTTTCTATTATTGGTTTAAAAGACATATACAAAATTTTTTTTCTTTCATCAGAAGACAGGAAGGTATCATTCAAAATTTTATGTCTAACTGGTCTTCCTGCTTTTATCTGTGGCTTCTTTTGCACACCTCTTTGAAGCACTAAATCCATTTAATACCTTGCTATGAATGCACACTAACACCTTGTTAAGGAAGACCATCAAGCTTTTACCATTTGCCAATTTTTCATGCCTTCTAGTGTGTATAGGCTAAATTTCACAAACTGATTGAAAAGTAATCCTTAGTAATATGATTTTAATGGCAACAAATTATATCTGTGACATTCCTGTATAACAATAAAAATCAATAACACTTAAGTATGGGATCCAGGATATATAATATATTCAAGAAAAAAATAAAAACAGGTATCTCAGTATACAGTTCATTGGTGATAAATGAAATACATAATGTATGTAGAAATAATTGATTAAAGTAGTGCTTAGAGGGGAGATGGAGACAGAGTTAAGTGTGAGTTACTTAGGGGAAAATCCTTTTATTTAAAAGTCTTGGGAATACCAAATAAATAGCACAATCAATAATTTAAAACAGCATCAATAATAAATGCACTGAATAAAAGGAAAATAGCCAAATCAAGTCTAGTTGTGAAGTGTTTCAAAGTAAATAGAACTTTATAAAGAAAAAGAAAAAAGCAAACATGTAGATGTTGCTGATGATTTCAGTGAAATGTTGTGATGTGGGTTCTGTTCTCTTGGGCTTGGAGTGTATATTTGTGAAATGAATAGGCCACAGAGCAAGAAAACTAAAAATGTGAATTCCCCCCAGAATGTCTATTTTTTTAAAATTGTTTTTAATGATTATTTTTCTTTGAGAGAGAGAGAGATCAGAGTTATGACCTGAGTTGAAGTCAGATCCTTAACTGACTGAGCCACCCAGATGCCCCTAATTAAATTTTATTTTACAGATCCAGTCAACTACTATGATAGTAAGTGGTGGTTATTCTTGGTCTTTCTTTTCAGAAAATAATGTATTTATAAACTGTACAATCTGATTTTTACATTGATTTAGCATATAATTTATCATATAAACCATGTAATTTTTAAAGCTAAAATGGAAGGGGGACACAGTTAATAATTATGCCAGAAAAATAGGCATACAGTGGGAGTTAAGTAAACTGGTACATATGGTCGCTCTGTCTGAAGATTTTAGTCCTAACAAAAATTTAACTTGATTTGTCCAAATTGAAAAGCACCAAAATGGTCACCAATTGTGGCATGGATTCATAAGTTGTGTATTTATGCAATGGAATACTATACCCCACCCCTCCGGAAAAAAAAAAAAAAAGAATAGTGTACTGCTACATACAGCAGCATGGATGAAATTCATAGGTTGAGTTGAAGATTCAAGTTTATACTTACATGATACTCAAAATGGACAAAAATTGTATATGGAAATAAAGGTGAACATAACCTCTTTTGTTGTAGTACTAATAGGCAGAGAGTATAAGGTTTACAGAGGTTCTAGACATTGATGTGGTTGGCAATTACACAT
The DNA here is from genome assembly GCF_007474595.2 of Lynx canadensis. Lineage (NCBI taxonomy): Eukaryota > Metazoa > Chordata > Mammalia > Carnivora > Felidae > Lynx > Lynx canadensis. The sequence continues at coordinate 185,066,487 of NC_044303.2, read as the reverse complement.
TTATTCATACACGTATAACAATTTTCTGTCTTACAAATTGGTGTGCTACTGAATTTAAATTATGCCTCAAAAATTTTAAACAGGGGAAAGATGGTATTGCCAGGCATATCAGACTAGAACACTCTCATTATAATAAGGTAAATGAATGCAGGTCAGACAAAAATGAAAACAAAAACAAGGTATATGCTTACTACCTGGGCCTCTATCAGGTGAAATCTCCACACAAGACCTCTGAGAGCTACCTCTCCAGCTCATTCTAAACTTTTGCAGTCAAAGATGCTCCCTGCTCTTCATTGCATTTAGTGTTGTTCTTCCCCACATTACAGGAATTTGCTCGTGCAGAATTCCTTTTCCTAAGTACCCTCTCCCTCAAGAACAACTTGTCAAATCTTTATTCTTCCAAAACCCAGCCCAAATGCTTACTGTGTGATTTTTTCCCTCAGTCACACTTAGAGATATTTCCTCTGTTTTTTTATACTGTACCCAGTTTTGATCAATCTTTCTTTTTTCCAGTTTTAAATTAAAAATTCTTCATTCAACAGACACATGGACCTTATGCTTGGAGAATACATTGGTACATAAGACCAAGGTTTTGTTCTAGAGAAACCCATAGTTTCTTAGATAATGGTCCTTTCCATATTATGCCTTCTAATGTAAGTATTTTGTGTCCCTATCAAAAGTCCCTCTAGTTTCTACCTAAGGAGATTAAAACTCTTTAAAGGTGAGGAAAGGACGAGCCAAACTTACTCATCTGTGCATGACCCATAATGCCTCAGCAAGAGTAAAAATAGATACTCCAAAAAAAAATGCAGTGGATTGAGATAACTTCATTTGGTTGAAATTGCTTGAAAATTTTCTGTGGGAAAATAGAATGAGTTTCACCATTTAACTAACAATACATGGCTGGTAGGATTAGTTAGTGCTTTTAATAACTCAGATTCATTGTACAGAAAATATACCACCTATAATTTAAGCCTGTCCCCAATAGAATGACTTCACAAGGTTTCAGCAGAGCATGTGCGAATTAAGTTAATGTAGTGTGAGTGATTTCTGTTTCCCTCAGTTTTAAACATGACTTCTTTTACCATTTGGTATTGGGTAGATAGGATCTGTCACCAAGACCTCCAGGAGGTGAACTTTCATCCTCCACAGTACTTCATATCCAACAGGCCTGTGTATTATCCTCAAGTCTTGCGCCAAATTCCATTTGAATTAGATTCAAGTCCCAGAACACTTTGGGGGGGCTGATTTATAAATTTTAAATTAGATGGTTTTGTTCCTCTTTGGTCTTTTCCTCAATTATTACTGAGATTTGTATTACTTTATATTAAGGATGATCTGTCAGATACAATGACTTTTTATTCTACAATGATGTTTTATTCTACTCCATTATATAATACTTGAGATTTACAAAACATTTTATAGTCAGTATAACATTTATAGAGAATCCCAAGTTTTGTGCATTTAAAAACTCATATGTGGATATGGAACATTAAAAATAAGAACAAGTTTACCTACACTTTTGATTCAATATACATATCACTTAATGAGTGAACTAAAATTAATTGTTCCTATATATTTCTTGTTTTGTAGACACACTATTCAGAATATTTTAGGACAAAGTATAGGCATGAAAATGATCTTTATCTGGGACATTGATATTCTTCCCTTCTGAAATATTCTATATTTTTAAAAACAGGCGGATGAGAACAAAGAATACCCAAAACAAAACAAAACAAAACCCTATGAAAAACCTGTCAATGAATATATTCCAACAGAGGTCATATAAGCATCTGTCAGAGAAGTTATACAAATAGTTGTTACCTTGCATAAAAGGTTGGTCTTGATGATCTCCTACAACATTTAAAATTCCAAGTGTTTGAGGAAAAAAAAAAACAAATGTGTCACAGAATTTAGATCTTTGAACAAGAATGGCCTATACTGATTAGGATAAAAATACTAATAATAAAAGCTCCAGTTTATTGAGCACATGATATTTTCTAGGCACTTTGCCAAACAAATTTAAATTTCTCTATGATGATCTTGATAAAATAAACACCAAGATAAAGTATTTTTCTAAGTCACAATAAATCTAAGTTGATGGTCCTACTTCCAAAATTGGCTACAGGTCCTATATCAGCCATTTTCAATTGGTAATCTTTTTTCTTCCGGTATAGTCCATGAAATTAGGAAGGGTTTTGTTTTTATTTTATTTTTTTATTTAAAAAAATTTTTTTTCAACGTTTATTTATTTTTTTTGGGACAGAGAGAGACAGAGCATGAACGGAGGAGGGGCAGTGAGAGAGGGAGACACAGAATCGGAAACAGGCTCCAGGCTCTGAGCCATCAGCCCAGAGCCTGATGCGGGGCTCGAACTCACAGACCGCGAGATCGTGACCTGGCTGAAGTCGGACGCTTAACCGACTACGCCACCCAGGCGCCCCAGGTTTTGTTTTTAAATCCATACTTGAAACTTTGGCAACTTTTTTTCCCTTGGCCAACATGGTCATTTAAGGGCAGACTTTTCCACTGGTGAACCACTTCAACTCTGCCAGAGGGCCTTCAACAAGGTGCCAAGACTACATAGTCCAGTTTATTTCTACCCCAAACTTAACTCTTTGCTACATCTGCTACCTTAAGAACATACATTTTGGTCCAGTTCAGCTTTTCCTCTGTTCACAGTATCTGGTTCCAGAAATGATGCCCCTATTCCTTCACCTTTGTTTCCCCAAATGAACATTCCATTGCCAGTGGGTTTAAAGGCCTGTTAGGGTTTAACTTTTTTGCCTTTAAAAAATAACCTTAAAAAATATCCTCTAGAGATAAGGAAGACCTAGAACTTGGAGATGCAGGCCTGAATACTCTCCTGAACATTGGAGAGAAGAGAAAGAGAGAGAGAGAGAGAGAGAGAGAGAGAGAGAGAATAAAAGGAAATTTGCACATTCTATTTTGTTCCTTCCACCTGCATTGTTAGTAGCAAGAAACAACTTGTCAACAAGTTTACCCTACTACATGAATTTCACAAAATATTTTTTCTACTATATCTTACAAATATTGAATTGAATACTTACAACTACATTATGACTGGAATTATTGCCCAACTTCATACATGAGGAAGTTAAGGCTTAAGAAATGGAAGCAACAGTGTAAAGTTCACACAGCTAATAGGTGGGGGAACCATGATTTAAAATATGATCCATTAGTTTGGAAAACCTGTGTTTATTGTTACCATAGCATATCACCTCTACAGTATCAGTATTCTGATCATGAATATTTCACCCAGAATATTCTGACACTTGTGTAGGAGATTTATAATTCTTTTCCTTATATGAAGATAAGAGTAATGAACACATTTGAAATCATATGATTTAGATTAAACTTTAAGTTTAGTTAATTCATAAAAAAAATTAGTGAATGGGGTAATTTGTCAAGAGCTGTGAAGGGTCTGAGATTTTCCTTTATTTATAAGATAACAAGTTAGCCTGCAACAGTTCCATGGATGTTTGCAGAAGACAGGCAGGAGCAAAATAAGTAGTCACAAATTGATGTCTGCACAGAGTGAGTTGTTTTACAAGACACACTCTGAGCTGAGGGAACCCACATCATTTATAATAGGCATTAAACCTAACTGTCCTTTGCTCTGGATGAAGATATTCTATCTTCACAAGTTGTTCACTATACAAATGTTTTAAATGTGATTGTCTAGAATGAAAGGGCAATGATATGTGCAGAGATGCAAGAAATCCATGGAGAATCATCACTTAAGTTTACCACTTAGAATGAATTGGTTGGGAAATGTGTTTAAATGAATGCTTAATTTGGTGTGAACTCTTATTTTTATATATTGAAATAACTGCCAGGCACCTGGGTGGCTCTGTCAGTTAACCGTCTTGACTCTTGATTTCCGCTTAGGTCATGAACTCTTGGTCATGAGATCTAGCTCCACGTCAGGCTCCGCACTGATTGTGGTCTGTTTGAGATTCTCTGTCTCTGTTTCTGTCTCTGTCTTTGTCTCTCTTCCCCCTCCTGCTCTCTCCTTCTTCCCCTTTCCTGCTTATGCACATGTGTACTCTCTCTCTCTCTCTCAAAATAAATAAATAAACATTAAAAAAATCACTGATTGTTTTAGAGTTGTATATACACACCTAAATTACTGTCTTTTTGTTAAAGCATAACACTCATTAAAACAAAAGTTCACAACTGTGAATCCTTACCAACGTTTCATAAGTAAAGTAAATGAGTGATGAGGTTTGGATATAAGGCAATTACTAATTGGGCTCAATGTTGGAGACAAAAAAAGGTGAGGACTGTGTTGAAGTGGAAGTGTGCATTCCATGTAAAGGGACATGGATGACAGGTTTGGTTATGTTCCAGATTTTTCAGTTATTTAAGAGAAGTCAGAATCCAGTGCATATATAACATCTGATTTTTCAAAGTGGACAACTTAATAATTTCAAGAATAATCTCAACAATAGTAATAGTGATAATAATAGAAAAGTATATATGACATGCAACAATGTGTACAGACCAGACTTGACGTGTAGATTCCTATTTTTCATCCTCTGATTTAGCACTTGCTACAAGGAGAAGAAGGAGAAGAAATGGAATACAGTTTCTGGGTCCCCTACATCTGAGCACGTTCATATGATTTAATGAGATTACAAATGTTTCAAGTAAATTGAATGTTCCCAGAGATATTAATCTTCATTTCTACTATTCATAGATTTTGTTCTTGCTAAGCAATACTATAAAAAGGACCCATGTGTACCTTTTCTCCTATAGTGGTTGAATAACTGTGGCTTCAAAAATACTGAATGCAGCAACACTTGTTACAAAAAAAAATAAAGATAATTTCATGTTGCCATTCTACTTTTTCCTCCATTTTTTTGGGTAACCATCAACTAGTTATGTTTTTCATAGCAGTCTGTACTTGAGAAATCACATTCAAAACACTGGTTAAAAATGGTAAGGCATCTGAAAGAATGGATCCATTTTGACTTATCCAAATACTTTTACTGAGCTGTCAGAATTAGCATTTTTCCACTGTGATTCAAATAGGGCCCAAAAGGCAAAGAACTTAGGAAGGGGCAGGATGTTTTTCATAGTAATGGAGAATGTAATGATGGTATTGTCCTATGTGTACACAGAGGTAAAGAATTTATGAGGAAAACTCACATTGTTAAAAGCCTCATTTTGTGTGTGTGCATGTGTATGTGTGTATAAAATAAACTTCACATCACACACACACACACGTGTGTGTGTATATATAGTGGATGTATATCATGAATGACATTGTTATTATAATTTATGTATAATTTAATATTCCATGGTGAATTTTATGTAAATGAACAAGATGAATAATGTACAGAATGATCCTAGGAATGGTAGCTCCATAAATGAGAATTGTATGTTTGCAATTTGAAAGCATGGAATTTTTCTATCAATCAGACATACTGGAAAACTGATGGGGAAAGCTAGAAGGTACAGAAATTTTACTTGGGAGGGTGAGACTTGGATTCTTGTTTCAATTTTGTTACCAGTTTTCCATCTGTCCTTGGGAAAAGGTATTTCAATTATTTAGATTTCAGTTTACATGCATGTAAATGAGTAGGTTGAACTAATTGCCAATCTATGATAGTTGGATAGTTGTAGTCTTCTGCTGGATTTATGCCGATGCCACTCAGATGACTCAGTGAAAATTCTGGGTTTTGGGGAATGTACTAGAAGCCATACAGTAGAGATTTCAAGCACTCATCTACTTCATGGGATATAATAGTCTCAAAGATGTGTTTTATTTGATACAAGTAGGGTGTTCAGTTTTAAAAAATAATTTGATGAGATTTTATAATTAGTAGATTTCATATAAAAATCTAGATTTCTGGGTTCTTTTTAAAAATGGGCAACATTGTGTCCACATTATTGTCTGTCGGCTAACCATTGGTTGGTTTCAGCCAAATAACAGCTAGCCACCACCCTCCCCACGCTTACATGTGGCAAGTGTTCACTCATCCTGAAATCATCAATATTAAGAACCATTGGTGTAGGCATGGTGAAACAGTGCTTCAGAAAGCAAATATAGGGACATCAGACCAGGTGGTGAGCAGTAGAAGGAATGGAAATGTAGACTAGTTGGAAATCTATTATAGTAATATTAATTGAAAAAAAAGCTTAAATTAGAATCATAAACAAGATGGCATAAAAGTGATTAAAGGGAAGCATGTTATGATTTCAAAGTTCAGAGGTCATCTTTGTCACTCACTAGTTTAACAAATAAGGAAACAGAGGTCCAGGTAGGTTAAATGATATGCTCAAGACCATGCACCTCAAAACAAAGACAGGATTTGAATTCATTTTTACTAATTTACAGCCCATCTCTTTTTGCACCACTCATTTTTCCCTCTTTCAAGTCACCATCTAAAAGATACTCACCCCCACATAGGGACTAACACAGTTCTGGGCAGCTCCAAGTGTCAAAAAGAAAATGTCTATAAGCCCTTTTAGGGTTGAGCTCTATAGAAGAGATAAGCATTCAGAATGAATGCCTGGAAAAGAAATGGCACCCTAGGCAGACAAGCCTCAATATATGCCATTTGAAAGATATATATAATATTTGGGGGTGGGTGGAGGGGGGAGATTTTTATGTGATTATAAGGAAAGCCACAATTAATTACATTCAGTAATTTCATTTAATAGGAAGAGATTTTAAAATATGAGAAAAATATTGCCTAAAGTTTAGGTGACACATTTCTAATTAGTTACCCAAACTGTTAACACCAGCTTCCTTTTTTCATTATCCATGCTCTGTTTTGGAGTTCAGTCAGGATGGAAGGCTATATATGATGTTCTCCAGAGTTGGATAATATTTAAATTTTTTTATGTTTATTTCTGAGACAGAGACAGAGCATGAGTGGGGGAGGGCCAGAGAGAGAGGGAGACACAGAATCAGAAGCAGGACCCAGGCTCTGAGCTGTGAGCACAGAGCCTGATGCAGGGCTCGAACTCACAAACTGTGAGATCATGACCTGAGCCAAAGTTTGTGGTTCAACCGACTGAGCTACCCAGGTGCCCAGAGTTGGATAATATTAAAGACTGCTTAATCATACACAGTACACATTATTTTAGAAGAAAATAACTTACACTATTGAAACATGAACTTTTATCAATATTTCTAACAGTGACTTGTGATGATAATGCCATAAAACCACCTGCTGTTTTATCAAGTTATTACATTGAAGGATTGCATGGTTGACATCAATTTTACTGAAAACAGGACTGCCGGTTTTGAACAAATGTATTGGCATGAGGTGAGCAGTATTATTAGGAGGTTTAGAATTTAGGTGTTTTTTATATGTAAACCCAAATTTTAGGGTAAGAATTAAGCACACTGAATTTTCCCTGGAAAAGCCAAAATTTAAAGATGGCTTAATCCATTGTCAGATATGAGCTATTTTCTCTCCGTGACAGAGGCAAGAGGATTTCTTTCTGACTTACAGATAAGAAGTAATATTACAGATATGGGAAAAGAAAGTATATATGCTGCTCCTAGTATATATTTCACAGAAACATAACCAGAATTTAATTTGCATGATTGGTATGATATTTCTGTTATTATGTACCAAAGAAATACCTGCTACCTTGCACACTGTCTGGAAGAAATGTACATATGGAAGAGAACGTATTTCATTTATAATTTCAGAGAGCATCTTGCATAATATTCTTTCTTGTAATCTTATTTTCAACCTAGGATAATCATCATCATCATCGTCATCATCAGGAAAAGCTAATAGGATTCATTATTGTTATTGCAAGCTATTATTAGTCTCATTGCCATTTCCAAGGGAAACAGTTAAAGTATCTATTAGTGCAATAGTTCTCTCATTCATTTGCTTTTGGCTTTGCCAATCTAATCCCAAAGGTAAGAAATCAATCAGTGTTTGAACATGTCTTCCCTTGTAGTGGCTGTTTTTCTTATGGATTTCAGTGGGACTCCATGGAGCCAGAAGATTGAGAGGAAAAATGTTTTTTTATTTTTTAATTTCATTTAGTGAAAATTAGACCATAAAACATACAAGTTTGGAATCAACTTAAATTTATTTTATAATAATTAAATGTGGAGTTGGAGGCACTTCTGACCTGAAAATGTTGGTCAAATGCTATTAGCATATTCTGAGAGCAGATATGGTGGCTAAAGTATATTATTGGATATCGGATCCAAAGTCTCTTTTGGTACATTTTTTTTTTAATTTTTTTTCAACGTTTTTATTTATTTTTGGGACAGAGAGAGACCGACCATGAACGGGGAGGGGCAGAGAGAGAGGAAGACACAGAATCGGAAACAGGCTCCAGGCTCTGAGCCATCAGCCCAGAGCCTGATGCGGGGCTCGAACTCACGGACCGCGAGATCGTGACCTGGCTGAAGTCGGACGCTTAACCGACTGCGCCACCCAGGCGCCCCACTTTTGGTACATTTTTAATGAAAGCATGTGCTGATATATTTGTTCATGATTTATTATGTGAAATCAATCCTAAAATGCTACCTATTTTTATATTCAGGAATTTGCTTGGAGTTTTTTGTGTTTTGATCTTTGTAATTTAATTAGAAGATCATATTGCACATATTCTTTGCTCTTTAAGAATGCCAAAAATTAAATTTTGCTGTATTCCGGAAAGCTTCTGTGTACATTATTAAAATATAATGTAGAGCTAGGAATTTATCCAAGGGATACAGGAGTACTGATGCATAGGGGCACTTGTACCCCAATGTTCATAGCAGCACTCTCAACAATAGCCAAATTATGGAAAGAGCCTAAATGTCCATCAACTGATGAATGGATAAAGAAATTGTGGTTTATATACACAATGGAATACTACGTGGCAATGAGAAAAAATGAAATATGGCCTTTTGTAGCAACGTGGATGGAACTGGAGAGTGTGATGCTAAGTGAAATACAGAGAAAGACAGATACCATATGGTTTCACTCTTATGTGGATCCTGAGAAACTTAACAGGAACCCATGAGGGAGGGGAAGGAAAAAAAAAAAAAAGAGGTTAGAGTGGGAGAGAGCCAAAGCATAAGAGACTGTTAAAAACTGAGAACAAACTGAGGGTTGATGGGGGGGTGATGGGTATTGAGGAGGGCACCTTTTGGGATGAGCACTGGGTGTTGTATGGAAACCAATTTGACAATAAATTTCATATATTAAAAAAAAAAAAAAGAAAATGTGGAGATGCTATCTCGGGTGCCAGCACACTTGGAATTCTTTGCTGCCAGTAATCAACAGCCCTTACACATCAACACTGTGAGATTTTTGTCAACTAGTGACAGGGCAACCTCTAAAAACATTTAAGAAGGAATAGGAAACAAAACTGGCATATTTCTTAACATATCAAAAGAATATCAACATATGGTCTCCAAACCCTTTCAATTACCCCCCCCCCCCAACTCAATGCAAAATTATGAGCATTTAATGTAGCATTCCAACCCAGGTAACTGTAAAAGTAAATTTCAGACTCCTTTTTTGAAAAATTTCCTGTACCCATGAACACTATAGTTAGTTAACATGCTGCTAATGGCATCAAAAGAGGGAGTCACAAGGAATGCAATTTGTATATAATCATGTTTCCACCAAAATGTTGTAAAATTATCATAAAATAAAAATTAATATTAAAAGAAAAAATATATATAATGTAGAGATCTGGGTTGAGTTCAAGATGGTTTGATTAAATTTGAATGGATGTTTGTGATTTTTCAAGGTTTTTTGTTTTGTTTTGTTTCATCTGAGCAGTTTCACCAAAACTTACTTTATATTAATTTTGTTTTTCTGTCATGAGAATTTTTCCTTGCCTATATTTTGACCTTTGAAATTTGAACCTGTTTTGTTGCAGTAACTTTTATTTTATATTAAGCTTTCATTACTCAACACTCTTCTTCTATTGTAGATTGTATGGCTTCTGATCATTGTCGCATTATTTTCCTTATTATTTTTCAGTTTTCTCATTTTATGTTTATAGATGACTCGCCTTTGAAGCTTGATTTTGGTATTTCACAGAGTACCTCTGTTTGCTTTATCTTTTAACAATATTGTATATGAAATGTAGTTTTCTTTCAAAGATATAATGAATTTAAAGCTAATTGTGATTTTAAATATTAATTAGCTACTTATACTCTGCCTGTTATTTCAGTAGAGATTTTCTTTCAGTGAATGTAGCTGTCTCACTTTCTGCTAAAATATAAATTATAAAATATTCTTACTTACCACCTTCATTAGATCCATCTTTTATCCTATACTTTTTCTCACAATAAGAAAAGTAAAACAACAAAGAAAGTTAAAGTGGGGGAGGAAGAAACCATTTAATTATAAGAGAGAGAATTAGAAATATTGACTATTGAAAGACCAAGCATGTTTCACACATAAAATCAAGGTAGGAATTGATGAGAAATGAAATGTGGAGGAGACTAATAAAAATCTCCATGATTTTGATGAAAACACAAAGAGGAATAAAACAGATGCATTACTCCTCTTAGATCCTTTGTGACTATGCACAGTCTTCTGCATAGAGATATAGCCACTGATTATAATTAGTTGAAAACTTTATTCCCAACTTCCCATCTTTCAAATGCAAATTAATGGTTTCTATGACAAAAATAAAAGTCCTTGACATCCTCTTGAAGAAGGACTCAAGTAAAATGAATAATCAGTTGAGATGAACAGCCTAAAATTATCCAGAAAGGATTCACAGACTCTGCTTTTCCAATAAAGCAGAAGGAACTATTGAAAGATAACACTTGTTTCAAAAGAACCATTTTATTACGGGCAGGTAATATAGTAATATCTACTCAAGATCTAGTGAGATGGGATGGCTGTGTGAGGTTGGACTGCTTCCACAGTATTTGATTATGCATGGCTCTACCTTCACACCAAACATTCTTATTTTCATATTTATGAGTATTTCCAGAAAAAGTAAATCCTAAAATATTGTATTTCCAGAATTAATGCTTCCACTATTTCTAACAGCAGCATGTGCTGTTAAAAAAAAGAGACAGAACTTTAATTTAATTGCTTTTTTAGGCAGGTAATTATCTTCTCAGTCTCATCTAACTTATGCTTGATGTTAATTTGATTGAAATATTTGCGAGTTTCTTCTACCCTTCCCCCACAGTTTTTTTCTTTTCATTGCATCTGTGGCAGATTAAATTTCAGTGATTTATCTCTGTTTACTTTCTCTTCCTGTATGTGAAGTTATTTTTCACAAATGTTTCAAATAAGAATGAAGTAACTTCAAAATGTTAAGTGATATCCTTCTGGTAGAACAAGGTATACTTGGGAATGACTGACAAAATTCCTCAACCTTACTCTAAATGGTCTAAAAGCAGATGCAAAAAGTTTGTACCTCTTAAATACTCTTTACCTATTTCACCTAATCCCCAACACCTACTCCCCCCTAGTAACCAACAGTTTGTTTTCCTGCATCTAAGTCTATATCTGTTTTGGTTGTTCATTTGTTTTGTTTTGTTTGATTCTACATATAAAGTGAAATCATATAGTATTTAGCTTTCTTTGTCTGACTTATTTCACTTAGCATAATACTCTCTGGGTCCATCCATGTTGTCAACAAATGACAAGATTTCATTCCTTGTCATGGCTGAGTATTAGTCTATTATACACATACACACACATGTGCATGTGTGTGATATATATGTGATATATATATGTATGATGTGAAATATATATATGTTATATTAAAATGTATATATTATCCATTCATCTATTGATGGATATCTTGGCTGTTGTAAATAATGCTGGAGTCAACATAGGGGGTGTATATACCTGTTTGAATTGGTATTTTTGTTTTTTTCGGATAAATATCCAGAGGGAGAATTGCTGGATTGTATGGTAGTTCTATTTTTCACTTTTTTAGGAACTTCTATACTGTTTTCCATAGTGGCTGCATCCATATGCATAATATTTTATTGAATTCCCATAGAATACCATAAAATTACTGCTATTATTCATTTTTAAAATAAGTAAAATAAGGGGTGCCTGGGTGACTCAGTTAGTTGTGTGTTTGACTTCGGCCTGGGTCATGATCTCATGGTTCATGGGTTTGGGCCCCATGTCAAGCTCTGTGCTGACAGCTAGGAGCATGGAGCCTGCTTCGGATTTTGTGTCTCCCTCTCTCTCTCACCCTCCCCACTCGCACTCTGTCTCTCTCTCTCTCTAAAATAAATAACGTGAAAAAAAAACAAAAATAAGTAAAATAAAATGAGAAATTAATAGTTAAGAAAACTATTAATTTTCAAAACTATATATTTTAACTAAGTCATTATGATAGCAAAACCCATGCTAATTCAGCTGAAGTAAGATTAATTATTTTTAGAGAAATAACCTCATTTTGCAATCACTAATTGAAGAACTTCAGCCATCCACAAATATGTTTGTAAATATCTCAAAAGAATGAAAAAAGAATGTCAGGGTTGTAATAGTTGTTTTGGTTATCTATGGGTATGTAATAGTCATCCTAAAATTCAGTGGTACAAGCCACAACCATTAACTATCCCCACAAGTTTGTGTGTCAGTAGATAAGGCAGGGCACAGTGGGAGTGACTTGTCTTTGCTCTGTGATGACTTGGGCTTCAGCTGGGGTGGCTCTGTTGTGGCCATACACCTAATGCTTCAGTACTGGCTAGTGACTGGATTCCTTGGTTCTTTTCCATTTCATGTCTGCTGGGTCTGGAATGTCCAAGATGGCTTCTTCACTCACATGTCTAAAACAACTAAAACTCATCAGGCATCTTTCTTCTCTTTCTAGATATCAACCTTGGAATTCACCGCATGACCATCTCAGAGTAATTGAACTTCTTATATGGCAGCTAGCTTCTCCTAGGAGTGAGCATTCTGAGGCTTAGACAGAAGCAAAAGTCTCTAATGAACTACTCTTCAAAGTCCAAGAATGTATTTCCAACTTCATGCTGTTGATCAAGGGTTGTGAGCTTCCTGTGGCTCCAGAGGCAGCATAGACAAACTTGAGCTACTTGAGCTACTTTGCCAAAACTGCACAAAGATATTCATATGTCAGGAAAAATTGCCCAGAGGTAAGAATCTGAGTTGGGTTGCCTTCATGGGGGATTGAGAAAGGAAGAAGAGATGTCAGAGATTTGTGCAGTTGGGGAGGCCTCTACCATACCCTTCAAAAATTTCCAGTAAGCTCCCCAGAGAAGCAATGGCAACCAGCCTTACATAAGACCATACTTTTGTCCAGTTAGGAAATCAGATGTTGCCCTTGGACCTTTTTCTACATCAACATTCCATGCAAGTGAGCCAGCACCTAGGTGGGAGAGGTATAGACTGTGCCCCACCCCTCCCCTCCAGCTTCAAGATCTTAAGTGCTTGATTCACATACAGTCATTTTAAGTTAAGTTATAATGATTGAGTATATATTTCATACATTTATATTTATGTATTATGTATGTATTACTATGTATTATATATAATATAATGTATATTATAAAATATATATATAATTCTTAGTTCTCTATGCTGATTTTGTCAGCTCATGTAACTGAATAAAGTCAGATAAGAGGATTTAGCTTCTACTGTAGTTATAAGTCTGAACTTAGTAAATGACAACCTCTGGAATTACTGCTGACTTTTGTGGCATGTTTTATTTTGCAGGGTATGGGGGAGAAGGCATGTATGCAGAAAGAGCCATTTCATGAAGAAAATCAGGTAATAGAAGCAGACACAGGCTATATGAAGGGAGGAAGGGAGACAATACTAGATGAATGACTCATCTCTGGTTTCTGATTCTCAGCCTTTATGAGAATCAACCTTATTTCTTAACTTTGACTTCCATTAGATAATCATAGATCTTTAAATGCAGTCCATCTTTTTCCTCAGTCGCATGATGATAATTACAATTAGAAACACCTTGAGTAAGACCTCCGGATATCTATTACAAATTTCTGATTGACATTTCTCTAAAGATATATTTGGTTTGAGGCCAACCTACTGCCTGAAAGCAATTTCTCTGAAAGAGATATGCCATGACCAAACTACTACTACATCTAAGATCATATAATATCTGTAGAAATGGATATCTGTCAGTTCTCATTCCCAGAAATTATACCTATCAGAATCTTTTCCGATCTGATCAAATTCTTACCTTCTTCTTTTAGGTCCCATGTATGATTCAAATGTACCCAAATACACTGCAGATAAATTCTTATATTTAGTGTAATTTTGCTAGCCAATGAATGAGCTAGAAACAAATGGAACATATCACTGACATGAGAAAATCAATCTCCCAACTCTCTAAGCTGTTTTCCTTATTTCTTTCCATTTGTTCTTATTTACCATTACCTGTTGACTTCCAAAGGCAGTGCTAGTATTTATCTTCTGATGAGGTTATTTTATTTTAGACCCAGAGACTGGAACAAACCATTATTCACTAATAAGTATCATTTATTTTCATTTGAGCTCTTGGGTTCTTACCAGGTAAATGCTTATTAAATTGAAATAATAAATATACTTGAGGACTGACATATAACAAAAAATTTTTTTCTTGGTGTTTTTAAGATGAAAACATTTATAAGAGCATGGGACCCCTGGATTTGATTTTCCCTACTGCTGCTCAGAGTACCCTTTGGCAGTTATCTCTCAGCTTAGCATGACTGTGTGTCAGTTGAGCTCTAGAAGCAGCTAGAAGCTTTTGAGCCTTGGAGCTCTTTAGAGATTCTTAGATTGAAACTGTTAACTTTAAGCAACAAAATCTGCATTGTGCCTCCATTTAGTGACAACTAATATTTTGGTACTGTTGACCATTTGGAATATTAAAAGGGCATATTCCTATATATTTGACTGGCTTTGAGTTATCTTTTAGGTCATAAACTCAGTTCCAAATGAATCTTGCATGCTTTTAATAATATTAAGTATAGGCTAATTCATGTCAAGTAAATGGGCTATCAAAATAAGAGGTTTTTTTTAAAGAGCCAGTAATTTAAAATAAGTGACTAATAAATCAATGAATCCATTTGTTTGCCTCTGGATTTATTTTTTCAGGCATTTCATAGACAAATCATTGATTAAAAATTTGGCATCTCAAACAGGGTTTGGCATTATGTTATGCCTTCAATCTGACATCTGAAAAATGGGTTTACGTATTTCACAGATAAAAATCTTTTGAAGTTGGGGCGCCTGGGTGGCTCAGTCGGTTAAACATCTGACTTCAGCTCAGGTCACGATCTCGTGGTTTGTGAGTTCGAGCCCTGCGTCGGGCTCTGTGCTGACAGCTCAGAGCCTGGAGCCTGCTTCAGATTCTGTGTCCCCCTCTTTCTCTGCCCCTCCTTAGCTCATGTTCTGTCTCTCTCTTAAAAATAAATAAACTTTAAAAAAAATGTTTTGAAGTCTTTTGAGAAAGTTGTTACAGAATTATAGGTTACTATTTTGCTGCTCTTCCTCTGTACAGATTTCTATTCTAAATAATATACTTCGTGAAAATTAGTAGAAAAATAGATTCATTTTTGAAGCCTATATCTCTGTATCTATCTACTTACCTATCTACCATCTACCAATCTTCCTGTGCTTACTTAGCATTCCATTCAAGTTGAAGCAGATGTTATAGAATAGGAAGAGGCTAATATTCCAAATTTAGTTAAATTAGGAAAAATTACAGTGCTTTTCCTGGTGATTGTATTATACTAGAACAAAAGATATAGTCTTATATTTCAAATGCCTTGTTAGAGGTGAGTAGATTCACCTCAAATCATTTTTGTCTTTCTCTCTCTTACTGGTTTTAAGTTCCTTTATAATTTGCATCATGAAAATTTCTGAATTGTAATTCTTTCTAAAAAGATTGAAAGAAACACGTCCAGGTGTTTATCATAGTTCTCAAGATGAGCATGAACAGGAGTTATCTTATCCAATGATGATTGATCTATTATGACTCAGAAAGTTCTTGATATTTTTAGAAAGACTAAAAAAGACTAAGAGAGTGCGGCTACCATACTAAGATGTATATTGGGCTATTTGCATTCCATTTGAGTATCTTCCAAGAAAAATGTCAATTAAATACCTTCCAAATGTGTGGCATCTTCAAATTGATTTGAGAAATATGCTTTTGCAAGTAATTTGAATACTGTTCAATACATTGGCATACATTTAGTTTACTGGTTCCTTTTAAAATTGTGGTTTTGAGCAACTTAGTGAATAATTAAATCTTAATGTTTAATAAACAATGATATTTTTATATAAGGTTTTATTATAAGTAGATATTCAGTTACATATGTTGGGTATTATCATGTGACTTTAAAATTTTTCTCATTTAATTTTTTTAATATTTATTTTTGAGAAAGAGAGAGACAGAGACAGAGAGACAGAGAGACAGAACATGAACGGGGGAGGGTCAGAGAGAGAGAGGGAGACACAGAATCTGAAGCAGGCTCCAGGCTCTGAGCTTTCAGCACAGAGCCCGAAGCAGGGCTTAAACTCACGAGCCACCTCGTTTAATTTTTTATTAGCAACTTCTAAACTTTTAATTTAAACCTGGGATATTCAATTTTATTTAAACTTGAAGCTCTGAGAATGTTTTTGAAAACTTGGATTTCTTTATTTTGTGTCTCTACTGTTTCTTCACTTGGAATTCTATACATATAGTAGAATGTATGAGACTATGGATTAACAAAATTTTGGAACTTGACACAAAGTTGTTTCAGGAAGATTGGAACCAAAGAAAGGTTTTGTTCCTCTGATTTAGAAGGAAGAGCAAAAGTGCAAGAACTATAAAGAATATGCAGCCTAAGATGGTGAAACAGTTCTATAATTCAGGTGGTTAAAAAAAAAAAGAATTAGATGCAAGTACCGTTTCCCAAAGTATGATCTGTGGAATACCAGTCCCACAAAACAGAAAAGATTCTGTGTTCATGTAAATTTAGAAAATGTTGATAATGTATGTATACATTTGGAGTCCTTAATCAAATTAAATATCTTGAAAAGCTTCCCAAAATGTCCAAAATTAACCATATAAAATTTATTTCCCAAGCCTTTTGAAATAGAATTTTAAAAATACTATTAATACCTCAGAGAGCAATTCCTAAAAATTACTTTCCTAGAATACGGTAGGAGGAGACAACATGTGATAGCTGTCTAATTTACTGACCAACTTTGAAGTTAGAGGAAGAGACAAAGAGAAAAAGAGAGAATATCTCTCTCACTATCTATCTCCATAGAGATGTAGATATATAGATATCTATATATCCATATATCTATATAGAGAGCTAAAGATATAGATAGATAATACTTATTTTTTAAACCTTTATTAATTTTCTTTAAAGAACTTTGAGATCCTTTAGAAATGAGATTATTGGGTTAATATTGGTAAGAACAAAAGTAAAAATAGCCAAAATTAGCATTTGTGCCATTACTTGTTGATGGGTATTCTGAATTCATCAGAACTCATCCCCATTTGAAAAGTAAGAAGCAAATCAGAGAAATTAAGTACCTTGCCCAAAGTCACTCACTATTTTTTACGTTTATTTATTTATTTTGAGAGAGATAGACAGTGTGAGAGGGTGAGGGGCAGAGAGACAGGGAGAGAGAGAGAATCCCAAGCAGGCTTCATGCTGCCAGCACAGAGCCTGACATGGGGCTCAAACTTACAAAACTGTGAGATCA
Source organism: Lynx canadensis (assembly GCF_007474595.2). Taxonomy (NCBI): domain Eukaryota; kingdom Metazoa; phylum Chordata; class Mammalia; order Carnivora; family Felidae; genus Lynx; species Lynx canadensis. The sequence continues at coordinate 185,048,818 of NC_044303.2, read as the reverse complement.
TGACCTGAGCTGTAACGGAGAGTTGGACATTTAACCGACTGAGACACCTAGGTGCCCACAAAGTCACTAAACTATTAATGGCAGGGGCAGGTACCAAACTAAGGTTGGCTTTAGTCCACAGCCAATGGGTTTTCATGACACCACAGTCACTTCACCTACTGAACTTTGGTGCTTCTCAGGGGTAGACAGAGATGGGAAGGATTAGATATGCAAGTGAAGTAAGATATGGTCAAAGCATTGAAAAAATGGAAACTTAAATACATAAAGGATATATTAATTAAGATGATCTACAAAATAATATTTTAGAGAAAGAATAATGTAAGTTTATTGGAGGGGTTGCTATGATTATAAGTAACTGATGATGTGATTTTCCACTTGGGATTACAAGCAATTTGACATAGGACTATGGGTTTTGAAACTACATCAGTATTTCCAATCCAAGATAGAAAACATCTGGAAAAGCTCCTTGGCCACCTTCTCTAGTTTGCAGATGGGAAAGTGGGAGGGGAGCAGAGAATATGTCAGTATTCTCATATTTGTTTGTAGTCCAAATGTATATATAGTATTTGACTAATGTGTTAAAGTTCTGAACTCTTTCATAACCAATATTATCTAAAATTACTGCTGTTATAATTAGAAACTCAAATTGCTATAGTACAAAACTTAGTTAAAACCTACATTTCTTGGCCTGGTAGAATTTAATGAATGCACTTTCCTCTGACAGCTTTATATGTTTAGTGTTTTAGTGAACATGCAGGGGCATCTAATTTGCTGAAGTGTCAAGTCACTAGACTGGGTAGATTATTGGATATACATCTAAACCCTCATTTCACTTCTCTCAGTTATCCACATTTGTTGGACCCTTTTATTTCCCCAAATAGTCCTCGGATTGTGTTTTGGAATTTTTAGAGTTTTAGTTCTCTTAATGGCCTTTCACAATGAGCATAGTTGAGAAGGGATGCAGGGAGAGAGTAGATGTGTGCATTTGCTCTGGCACATTAATTTTCAAAGAAGGAAATCATTAGAGGAAGAGCCACTGGTGACTTTAGAACTGTACTGTTGAATAAGAAGCTACTAGCATGGTATGGCTGGCCTGAGTTGAGACATGCTCAGTGTATAATACAGACTGGATTTCAAAGACAGTACCAAAAAAAGGTGAAATATTTCATTAATATTATATTGATTACATGTTGATATCATAATATTTTGAATATATTGAGCTGTGCAGATATATTATTAAAATTAATTTTACCTGTTTCTTTTGATTTTTAAAAAAATCTAGCTACTAAAAACTTAATAAATTACACATGTATCTTGTTACATTTCTGTTCGAGGGTGCTGCTTAGAAATTATTATATTTATTTAATGAATTAAAGTCATAGTTGGGGTTAAATTTGAGGCTTGAACCACAGTTTGGGTTAAATCCTCTTGTATAGTTAAAGAGGAAGTTCTAAAACTACAATTTAAAAGAATCCCAGTTGTGTTTGTCCTTATCTACAAACTTATCAAATTGTATACATTAAATATGTACCTCTTTCTGTCAGTCATATGTCAGTTAAATGGTTTACAAAAATGAAAAGAATTTCAGTTTATCTATCTGTGACTGCTTAAGAAAAAAATCCATATGTGTGCACGCACGCATGTGAGTGTGTGTATGAATATTTGACTGTTGTAGTGTGGTTAATTCATGATCGTCCTTTAAAACAACCTAGTTCTTTAATTGAATCAGTTTTGTAAAAACACTTAAACCGACCTGAAATATCATCAGTTTGGTTCTTTTATTTTCACAAAACTTCAATTTATTTTAGCAGGGGTCAATAAATATGACTGTCCCTGAATCATTTTGCTTATATTCATATTTCTTTTTTTCTTTTAGTGGTATGACCAAACCTAAAAATATACCTTGTGATGTTTCCATTTGAATATCCTGCTATGCTTCTGAAAATGAGTTTACAAAAATATAAATGACAAGAATTATTATAGTATATTCTAATTCTATTCTAATTCTAGTATTTGAAGACCCTGAAACATTTTGGTTGGCATTACAAATGTAAAGTTTTAAAATTTCCTAGGTGAATTACAAACATATAAAAAAGGATATCATATCCACTTTTTTTTGAGAAATCACAAAACAAAGTACTATGAATAGCTAGATTATAACAATTTCAAATTTTCCTTCAAATACACATGATAGATCTTAGTTCAAAAACATGTAAGTGATTTTTTTCTTTTCCCCTTTTCCTAGTCTCACTACATTGATTTTGTGATGGGATTGACCTTACTGATTAAAAATAAACATGTAAAAATGTGTTTTAATTTCTATAGGACTTCAAAAATATCTTTAAATATAAAAATACTTTAATATAAACACATTACTTAAATTGCTGGCTATCAAATTATACACCAGAAGGAAATAATGAAACTAATTTGTGTCATTATTAATTTCTCTCTACAATAAAGAGGTGTGAAAAATAGGCCACAGAACTACAACAGAAAGTCCCAAATTCCTTCCAGTGGTGTTATTCTCAAGTCATATGATAGCTTTATACAATGCAGTTCACTTAAGCCTGATTGTACCAGAACAAGTTTTCCTGAAAGACTCACTATGGTCCAAGTGACCTATTTTGTTTTCTTTTGTATGTCTAAGGCTTTTCATTTGAAATACTCTACTTAGGAATGTGAAAGTGATTGACGTGAATGGACACGACCTAACCCATTTCTCCTCCCTGTTCTTAGCCTTGTCACTTCAGACTCCAAACTAGTTTCTCCAGGCCTGAGAAAAGAGAGGGGCTGTAGGAGAGCAAGGGTATCACACTTGCTGGCCCCCTCCTCTGTAGCACGTCTGTTTGGCATCCATATGAGTGAGGGTTTCTGAACTCTTGGTTCAGCTTATTATTCTTCAGCAAATACCTCTCCAGTCAGCCAGTAATAAATTGTGCTGATCCCTGAGCTGAATCTTTTACATACATTATTTTATAAAAACTTCTCACAAAAATCTTAAGTAGATAACTTTTCTAAGGATATGCCAGTGGTAATTAGCCATTAGCACTCTTGGTTGCAAGTGATAGAAACCAAAGTTAAATTTATGTAAGAACAAAAATAAAGAGGTCATTTGTTGACTTATATAATCAAACACTTAGGAGTTACTTCTAGGTTTAGAAAAGGCTTGATTCAAGGAGCCCAAATGATGTTTCTTAGGACTTTCTTTTTGTTACCCATCAGTGCTTCCACATGTGTTGGCTCCATTCTCAGGCAGACTATCCTTCTTGTGGTGGAATGATGGCTGCCACAGACAGACTGGGAAAACATCCCCAGTAAAAGTGAAAACTTCCATTTCTAGCAGTTTCCTAAAAAGTCCTGGGCCTTCCTCTGATTTGGATCAATTAGAGTCACATAGCCATCTTTGCTGTTCACAAGATAGAATATTCTAAGAGGGTTATGCTTGGGTCATGGGAGCAGGGGTCAGGTACATCCCTTTCTCTAAACACATGACTTAGAATAAAGGTGGACTGATCTATTAAGCAAGATGGAGAGGCTGTTACCAGAAGAATAGATAGTAGACACAGGAAGGCCAAAAATCACAGATGGGCACTAGGGAGGCCAACCAGGATCTGAACCCAGGTTTTATTACTGTTATTATTATTATTATTATTATTATTGTTGTTGTTATTTCCAAGCTAATGATAACATGACTATACTCTATCAATATCCTTTAAACTGAAATGCCCACTTTTCCAATAGTTTGTATCCATTAGCTAACATTGCTCTCTCTTCAATAAAAAATAGCATGTATATAGCTTGAATTATTCCTTTCGGCAAAATAATTCCTTTCAGCATTTTTTCAGATGGTGGCTATTTCTTAAATTCAGAATACAATAATGAGCACCTCAGGAGCAAGGACCGTCTTTTCTTCCACTTTTGGACAGTGCACATTGCAGGTAGACTAATGTGAATCACAGAACAAATACCTTTCATTTGCACGATGGGCTATATTTTGTTTCTGACTTTAGTAAGTACATCTTTTTTTTATTGTTTATTTTTGAGAGAAGAGAGGGCATGAGCAGGGGAGAGGCAGAGAGAGAGGGGAACAGAAGATCTGAGGCAGGCTCCTCCCTGACAGCAGCGAGCCTGATGAGGGGCTTGAACTCATAAACTGTGACATCATGACCTGAGCCAAAGTCAGATGCTCAACCCACTGAGCCACCCAGGCACCCCTTAGTAAGTACATATTGACTTCAAAATAATGAGAATGGTTTTCTTTCTAATAATTCAACTTTTTAAAAAGCATCCTTAGTCTTCATAGAATACCACATACTCTCAAACACTGCTCAGATGCTTAATATCACAGACAGATGTTCTCAGAATTTAGGTGGTATTCTCAGGCAAATTATGATGGTTGTTGACATTTATGAATGTCTCATATTTTATATATACTTGCTGCTTAATATGTGTGGCTTTTTAAAGAAAGATACATGAAGTATTTGAGAAATAGTGTAAGGTTATACAATTTCTGTTTTTAGTGGTTAGAATAAGGATTTGGATTCAGACAGGCTTAGTTTCCAGTCTTGATAGATATGTGGACTTGAATAATCTCAATGTCACTGAGCCTTAGTTTTCAAAATTTGAAGGGATGTTGTAGGATTTATAAAATAATATATGTGAGGTGCCTAGCTCGGAGCACAATGCCTGTAACTGCCCAGTAATAAATGGCTCCTCCTTTCCCTTTTCTCTCCTCCTCTTCCTGTCATAAATTGTTATGGTCAAATAAGTCAAGACCCCATTTTAACATACTTACTTATACCTTCCAGCATCTGTGGGGGAATGCAAAAGGTGTCTTGCAGTATCAGGACTGTACATGAGTCCAATACTCACTCTGTAGACCATCCTAGTACATTGCTGTTGCCATATTTATGTTAACATGCCATGACCTTGCTTAGTTGGGAATGAAGAAGAGGGCTACCTAACCCTGATCAATGTCCCTGATAATTATTTATCCAATATGAGGCACTGATACCCTCTGTGAATACCATCTTGAAACAGATTTTGCTTAAATTACTTTGATGAACATTTATTAAGCACCTCCTTTCAGTTGGCTTGGGCTCACATCCCACTTCTGCCCCTTACTAAGTCTGTGTCTTGAGCAAGTGGTTTACTTTCTTCATTGGTAAAATGTAGTGATCATAGTGCCTACCCAAGGAGTGGTTGCGCAGATTTAAAGAATTGGATGTTTAATTAAGGTGCTATGAGCAATATTCAATAAAAGTTAACACTTAGCCATCATTATCAAGTACAATATGAAGGTGACTGAGAATTTGTCTTTATTCCCCAAGTATTCCCATCTAATAGTGGAGGGAAAAGAGACATAGTCCAGATAATTCTATTGTCATCTAAACTGTATGCTAAAACAGAGGAAAGGGGATTCCAAAAGTGGTGAAAAAGAAAATTAATTTTCACTACAATTGCCATTATATACCAGAGACACAGTGATCTCTTTATACTGTTGAAGGATTTATAGAAAGTGATGTTATTATCTATTTATTCCATACAGTTTATTCTGTAGCATGTGGTCTTGAACTGTGTCTCTTTTTGCACGTACCTGTTAACTTTCCCCACAAAGATGATAGGTTCCTTGTCATCAGGAACTGGTAGACACTTGAGCATTTGTTGAATTGAATTAGTAAAAGTGACATTTTCAAAGGCATAAATAAGGGCACCTAGGTAGCTCAGTCCATTGAGCATCTGACTCTTGGTCGGTCATGATCCCAAGGTCGTGGGAATGAGCCCCACTTCAGGCTCTGTGCTGAGTGTGGAACTTGCTTAAGATTCTCTTTCCTTCTGCCCCTCTCTCCCACTCACACACTCTTTCTCCTTCTTTAAAATCAAATAATAAAAATACTAGCTGGATAGCTAGTATTAATTGATGGGATATACAAAACCAAATCTTCGGGGGCGCCTGGGTGGCTCAGTCAGTAAGCGTCCGACTTCAGCTCAGGTCATGATACCCCAGTCTGTGGGTTCAAGCCCCACGTCGGGCTCTGTGCTGACAGCTCAGAGCCTGGAACGTGTTTCAGATTCTATGTCTCCCTCTTCCTCTGACCCTCCCCTGTTCATGCTCTCTCTCTCTCTGTCTCAAAAATAAATACATGTTAAAAAAAAAAACAAAAACAAAACCAAATCTTTGCAAGGAGATCCTCTTGCATCTGGATGGCTACATATTTAGGTGTTTTTTTTTTTTTTAGCTGGACTATTAAAATAAGCAGTATTGTTTCTAAAGGTATGCAGTGAAGTTATTGTTGAATTTGCAGATAGAATTAATTTTTTTGAAAAAGCTAAGAGAATACTCTGGCATCATTTACATGTACATAAAATAGCATGAGTTTGAATCAGGCAGTTCAAATCCTGAGTCTACCCACTTCTCATGTGGGTGCTTAATTTTTCTGGACCTTCGAATCTTTTTCTATAGAATGGGGTTATAATAAACTTTATTTGTTGTGAGAAGTAAATATGATTATGCACATCAAGGATTTACATGCAAGCACACAATAAATAAATGGAAGTCATAATAATGATAGTCTTTTATTATTTGGGGCAATCATGTTCATATTATTAATCACTTCAGAAATAGTTTTCTCTACAGGTTGATTAGACACCTTTTGGTCCTTAGAACAAAGAGTGTCCACAAAGGGCCATTTTCCCTAATGTATTTCTAACTATCTCTGAAAACTACAGAATAACTTAAGTACTCTGAGGGGATAGTTCCATCTGTTCAATTTTTGGATCCAATAAGGAATGAAAAGAATGTATGGAGCACAGGGGACCCAATAATGTATCCTCTGATGTCTTATTGTTTCTTTTCTTTTTTATGGTTAGGTATTAAATTTTATAATTTTTTTTATCCTTCCCCAGTGCATTGACTATTAACTAAAAACTAAAAGAGTATAATCTAGAAGTTAAAAATGAAGAATCTGGAGCCATATTTCCAACATGACCTTGGGCCAGTCACTTAAATCAAATGTGTGCCTCAGTGTCCTCATCTAGAAAATGAAGACAATAATGGTATCTATCTTTTAGACTTGTTGCAGACACTAAACAAATTAATGGACCTAAGGCCCCCTAAATAACACTTGACATATCATAAAAGTGTCATATACATGTTAACTATTATTGGTACTTTCTCTTCCTGAATCAAATCTGTTTTCTACTCCTACGTCTACCCCTAATATTTTTGTACTGCTTTCACAATTTTTTTCCATATCTACAATATTTTCTTAAATGCAGTTTTTACTTAGCTTTATATCGAGCATTTATAGATATAAAATCATAAATGTTTTGTGCTTTGTACATTTTTATCCATGAAATAAATATACAACCTTATAAAGACAGTTGTCTGTGTATCATCCTAAATTCTCTCATATGCTTCCAATATTATATAATACCACATTTATTTACAGTTTTGTGCCATTTGCTTGAAGCTTCAAATCCAGTCTCAAATTATTTATTTTCAATTATGCAAAATTAGGAATATATAATAGAGTGTGAGAGAAAGAAGTATGCAATAAATAAAGCCATACTAATTAGAGACATTTTATTATTAAGGTCAACCTATATTCATCATATTGCTTATCTATTCAGAAATAATTTTTGCTGCAAATTGATTAAACACTTTATTCCTGAGAACACGTAATGTTTGTCCATGAAATGCAGTTCATAAAGATAATACATGTATACATGCGTACATGTACATATATATGTGTATACATACATGTATGCACGTGTGTGTGTGTGTGTGAGGGAGACAGAGAGAAAGCTCTAGTGAGGGCTTAAAGAAATGCAAAAAGTAAAGAGATTGTGGTGTACTTTGTAACATTACATGGTTCATACATAAAAAGGTTAACATTTGTGTCTGTATGATGAACTTCAGTAGTAGCCATGAAAGTACTCTCTAATGGTGATAAGATACAGATTTATCCTCTTAAATAGTTAGTACTATGGTATCCCATCTGACCTTAAGAAAATACTGAGTAATGCTCTAGAAACCAGACTATAAAATGGTAACCTCTTAGAACAACAGCTGTCTCTATAAAGGATCTGCTAATCATTTACATCTCTCAGTAGAAATCCATAGCTAACTGTCATTTAATTGGTGAATGCAGTGTGACCTGATCATCTCCATGAAGTCCTCTTTCCAGAAGGTTCATCCCTTGGGATAACAGGAAAGAGCCTGAGGAATAAGGAATTAATTGCAGAAAGATAATGAGCATGGTTTCAATCAGGCTGAGGGGAGAGACAATGTGATAGAGAACTTAAATCTCAAGGTTCTGATTTAACTACTTTATTATCAATTAGAACAAAACATTAAGCATGGCATTTACTCTTTCATTTTCTATCTTATTTATTTGGATCTTCTCGCTTTTTTTTCTTAGTCCAACTAAAGGTCTGTCAATTTTGTTTATCTTTTCAAATATCCAGCTCTTCATTTTGTTGATTTTCCTGTTTTTTTTTTCTGTTCTTTCCAAGGTATTTGTGCTTCTGACCAACCAGCTATAAATCGGTGGTTCCTATGACCCCCTCAGTTTTGATTAACTTGCTACAGTGGTTCGTATAACTCAAGAAACAGTTTATTAGAAGATTAATAATTTATATTAAAAGGATATAACTCAGGAACATTCATAGGGAATAGATGCACAGAGCATGATATGGGAAAAGAAGTGTGGAGTATCCATGCTCTCTACAGGTGTGCCACCATCTCAGCACCTCCACATGTTTACAGTACAAAGCTATCTAAACTCCATCTTTTTGTGTTTTTATGGAGGTGTCATTAAATAGACATGATTGATTAAATCATTGGCTCAAGTGATTAACTCAACTTCCCGCCCCTTTTTCTTCCCCTGGAGGTGGGGGAATGGGGGTGGGGCCAAAAGATCCACACCTCTAATCATAGGTTGATTCCTCTGGCAACAAGCCCCCATTCTTTCCAAAAGTAACATCATCAACATAAGCTCAGATGTGATTGAAAGGGGCTTGTACTCTTCAGGTATATAATTTCTGTAAATTTTCTATCTTTTTATTTTCTCATTTTGTTCTTGCGTTGTTCTCCTGATCTCAGTGAGCATCTTTATGATTTTGAATTCTCTGTCAAGTAAATAATATATTTCTATTTTGGGGGTCAGTTTCTAGAACTTTACCTTGTTCTTTGTTCAGAACAATTTCCTCGTTTCTTCATTTTCATTAACTCTGTGTTGGTGTGTGCACTACACAAAATAGCCATCTCTCCTAGTCTTTGTGGACTTGACTCATGCAGAATACCCTCAGCAATCAGTCTGGGCAGTGATTCTAGGGATTCTCAAATGTTTTTGCTTATCCAATCTGCTTTCTTTGTTATTAGTAGCCCCAGGCATCTAAATTTTGCTGGGGACCACTAACACTCTTAGACAAGCAAGAGTGAAGCCAATTTAGGCAGCCCTCAGATCATGGGACATTGGATGCTCTGTCCAACTCTTTCCCTCCTCAGGGAAGAAGCTATGAGTTGGGTTTTGTTTTGGTTTGTTTTGTTGACAGACAGAGGACACGAGTGAGTGACAGGTAGAGAGAGAGGGAGGATCCCACGAGGGGCAGAGAGATGGGGGGGGGAGAGAGAGAGAAGTGGGGCTCAACGGGGGCTTGTGTTTTACCTGAAGTGGGGCTCATGTTCATCCAAAGCAGGGCTCATGCTCACCCGATGTGGAACTCACACTCATAAACTCTGAGATCATGTCCTGAGTGAAGTCAGATGCTCAATGACTGAGCCACCCAGGCACCTAGGTTTGTTTGTTTGTTTTAATGTTAATGTTTATTTATTTTGAGAGAACATGAGCAGGGAAGGGAGAGAGAGACAGAGAGAGAGAGAGAGAGAGAGAGAGAGAGAGAGAGAGAGAGAATCCCAAGCAGACTCAATGCTGTTAGTGCAGAGCCCGACACAAGGCTTTCTCTCACAAACTGTGAGATCATGACCTGACCTAATATCAAGAGTCAGATGCTTAACAGATTAAACCATGCAGGTGCCCCTGAGCTGGGTGTTTTTTTTTTGTTTTTTGTTTTTTGTTTTTTGTTTTTTGTTTTTTTTAATCTGCTCACTCTGTGCTGAGCCAGGGAGAGTAGCTACAGTGACTGCCAGCCCAAACCACCATCATTTTTCTTAGTCCCAGGTGACTCATGTATGCAATACTCATCAGTGCTCTGAGAGAGGCTGGACAGAGGCCAGTCATCTGAGTAGCCCCAGAAAAGTTGAGGCTGGGTGGAAGAAATCTTTTCCTTATAGGAGAGACTTGTGATATTTAGAGACAGAAGGCAAGAGATGAGAGGGAGTTAGGAAGTTAGGATGCAAGAGAAAGTAGCTAATTGATGAACAAGGTTTCAGAGGTAGAATGAGACCAGTAGCACACTAACACACCTGTCGGGCAAGGACCTGAAAGACATTAGGATCAGATATTTTTTCTAATGAATAAAGGAAGATGAATGGAGATGCTAATAAAAGTAATCTTACTGACCTCCCGTTCTTTTTTTGTTTGTTTCTCTTGTGATAAAATTGATGTGCTGAAATCATAAACTTTGAACATACAAGGCAACTGATCTACAGAGTCATTCGAATGTAATAAGAATAAATAGGTTCTAGAAGTGAGTGAAGGAGACGGTGTGGATCAAGGCTCGTGTTCTTGTACTGTCAGCAACAGGCATCAGGTCATGTGTTAAGTCCAGTTTCAATTATATAAGCCCCAGGTGGATGCATATTTATATATTCTAATCCATGGTCTTGCATTCCTTTTATATTTAGTTAAAATCATGAGGTTTATCTCCCTTATTATAAGGACACCACAAATCTCTTTTATATAAAGTAGTAGATAAACCATGACTAAATACTGAAGATGTTTAAGAAACAATGTAGTTATCAGAGAGATGGGGTCATATTACTGGTTATTTATTTTTAAAAAAATTTTTTTTTCAACGTTTATTTATTTTTGGGACAGAGAGAGACAGAGCATGAACGGGGGAGGGGCAGAGAGAGAAGGAGACACAGAATCTGAAACAGGCTCCAGGCTCTGAGCCATCAGCCCAGAGCCTGACGCGGGGCTCGAACTCACAGACCGCGAGATCGTGACCTGGCTGAAGTCGGACGCTTAACCGACTGCGCCACCCAGGCGCCCCATATTACTGGTTATTTAAACATGATAAACAATTAGAAGTTACCATAGGCCTTTGTGAACAGTCTTGATATTTTGAAGATGAGAAAAGGCCTTTAGACTCTGGCAGGCATCTGCCACAGAGCATTGGCAGCCTGAGAGAGCACAGAGAATCCGTGGCATTCACAGCTTTGAAGGCTTTTGTGTGTCATGGTTTGCTCCAGCAATTCAGTAAGCCAAGCTCAGAATCTCTGAAGACCATTAAACTCTCAACCCTAATTTGTTCCTCTCTGGCGAAATTACCTATAAGGCTGGAAGATACAATCCCCCCTTGATATGGTCACAAAATGACTAAATCCAAAAGCCAACATAACTGACATGCAGTTTAGCACTGTCCTTTCTAAGAAACTAAGCACCAGTATAAATCTCTAGGCATGGAAAGACATAAGAAAATTATTTTTTAGAGGCTCTGGTTAAACACAATAAATTAGTTAGTGCTACCACTGAGATTTCTGCTGTAGGAGAATAGTTCAAAACTCCAGTGAGAGCTTGTTGGAGATCTTAAGAAAGGAATCAATTGCATCAGAGAGAGCCTTACATTTCTGCAAAGAAATAAAATAGACCACAAGTACCTGTAGAGACAAGAGAAGCTATAAATGGGATTTTGTTGTTGTTGTACTGAAAATGTAAGGGGAGGGCCTTTATTTTGCAGGGAGGCTCAAGATAACATTCTAAGGGCTGGAGACAAAGTTTGGCCATTAAATAGACAATAGCATTCTCCAGGGATGAATCCTCTAGACAGGAGTCTAGCCTATTTAAAATAGAGAAATCACAACACCCTTTGATATAATCATGTCATGTATTTTTTTTTTTTTTTTTACTTTTAAACATACCTTCACTGACTTACTACAGTCACTAAATAAGAATAAACACCCCCTCCTCATCGTTTCCTCCCCTTTATCAATAGTATTGAGGTGGTTCTTTGTAGCTCCCTTTAGTCCAGACTTTTAAGTGTTCCCCCTCCCCAAACTCAAGTCTTTTATTCCCATAATAACAATATGGGAAGACACTCCTTTATTAACTTTCTATAGGAGCTGAAGTTCCCATTGGGTCATAATTGCTAAACAGAGTTGAAGGCTTAGCAATTAAATCCCCCATGAAAATATATGAATAAAAGTTGAAATGTTATGGGCTGATTTTTTGACTAAACTTCTGCCAGCTCTTGGAATGTTTTATGAAGAGATGCCGGCATATTCAATAAATCTCAGCTGGCTGTTGTCCAGGAGAAATTATCACCAGCCCTGTGAAGGATCTCTGGCTTCTCCTTAGGAAAGGGAGGGGAAGAAGAATCATTCTGGTTCATTCTGAGTTGTGCATTATACATTAAATTAAAATATATGTTTCACCCATTTAGCAGTCTGAATAATAAAAGCTGTATACAGCTGCAACAACTCTGCTCTATGCATTTTAATGACTGATTTGTGAATATACTAGAATTATAGCTGCTGTTCAAATATTTTCCTTTTTTAAGAAGTCACAAATCCCTCCCCTTAAAAATGCACAGACAAACACTTTATAATCTTTTAATAATTTGTACTAAAGGGTTTTAAAGCTTAGAATATGTGGAAATTATTTGTTTTAGGACCAGTAAATATAATGGGCTTGTCAATATGGTATTTAAATAACTGTCAAAATATTTGGAGTGTCTCCAATGAAAGGAACCTAACTCGATTTCTGCATTCAAATGAATTCTAAATAGAAAAAGTGATATACAGTTCAAAAGGAAGCATTAGACTATAAAGCACCTTTCCATTTCTCTAAGGAATTGTGATCTACTGCTCAAATAGACTTTTAAATGGCTGCCGAGTTTTCAGACTTCTCAGATGTTCAGACTTAAATCAGTTTGAACTAGTTAAGTAGAGTCACAATTAGAATTGTAATTTCTTTTCTTTCCATTTTTAACCAATTGTGAAGAAAGCTAATAAAACTGGGAAATGAACATCTGCAACCTTTAATATGATAACTAGGTCTTAGAAGAGTGAAACAATGCTTTATCAACCTCCAGAGGTTATTTTGCTAAGCGTAATGCCAGTTTTGACATAGGAGCTCTGTACCTTTTGTATGATGACTCAAAACCACAAACCAGAAGTTTTCGCTAATGGGTTCTGAAAAACAGATTTAGATTCAAATTATAAGAAAAAAAATGACGTGTTTTGGCAAAGATAATAGTATAATATCCTTAATTTCTCATAGAAACTTATAAAAGTATCTTTGCCAAGCAGCCAAAGGTTTAAGATGCATATGATCAATGGAAAGAAGTTCCCAGTAATTGCCATGAATTCAGAAGTCCATTCTTAGGTTGGAAATATGATGGTAAAGCATGAATTTGTCTGCAATCTTTGGGAGAGCAAACGAATAGAAGTAGTTCCCTTTATCATTTGCTCATTTCAGCATCAGATAACCCTGTCTCTTAGCACTGCCCCCCAGAGTCTCATTTTAAAGCATAGTTTCAAAAAATGTTTTTTGAATATTTTTAAAACCTAGAAAATAATGTTTTGTTTCTGAATGCGTTAGTGGTTTGCATCACTGACGAATCAGACTTCTTCCTAAGCGGTCTTTGTGTCTGTAAACTGGTCTAAACATCTGTTACAAGGATTCATTTAGAAATGCCCATTTGGAATTGTTTTTCTAGAGCAGAAGTCATTAAACTTTTTTTCTGTGAAGGACCAAAGAGTAACTGATTTGGGCTTTGGAGACTCTGTCACAATAACTCAATCCTGCCATTTAGTGCAAAGAAACCCATAGACAATATGTAAACATATCTGTGGCTGGTGTATTTGGCCCATAGGCTATTCTAGAGCAGTGATTCCCAACTGGTACTTATGTGTGATGGGGAGGGAACTCTGGGAAGTTCATTAGATGATAAATGTTGAGAGAATCCTGGAAACTTTTATCTTTTTTCCTAACAGAGTTAATAGGAAATCCTTTTTTTCCTCCTAAAATATTAATTTAGTGGGGTCTGTAGTTCATTAAAAATTGCACAAAAATGTAAATGAGGGTCAGAAATCACTTTTAATGTTACTACATCATGAACATGAATAATATAAAATAGTGATGTACAATAGGAATCTCTTAATGAGACACATATGTGTTTCAAATTTTCTAGCAGCCACATTAACGAAGTTAAAAAAAGTAAATGTAACTTTAATAATGTATTTTTTAACTCAATATAAAAATATTATGATTATACTTTGTAATCAGTATTAAAATTTATTAATGGGATATTTATTATGGGATATTTCAAATTTATTTTATACAAAGCCTTTGAAATCTGGTGGATATTTTACTCTCACAACATATTTCAACTTGTACTAGTTACATTTCCAGTGCTCGGTGGACACACGTGACTAGTGACTAACATATTGGATAGCAGAGGGAAGAAACATATGTTACTTACTGGATTATTCACTGGATTATATTTTGAGAACAAGTGATGTAGGACATAGGACAGATTAATGCTGTCTTTCTCCTCCTCTATAACATTGAGCCTGGCGGCCTCCTAAAACATCTTCATAATACAGTATTTTGGGCGGTCACTGAAATCATGAAAGCTGAATTTTAGGATGAAGCCTCTCTGCCAGTTTGCATAGAGACCACAAGATGAATTCACCACCCAATTGATCATTTGAAATCTCAGAACTCATTTCAAACAGTTATTTTCTTTTATTTGCCAGTGACTAGTCAAAACTTCTAATGCCAAGAGAGACCAGGGAGATAGAAAGGAGAGAATACCCCTGGGTGGATACACTAGACAGTGATGGGATGGACCATCTGTGGCAAATGGCAAGTATATACTCTCCTCAAAGTCTCCACATTCCTAAAACCAAACACTGTGTCGCCAAACAAAGCACATCTCTCAGGCTACCACTGGTTGTCCAGACCTATTGGTTTCCAGCCCCTGGCTACACACACTAGGCTAAAGATGTGTGGCTGTTCCAAAAGAATTAACATTTTTAGATTGTGACATAATTTAGTCCTTGTTTGATCTTTGCCAATCTTGGGGATCAGGTGACATAACTCCAGCCTCACTCTCCCTTGGCCCTTCTGTCTTGCAGGGGGTAGAGGGGATCCTGATTGAGTCTGTAATCCCTTTGCTGGCAACTCCACTTCTGTTTACCAACCAGGAAAATACACCCATCTATGAAGCCTTCCCGATATCTCTCAAATGTTCCTAGCTGTACAAATCGACAAAGCCAAAGCTCAGAAAGCTCTGGAAACGAACAGCTTTTAAAAACTCATCTGGTAATAAAATTTTACCTCATTTGAACTCATTTATCAGCAAAATTGGATTTTGCTCTGTGTGAGTCTCTTTATCGGTGTTTACTTAGCTAACAATCATGGAAATTCATACTGCAGTAATATTACCATTTTTGAATATAAGTGCTGTCAGAGATCCCACTGGGATGATTGTGTAATATATTGGGTTCATGCCATATTATCTTTGTAATATCAGAAAAGTTGTGAAACACATCTGGCTCCAATGATGCCTTTATTAGTGGACCTTTATTACTCATGGTAGAAGTAGCAGCAGCAGCAGCAGCAGCAGCAAATAGTTATTTAGCACTAAATATGCTTTAGGTACCTGACATATTTTTACTGCTTTATTTTGTACAATGCTCCTATTAGATAAATATTATTATTCCATTTTTTTTTTGTAGGTGTGAAAAGTAAGATATAGTAGAGTTAGGTAACTTGCCCAAGGTCACACAGTTCCCGAGTAGCACCACTAGGCAGTGTCAGTAATCAAGCCAGGCAGTCTGGCTTAGAGTCTGTAGTCTTTACGACTGTGCAAAGCCTCTCTAGGTCTTTATTATGGGACCTCCCTCAACTGACATTTAATATGTAAATGTTCTGTCTCCTGAACTAGAATTCTTGTTCCTTTCTTTAGAAACTCTGGAAGATTTTCCCCAGATGCTTTCTACCTGGCAGAGGTGAACATACTGGAATCACTAGGTTCGAGAGTTAGGAATTTCAGGAACTTACTATAGATTCTGTAGATTATGTTCTCTTTTGTTCTGTCTTCTACAAACATTATTTAACTTTGCATGACTTCACAATTACTCAACTCTGCATCCCTCAGTGAATAGACACAACCGTTTATGTTAACACTTCAACTACACTGAAGATGAGTTTTATTTTTGGATCCCATGAGCTAAATGTTCGCTCTGAGCTATGTAGTATGTGAAAGTTATGTATATCTTACCTCAGTTTAACCCCTATAGTTTCTGGGGGGATGCTGTTATTATTATTCCCATGTTACACATGGAGATTGGGACATGTGCGATCATGATGGTAGGAAGTGGTGAAATCATTTTAAAATTTAGGTGGTTTGAACTCAGAACCCACAATCTTCCTTGTTTTCCTTCTTTACCTCTAACTTTCTTCAGAGACTACTTTCTAGGATGCTGCTGGAGTTACATTTCTAAGACAAGTCACTTCCTAAATCCAGTCTTTCTTTCTCCTCACCTCTGTTGCCCCTCCAGTTACCTTGGAGGACTTGAGAGTCTCTGAATATTCCATCCTCTCACCATAGACAGTACTCATTAATTCTCATAAGAATGTTATGGATTTGTGCTATTGATGTTTCTATTTAACAATTACAGATAGAATTGAGACCCACAGATGTTAGTAACTTACTCATATTTATGTAGTAATTTGTGGCTGAACTGGAATTCAAGCACAGGTCATCTGATATAAAATCTCAAACAGTACAGCCCATATTATCTTGCCTTTCATTGAATTAGTTTCTACAATTACAAAGCTCTAGGAACAAATTATCATTATTCAAAGGAAACCCTAAGTAACCCATAGAACTTCTTTTAATTGAACTTCCTACCTACTGACTCAGTGAAGAAACATGAACTTAATTGAATATTCTTCTTCTCACATTCACTAGGGGTATATTTTTGGTCTTTGCTTAAAGTATTTCCTGTGTGCATCTATTCAGCCTGTACATTTCATTTTCAAAACCTGAGTCATTTTTCATTTAATTGTATTTATTACAAAACACAGTCCAAGTCACTAAAATAAAACTCAACGAAATAAGAGGGCAGAGGTTGAATAAAAAAGTTCT
The DNA here is from genome assembly GCF_007474595.2 of Lynx canadensis. Taxonomy (NCBI): domain Eukaryota; kingdom Metazoa; phylum Chordata; class Mammalia; order Carnivora; family Felidae; genus Lynx; species Lynx canadensis. The sequence goes on along the minus strand of NC_044303.2, from coordinate 185,031,529 downwards.
GAAAAAAAGCCCTTTTGACCGCAAATGGAGGGTAGATTGGGATTTGTTTTTCAGAAGTGATTAATCCTAGCAGTCATTAGTAAACAGTAGTGCATATTTGCATGTCACCTCTTTATGCACTAAACAAAGATCAGATCAACCTAGCCCCAACTCATTCTGTTTAACTGTTGGAATATTTTTAAAAGAACATCAGTGTAGCTAAAAAAAAAAAGACTTTATGAGCTCTCTGATTGTTTGGAAGTTTAAAAGAAGAGTAGCCTTTTTCCTTTTTGGGGGCGTAAATCCTGTGGGGATGTCTCCAGATCTTCAAATAAGTCCCTCCAAGGGAGAAAAATTCCAGCACTTACAACATGCAAACTCAGTGCCTGGGGACTCCCTGTCACCTCATGTTGGAAGTGTTCAGTGTGCTATGCAGATCACGGAGATTGGGTAATAAAAACCCACCACCACCCAACCAGGGAAATCTATTACTCACCTCTTCTATTAATAGAGTTAGAGCTTCGATTTCACACTGCAAAAAGCTCAGATTTATTTTGCTTACTTGAATCTCAAAGCTTGAGTGGTCTCCGATTTGGGAAATGTAAATTCTGCTTCCCCTTAAAATAAATAATAGTTCTATTTATAACACTTGTCATAGCCTTTATATGCCTTTTCTGCATATAAAATGCTGCAATACATATACCTACTCTAATGTTTCTAGTAGGGTATGTTTTGCACACTGATTTATTAGAAAATAGGAAAAAGGAACCATGGTCACCTGGGGGTAGGGGGAGGTGTTGGAGAACTGTTGCCCATTCCACCCACTTATAAATGAGAGGTGAAAATCCATCCTGTTCATTTATCAATTCACGTGGAGCCTTTTTTGTTGTTGAGCTGTTTGATTTGATAGCAGAAACGTGCTGAGTGTTTTGTTTTAAGACAATTCCATTTCTCAGGATGCCTCCTACCTTTGGTGTATCTATCATTTAGAAAACGGTGAATAGGAGCTTAAGCAGCTAATAGCCAATTCCAGTTCCCATTTTTATCTGTGGAAGACAGTCTCTGTTAAAATGGTAACAGCTAAATGCAAAACTAATCTAACCAGCCATTGGGTGGCACTGTTGCTCCATTGAGTTCTCGGTTAAAGAACATTTCTCTTATACTAAAAAAGGAAAAGAAACGAAGCTTGATTGCACCTTAAAGAAAGCATTGTTTAAATAAGACAATTGGCTTTCCTCTGCTTCTTTGATTCTTTTGGTTCCCTAAACCACCCTTTGACCCAGGAATGACAAGTAGATTTGAACTCACATGCCAGTATCAGCTATTTGATAGATGCTACCTAGAGACTTGTGTTGAGAAAGATTCTGATGTTATATCCAAGCCAATGGGGAGAATATTGTAGGTTGATTAACACTGGGCATAGAATTTTGGAATACTGACATACTTCCCATTCTTGCTTTAGCCTACATTTTGAACTGTACATACTGAGGACTTATGATAAGAATACATTCTGCACTACTGTTGGGGCTAGTTAGAGAACATATGAGTGGAATATTAAAAAAATATTGAGAGGATAAAAGAGCATGTTGTTCATCCTGTCAAAATTTTAAGTGTCCTCTTTTCTTGTCTCTCTTAATATAACCAGAGTTTTAACAACAATGAGAAAATGGTGTCATTTCCACAAGGAGATTAATAGTTTTTGGTTGGGTGGAGCTGGAGGATGGAGGCCAAAAAAAGATATCTTTATCACAATATCAGAACCTCAAAGCCCAAACTGTGTTGTCATCTTAGAGCTTAAAATTTATTTATTTATTTATTTATTTATTTATTTATTTATTTATTTTTTGCGACAGAGCATGAGCAGGGGAAGGGCAGAGAGAGAGGGAGAGAAAGTATCAACAGTAGGTCCCGCGCTGTCAGTGCAGAGCCTGACATGGGGCTTGATCCCATTAAGTTTGAGATCATGACCTAAGCTGAAATCAAGAATCGGATGCTTAACTGACTGAGCTACCCAGGTGCCCCCATCATCTTAGAATAAAAGAAAAAAATTGCTGTGTTTATTTGATTTCAGGTCTATTATGGTTTTAAGATTTACCATGAAGAAAACTATGACTGCCACATATGAATGATTCTATGAGACATTAAACTTTTCTCTGTCTCTTCTAAAAATCTTATAATACTCTTTGATACTGAGGTATTTATTGAATGGGTTAAGCAGTAGTGTTTTCTGTGATGATGAAAATGGTCTATATTTGTGCTGTTCAGGAAGGTAATCACTAGGCACATATAGCTACTGAGCACTTGAAATATGGCTAGTGTGATTAAGGAACTAGATTTTTACTTTTTATGCAATTTTACTTAATATTAATGTAAATGTAAAGAGCCAAATGTAGCTGCTCACTGTTGTTGGATAGTGAAGTTCTAGCCCCTGCAGAAATTATTAATCCTGGGGTTTGAAGAATATGCAACCTGTAAACCAAATCACAATATATGATATTGTGGTATCATATCAGCACAAAAATGCCCAATAAGAATAGTTAAGGAGTATTAAACATGCACTATGTGTATAGCACTGTTCTAAACGTTTTACATATTTAGTTTTCCAATAACATATGAGGAAAAAGCTTTTATCACCATTTTCTAGATGAAGATATTTATAGCAAAGTAATAAGCACTAAAATATAGATAGGTCCCTATCTGGGATGTGTTGGCCCTCTACATTGTCTGGTAATTTGGTTTCCTTTCCAACGAATGTATTTTTTAAAGGTATATTCATGTTTTTACATTTATTTATTTAGGAAAGGGATTGAGTTTGTGGTTGGGAGAGGCAGAGAAGGATGGCCTTGGCATCTTCAGACCCCACTCTATAAACAAGAGTCCTCTTCGGAAAGCAGTGTGGTGGCCAGTATATTACTTCAGAGCCCCATCATTCTCTCTCTCCTTTAAGTAGCTTATTGAAGTACTACCTCTAACTAAACAAACTTCTTTTCTGGAAGGTTTTCTGGCAAATACAATTTCCTCCAACGTATTATATTTACAGTGTTGTTCTAACATGCTTTATATAGAAGTATCCTGGGCAGTCGTCTGTACCTGATTCAGGGGAGTGCACAGCTAAAGTTCTTTTGTACCCAGAGGATGGCAAAGCTTTACTCTATGGTGGGAAATTAGTGAAGGCTTCTGTTGGTAGACAAAATAATGCCCTCTCTACTAAAGATGTTCATGTCCCAATTCCCAGAACCCATGAATATGTTACTGTACATTGCAAAAGGAATTTTGCATCGGTGATTCAGTTAAAGATTTTGAGATGGGAAGTTTAGTCTGATTGGGTGGGCCTGATATAATCACAAACAACTTTATAAAAGAGAGGCACAGATCATAGAGGAGAAGTCAATGTGATGATGAAAGAGAGGGAGATGAGAAGATGTACCTTCATGTCTTTTAAGATGGTGGAAGGCACCATGAGACAAAGAATTTAGCTGGCATCAAGAAGCTGGAAAAGGAAAGGAAATGGATTCTCCCCCAAGAGCCTGTACATACATTCTAGATTTCTCATTTCTGGAACTGTAAAGTAATAAATTTGTATTGTTTTAAGTAATTTGCTCCAGCAGCATTAGGAAACTAATGCAGCTTCTTGGAGAGGGTGAATTTTAAACAGTCTTAAAGGATCGATGAGCGTTGTCAGAGAGAAGAAGGATGTTCCAGCAAGAGGAACCAGCAAGTTCAAAGGCACAAAGCTCCAAAAAAGCAGTGCACTGGAACATTGTGTATCTCAGGTAGCCTACAGTTTAGATGTGTTTCAGGGAAATAAGAGGCAGAACTCTGGTATCATTCCCAGAACTCTGTGGTACAGAAAAGGGAGGCTTCTGGTTTTAGTCACTAGCATTTTGAGACCAATACTGGCACCATGTTTTCCTTTTCTAGACCACATGTGGACCTCCAGAGTCTCCTGTGGTTTTGCTCCGTGTATTTCTCTAGCCACAGAGATCAAGAAAAAAAATCCATAAATATTTGCTACAGGAAGAAAGATTCAGAATAAAGGTGACCATTAAAGAATGTGAATGAACACAAAGTCTTTTGCTCAAACAAGATTATCTTTTACTTGTATCTGGGTTGGTGATACGATTTATACAAATAGGATGGCAAATTTGGGCCTTGTAAGGATTGTTCTGTGGCTCTGCTCAGTGTGATTCTTCTCTAAGGTCCAGGGAGTAAAGTTGTCTCAGGATTAGAGGATTATTTGCTTTTACTGCCTGGAATATGTACTGTCACAGTTGATCATTTATACTTTGATGTATTTAAGATCTTAATAACAAGTGCTGATGTATTTAAGATCTTAATAGCAAAAGTAAAAATAAAAGAATATTTACGTAGCTCATAAAAGGACAGCCTGTGCTTCCTTTGTGCATTTTACAGCTCCTCATCACCGTGCAGAGTAGATTCCATGATGCACTAAGTTTTATATTATCTCTGACTTGCACCACAGTCAAATGACCACCCTGGCTTTAAAACTTCTTGAAGCAAATCACCCATTGCCACTGATACTAAAATGAAACTTCTTCCTTAAATTCCAATAAATCCTCCAAATGTTATGCAAATTGAAAAATACCCCTGTCAAAAGACTGTCAGATAACACCTCTCATTCCCAAGGACTATTTGTAAGCATACAGAAACATCCAGAAAGAAGTAATAAATTGTTCTAGTACACTGTTCTGGCAGCCATTAATAAATCAATATGAAGGGGAGTTCTGAAGGGCAAAATGTTGCTGTCGGTGGGTGTCCGATTTAATTTTTCTCTAAATTAATATTTCGAATATGATAAGTGAGCTGGCAGGAACAGATTTCATGATTAATTCTATGGAGTCAAAAATGCTTTGATGGCACTTTAATAGCTGCTCCACTGATCTAAAAGTGCCTGAAACGGGCTCACGTGGGCAAGCTCACAAATTGCATGATAATGTGGATCCCACCCAAGGAGGAGATTTACTTTTTATTTTCAAATCTCTGGCATACCTTGGGATAGATGTATTTCATCATCCAGGCAGAGACATTTTTATAGCATTGTGAGCCATGGCTGAATGATACATGTGGTATGAGTGAGCAAAAAGCGCCATTAGAACCCTTCTGTAAGTCCTGTCTTCCACAAGCCACATAAATCAGCTTACAGAGGAGTCATTGCTCCCCTGAAAATGAGGATTCCCACAATAAAAATACCCTATTTCCAAAGGGCCATTGAGCTACATACAACTTGAGCTCATGAATGAGAAACAAGAACGGATCCTGAGTGCTTATTTTAGGGTCAACACTGACCTATAATTATTGCTATCATGATAGGCCTATGTTTACATGAACTGGGAGGCTACTACTGAAATTCTGTGTTTGTTGAGTTTATTGAGTGCATCAAGAGTTTGGCAAAATTATGCAACTTGAAGGATATAGGGCAGCAGAATAACCACACTCATGGAGCTTGTATTCCAGCTTAGGAGGCAGATATATTAATACCTATACAGAAGGGTTGAATGGAGAATTGAACAAAGTGCTTTGGAACCATATGGGAAAACAGAATTAGTTCTGTCTTCGGCTCCTATGTTTCATCTCAGTCTTAAAGAATGAATAAGACTGTGATGGGGTTATACAGGTATTTTAAGCAGAGAAAAGCATAAAGGTGTGAAAATTCTTGGCATATTTGGAAACTAGTAGGTAATTCAGCGCAATGAATGCACAGAGGAAAGGAAGCAAGACTGGAAACTTAGAAGTCGGTGTAGGGTTTTCAATGTGATGTGAAAATAAGCCATATTCCTGGTCAGTGGAAAATCACAAATGGGTTTTTAAGGAGATAGGATCATAATACACACTTCAGAAAGATTACTATGGAAGTTTTAATTATGTTGGGAAATCCGAGTTTTATCATTAATCCAAATATCTGCTTTGGACAACTGATTAAAAGTCCCATTCCCCAACCTAACTGGAAGAGTAAGTTTGTGGGGAAGCTGAAAAGTTTAACCATTGGCTAAATTGTATTTCATGGGCCTATAGGATATTAGAGAGGCCTCAGAATTCCTTAGGCATGTGCATATACGGATATGAGGCTCAGATGAAAAATCTTGGTTGTAGACATATGTTGGAAGTCACCAGTGTGAATGAGATCATGTAGGGAGAGGAGGTAGAGTGAGGGGAGAAGAGGTCTTGGCCTAAGCCCTGAGGAACATCAACATTTGGAGATGAACAGGAGAAGAAAAGATTCAAAACAGAGGGAAAAGGAAAGTAAGAGAGTATTTCAAAAAATAAGAGGTCTGTAAGGCACACCTGAGTGGCTCAGTCGGTTTAGCAGCTGACTTCAGCTCAGGTCATGATCTCGTGGTCTGTGAGTCCGAGTCCCCTGTTGGGCTCTGTGCTGACAGCTCAGAGCCTGGAGCCTGCTTCAGATTCTGTGTCTCCCTCTCTCTCTGCCCCTCCCCTGCTTCCTCTCCGTCTGTCTCTCTCTGTCAAAAATAATAAACATTAAAAAAAAAATAGTTTCTGCAGCTTCAAATATAATCTAGAAGTAAAGTATGAAAAGAACTAAAACATATTTATTAGAATTAGCCACAAAGGGAGTGATGTGGCACACACATTAAGGTTTGGTAGAAGTGGAATCTAGAGTATAATAAGTAAAAGAAAGTGTTAGAGCTAAAGAAATTGTGAATATAGACAACTGTTTAAAGATTATTATTTTTAATTTTCTTGAGAATTTTGTTTTATGTTTTAGTTTAATATTGTTTTGTTTTGAGTAGAACACTAAAGATTTGGAGATTTGTATTTATATTTGAGAATCTTTTTACAAACTTAGATTTGAGCCTTTTATAGTATAAAATGTCACTAGCTTATTGGCTTTTAGTTCAAGCTCACAATTTTACTTAAAAATATTTTTTATAGAGAATTCTACAGGGAACACCTCCTTATAGGTACCCAGAACTTGCATTACGGTTTTCTTTCATTAACTTCCAAGTAGATCACAATCACCCCCAAATAAATGTTTTATTATTGAAGTATGCATTTTGAGGCTCCCAATGTAGAGATATGTGTTGGCCGAGAACTAATTTTTCTGAGTGTGTTTGTACCTTCAATGTAGATGAATAAAAGTGGTAAGAAAATGATAAATCAATTCCTTTACTTACAGTGTTTTGAATATAGGCTAAATTTTGAAGTTAGAGTACACTTGATCATAACAAACATGAAGGAAACACATTCTAATGTTCACTCTTCTTTCAAGAAATCTATGTACTATTTAATTAAAATTTTTTTTAATGTTTACTTCGTTTTGAGAGACAGAGTGCAAATGGGGGAGGGGCAGAGAGAGAGGGAGACACAGAATCTGAAGCAGGGTCCAGGCTCTGAGCTGTCAGCATAGAGCCTGACATAGGGCTCAAACCCACAAACAGTGAGATCATGACCTGAGCCGAAGTCAGGTCCTTAACTGACTGAGCCACCCAGGTGCCCCTGTACTATTTAATTTATATGATGGTTGGACAAACTTGGGTAAATATAATCCTATTACATCTTTTTTTTTTTTTTTTTTTTTTAATAGGGAGGAAAAAAGAAAAACTAGTAGCTTTGATTAGGTCACCCACACTTAATTTTCTTTTAGTCTGCTTCTTGTTACCTTTTCCTTTCTTTGCCTTTGTTATTTCAAAGTACACATCAGTACGATTTAAGATTATTTATTATGCATTGACATTAAACTTTGGCTATTAATATTCATTGGGATCCTTGAAAATTGATTAGTTAATTAAGTTCAAAAGATTTGTATGAGAAGCCTTTGTTCACTCTTCTGTTGTTCATTATTCTTCATATACATAGTATCATTCGCTAATTTTTTCACTTCTCTCCCAAGGACCCCCAACAAATTATTACTTAACAATCTCCTGTATTTTTTGTTTCACTGGCATTTCTAAGCTGTCTGGCTACAAATTTAAGTTTGTAAATTAATGAGTAAGGGAAAGATCCAGACTCATATAAATGAATCCCTTGTTAGTTTTTAGATCTAACAAAAGTCAAATTTAAAGGTGAAAACTGTTTTTGAACTGTTTATTCAAGTTGGCTCTGGCTTTTGATCATTATCTACCTCATATGCAGGTAGTATAGGGTGAGTTCCTATTTTTCTGTCATTTTGGTAACTGAAATTCCTCCATCCAAGCTAAATAAGTTCAAATGGTGTGTATAAGATACTACACCTAGCCACCTCTATCTGGCCATTGGCCACACAGAACACTAGTTTCTTCAGTTTTCCAGAGTTGTTCAGATTTATAATTACTGATTTATTCTGAATAGGCCCCTAAGAGACTGAAGTGTCAAACCAGAATGCCAATTTATTAATTTACCTTTTAATGGAACTATCAGGTCCAGATATTGTTCTGATTTAGCACATTTTCCCATTTAGGACTTGAACTATCAGGATGATCTTCACAATCATCATCAAAACTTGCATGAAAAATTGCATGTATACATCAAGGTTTTTTCCTTGTGGAGAGGGCCAAAGCTTTAATCCCAAATTTTATTCCCAATCCCAAAATTTATTCAGTAGGTAACTCCAAGTGAAAGCAAATTCTTGAAAGATTTCTTGACAAGCCTAGAATCAGAAAAAAAGGAAGGTAGTAAGAAAAGGTAAATGTTTAGTGGTGCTGGTATTATAAGATTCAACTTCCAGGGAAGACAGACCACTGTACCTAGCAAGGAATCTTCCTCCCCCAACAGATTTCCATGTATATACTCCAAGTGTTTAGTTTTGAGTTATATCTTCTCTAAGGCTTACATGGCCATCCATCTCTCTTCTGTTCCAAAGTCTTTCTTGACATATATTGCTATCTTCAGTCTAGTTGTGTTAAATTTTTGTAAGCCTGAGATCTCTTCAATGTGTTAAAGGTGATATTGTTAGCTGATTTATTGGATATTGGTTTTATATTTTCAGTTTCAGAAGACAGTCCTTATTGTCTTATTTCTACAATTTGGCAGAGTTAAGAGAAGTCAAATCATCATAATATCAAGGTACAGTCAGCATGAACATCAAGTTTTGTTATTGGATTATGAGGCAGTCTTTTGGAAATTAATTAATCCACAAAGAAAAAAAGTACATCTTTGATCAACTCTGCTCCTTATTTTGAATTTTTCTATCCACTTGTTCCTAAAGTAGTCCTGCCAGATGATTATCAGTTTTAATTGGTTTTAAAATGTCCTTCCTTTAATAGAAATTCAGATCCAGGAGACACAGAGATAAATCCCAACAAAATCAACTCAAGGAAGTTCACACTAAGACACATAGTAATTAAAATGGCAAAAAGTAGTGACAAAGAACTTTAAAAGCAGCAAGAGAAAAGAAAACAGTTACATATAAGGGAAACCCCATAAGGCTATCAGCAGATTTTTCAACAGAAACTGCAGGTCAGAAGGGAGTGGCAGGATAATTAAGTGCTGGAAGGGAAGAATCTGCAGCTAGGAATATTCTGTCCAGCAAGGCTGGCATTCAGAATAGAAGGAGAGATAAAGAGTTCCCAGACACACAAAAGTTAATGGAGTTCATAATGACTAAACCAGATCTAAAAGAGATCTTAAAGGGGACTCTTTGAATGGAAAGGAAAGACCATAAGTGAGAGTAAGAAAAGCAGAAAGTATAAAAGCAGTAAAAATAAGCATATCTGTAAAAATAAGTCAAAAAGCTCAAAAAATTGTGTAAAGTATGGCATCATATACCTAAACATGAGGAGGAGAGGAGTAAAGAATGGGTTCAGACTTAAGTGACCATCAACTTCATGTAGATTGCTTTGTGCATAAGATGTTATATACAAACCTAACGGTAACCACAAATAAAAAACCAGTAATAGATATGCAAAAAATAAAGAGAAAGGAATCCAACCATGTCACTAAAGAAAGCCAACTTATGGTGAAAAAAGAGAACAAGGGAAAAAAGGAGGAGAGAAGATCCACAAAAACAAACCCAAAACAAATAACAAAATGGCAATAAATACATACCTATCAATAATTGCTTTGAATGTAAATGGACTAAAATGATCCAGTCAAAATACATAGGGTGACAGAATGTATTTAAAAAAAGACCCATCCATATGCTGTGCACAAGAGATTCACTTCAGACCTATGGACGCATGCAGTTTGAAACTGAGGTTATGGAAAAATATTTACAATGCAAATGGATGTAAATAGAAAGCTGGGGTAGCAATTCTTATATAGACAAAATAGACCTTAAAACAAAGATTAACAGGAAACAAGAAGGGCACTATATAATTATTAAGGGGATTATCCAACAAGAAGACATAACAATTGTAAATATTTATGCACCCAACATGGTAATACCCAAATACATAAAACAGTTAATAACAAATGTAAAGGAACTAATCAATAGTAAGACAAAAATACTAGGGGGCTTTAACATCTCATTTATATTAACGGACAGGTCATCTAAACAGAAAATGAAAAAGGGAACAGTACCTTTAAGTGACACACTGGACCAGATGGATTTGATAGATATATTCAGGACATTCCATCCTAAAACAGCAGAATACACATTATTTTCAAGTGCACATGGAACATTCTCCAGAATAGATGGCATATTAGGTCACAAAACAAGTCTCAACAATTTCAAAATGATTGAAGATATACCATGCATCTTTTCTGAAACTGGAAATTAACCACCAGAAAAGATCTGGAAAGACCACAAATATGTGGAGGTTAAATAACATGCTACTAAACAATGAATGGGTAAACCACAAAGTGAAAGAGGAAATAAAAAAATATTTTGAGCCAAATGAAAATAACAACACAACAATCCAAAATCTTTGGGATGCAGCAAAAGTGGTTCAAAGAGGGAGTTTATAGCCTACTTCAAAAAGCAAGAAAACTCTCAAATAATCTAACCTGATGCCTAAAGGAGCTAGAAAAAGAATATACAAAACCCCAAAGGGTTTTTGGAAGGACAGCAGAAGGAAGGACATAATAGAGAATAGGGCAGAAATAAATGATAAACTAAAAAATATAATAAAACAGATCAATGAAATCAGGAACTGCTTCTTTGAAAAGATAAACAAAATTGATAAACCTCTAGCCAGACCCATACAAAAATTATGTCAACAAATTGGTCAACCTAGAAGAAATGGGTAATTTCCTAGAAACTATATAACCTGCCAAAACTGAAACAGAAAGAAATTTGACCAGACTGATTACCAGCAATGAAACTGAATCAGTAATCCAAAACTCCTAGTAAGTAAAAGCCCAGGATTTGACAGCTTCACAGGTGAATTCTATCAAACATTTAAAATAGAGTTAATATCTATTCTCTTCAAACTATTCCAAAAAATAGAAGAAGGAAAACTTCCAAATTCATTCTATGACTCTAGCATAGAGTCCAAGACCAGATAAAGACACCACAGGAAAAAGAACTACAGACCAATATCTCTGATGAACATAGATGCAAAACTCCTCAACAAAATAATAGCAAACTGGATCCAACAGTACACTAAAAATTGGTTCATCATGATAAAGTGGGACTTATTGCTAGGATGCAAGGTTGGTCTACTATTCACAAATCAACCAACATGATACATAACATCAAAAAAGAAAGGCTAAAAACCATATAATCATTTCAATAGATGCAGGAAAAGCATTTGACAGAGTACAACATCCATTCATGATAAAAGCTCTCAACAAAATAGGGTTAGAGGGAATATAACTCAATATAATAAAGACCATATATGAAAAACACACAGGTAACATACTCAATTGGGAAAATACTGAGAGCTTTTCCCTCAAGGTTAGGAACAAGACAAAGATGTCCATTCTCACAGCTTTCATTCAACATGGTACTGGAAGTCCTAGCCATAGGAGTCAGACAAGAGAAAGGAATAAAAGACATCTAAATTGGTAAGGAAGAAGTAAAACTGTCACTATTTGCAGATGACATGATACCCTATAAAGAACACCTGAAAGACTCTACCATAAAATTACTAAAACTGATAAATGAATTCAGTAAGTTCACAAGATATAAAATCAATGCATTGAAATCTGTGACATTCTAATACACTAGTAATAAAGGATTAAAAAGAGAAAATAAGAAAATCTTATTTGCAGTTACAACAAAAACAATAAAATGTCTCAGGATAAACTTAACCAAAGAGGTGAAAGACCTGTACTCTGAAAACTACAAAACACTGATGAAAGAAATTCAAGGTGACACAGTATGGAAAGACATTTCATGCTCATGGATTAGAAGAACAAATATTCTTAAAATGTGCATACTGCCCAAAGCAGTCTACAGGTTTAATGCAATCCGTATCAAAACACCAATAGCATTTTCCATAGAACTAGAACAAGAGTCCTAAAATGTGTATGGAACCACAGAAGACCCTGGACAGTCAAAGCAATCTTGAAGAAGAAAAACAAAACTGGATGTAGCACAATTCCAGATTCCAAGTTATATTACAAAGTGTTAGTAATAGAAACAAAGGTAGTGGTATAAAAAATAGACATACAGATCAGTGGAATATATCAGAAAACCCAGAAACAAACCCACAATTATATGGTCAGTAATCTTCTACCAAGGAGGAATGAATACACAATGGGGAAAAGGCAGTGTCTTCAACAAATGGTGTTGGGAAAACTGGACAGGAACATGCAAAAGAATGAAACTGGACCACTTTCTTTCACCATACACAAAAATAAGCCCAAAATGGATTAAATACCTAAATATGAGACTTGAGATCATAAATATCCTAGAAGAGAACACAGGCAGTAATCTCTCTTACATTGGCCATAGCACATTTTTCTAGGTATGTCTCTCGAGGCAAGAGAAACAAAAGTAAAATTAAATTAGTGGGGTGACAAAAACAAGTTTCTGCTTAGCAAAAGAAACAATTGACAAAACTAAAAGGCAACCTATGGAATGGGAGAAGATATTTGCAAATGACATATCCAATAAATAAAGAGTTAGTATCCAAAATATATAAAGAACTTACAAAACTCAATACCCCCCAATCAAATAATTCAATTAAAACTGGGCAGAAGCTATGAACAGACATTCTCCAAACAGACATCCAGATACCTAACAGATATGAAAAGATGCTCAACATTGCTCATCATCAGGGAAATGCAAATCAAAACTACAGTGAGATACTAATGAATACCTGTTAAAATGACTAAAATCAACAACACAAGAAACAACAAGTGTTGGTGAAATGCGAAGAAAAAGGATCCCTCTTGCACTATTGGTGGGAATGCAAATTGGTGCAGGAATTGTGGAAAACAGTATGGAGCTTCCTCAGAAAACTAAAAATAGACCACGCTATAATCCAGGAATCACGCTATTGGGTATTTAATGCCAAAATACAAAAACAGTAATTCAAAAGGATACATGTACCCCTATGTTTATTGCAGGATTAATTACAATAGCCAAGCTATGCAAGTAGCCTAAGTGTCCACTGATAGGTGAATGAAAAAAGAAAAAAGTATTATATATACACAATGGAATGTTATTCAACCATAAAAAAGAATGAAATTTTCCCATTTTCAATGACACATATACAGCTAGAGAGTATAATGCTAAATGAAATAAGTTAGAGAAAGACAAATACCGTATGATTGCACTCATATGTAGAATTTAAAAGCAAAACAAACAAAGTTTAAAAAAAAGAGAAAGCAAAAAACAGACTCTTAACTATAGAGAACAAACATATGGTTCCCAGAGGGAGATGAGTAGGGGATGGGTGAAATAGGTGAAAGGGGTTATGAGTACACTTATCTTGATAAGCACTGAGTAAGATATGCTATTGTTGAATAATTGCATTGTACACCTGAAACGAATATACCACTGTATGTTAATTGCACTGGAATTAAAATAAATAAAACCCTCTTCCAAACATATAATACACTCTACTATTAAAATTTACCTATCAAAAAAATCAAGTAGTCTTTCCTTCTACATTCATTGTGTTTATTATACCATTGTTTTTTGTTTGTTTGTTCCTGAGATAATGTTTGATTTCTTAATCTGCAGCCTTCCTTCTTTTCTATTATATATATTTAAAGTTATACATTTTCTTCATGTACAGTTTTGGCTACATCACATATGTGTTGTTATGTATTATTATTATTATCATTGAATGCAAGTATTTTCTAATCTCCATTATATTTTTTTCTTTGATTTGTGGATTACTCAGTTTATTTCTTAACTTCAAACATATGAGAAATTTATAGTTATCCTTGAATTAATTTCTTACAGTTTCATTATGGTTAGGGAGTATTGTGGTTAGAGATTATGCTGTCTAGAATTCAATCCTCTGAAAATTTTTGAGAGTTGCTTTATATAACATACATAGATTTACAAAAATATCACGTTGCTGCTTGATGATTATTTACATTCTACAGTTGTTGGAAGCTATATATTTATCTGTAGATCAAGAGTGTTAATAGTCATCAACTTTTTTCCATCTCTGCTCCTATCTTTTGCTGCTGTTTCTAGCAATTACTGAGAAAATAATATTAAAACCACTTAATTGTGACTGAATTTGTTAATTTCTAGGCATATCAGTTTTACATTATGAATTTTCAGAATATTATATCAGGTGCAGTAAGTCTAAAGTTGTAAATCTTCCTGGTGAATTTATACTTCTTCCATTATGTGGTGAAACTCTCTCCAGTGATTTTTGCTTTAATATGTATTCATTCATTATTTGTATAGTAATCACAGGATTCTTTCAGTTATTATTTAAAGGTTCTATCTTTTTTCTTTCATTGTACTTATATTTCTACATCCTTAGGTTTTAGCAAAAGGCATAATTAAATTTTTTCTTATTTTACAATTATTTTTTCTTTTTAAATTTTTTAAATGTTTATTTTTGAGAGAGACAGAGAGACAGAGCATGAGCAGGGAGGGGCAAAGAGAGAGAGAGACACAGAATCTGAAACAGGCTCCAGGCTCTGAGCTATCAGCACAGAGCCCAATGCAGGGCTAGTACTCATGAACTGCAAGATCATTACCTGAGAGGAAGTTGGATGCTTAATCAACTGAGCCACCCAGGTGCCCTTAAAAATGTCTTTTAACTGAGCATTTATCCATTTAAATTTACTGTAATTGATAATTTGTTATTATAATTTTTAAATATAACAGGCATGGTGTCCAAAAAAAATAAATAAATAGAAGTCCTATGAATGATTGCAATTGTTTAAGAGATAAATAAATAATTATTACATAAATTATTTTTGTATTTTAAATAGTAATTTATATATTATGAAATTTTATGCTATAATTATACCTAGATGCTTTATTAATAGTTAAATATAGGACTAATTTTGATTATTTCTAATAATTTCATTGCAAGATTAAAATTACATCTTGAACTGAAATATTTAGAAATATTTGTAACAGTGAAATTGAGGTTTGCATTACATTAAAGCGTTTTGAGATTACATTTCCATTTGCCAATTTTTTTAAGTTACAATAGCAAAGTTACATAAAAGGCAGGAAGAATTATATAAATACTTAATTTTTAAGAATAAGCATTTTTTGATCTTTTTTCATATGCTGTTAAGATACTTATTATCTTGGATCCTAAAATCAGATAGAAAAAAGGCAAATGTTTCTGTGAAGTTTCTTCACATTTATAAAACTCTCTCTAATCTAAATAGTGTGCTACTGGATAGGGCAAATGATGAGATAAAAACATACCCCATGAGTCCTAATGCTAATTCTACATTGCTAATCTCTTCAAGAGGAAGGTATTTTTCTCTGCCTAAGACATAAAAATATTTCCATTCTCACATCTGGTTTTAACATATTGGAATAAAGACTCACAGTTCCCACTTTCCATACAAAAAACATTTAGAAGAAAAAGGAACAAAATATAAGTGGACCTTTAATGAAACCAGAAGTTAAACAGTATTTGAATGTTTCAGGAAATACTACCAGCTGTAGTGGGTCTCACAAATAGCACTGGGATAATGATGCAAGGAAAAAAAAATATGGGTGCAGAACTCAGAGAAAGCCAAAAGTGGACTGTTCTTCCAAGGTAAAGTGCATACCCTAAGGACAAAACCCATTAGAAACAGGAAGGGCATGATGGAATCATTCCAGTATGCCCTGTTAGTCTGGAGTTCCAAGAAGTTTGAGTGTGAATAAAAGTTTGTAGGAAGTAGTATATCAGTGATGGAGAGGGAAGAGAAATCTTGAATTGTAAGAAGTACCAACTGCCAATATGGGTTTGTTGGGAAATATTACAGGAACTCAAAATGCTTAGTGTCTCAGTACATAAGATCTGCTGCTAGTCTGTAATACAGACCTGGCACCCTTTCTCAGTGAATCTCCTAAGTAGATGCTCTAAGAGGAAGTCATCTCACTGAAAGAAATCACAAGAATGAGTTAAAGAGGGAGGGAGGCAAACCATAAGAGACTCTTGAAAACTGAGAATAAACTGAGGGTTGATGGGGGTGTAGGAGGGAGGGGAAAGTGGGTGATGGGCATTGGGGAGGGCACCTGTTGGGATGAGCACTGGGTGTTGTATGGAAACCAATTTGACAATAAATTTCATATTAAAAAAAAAAGAATGACCTTTGGTATAAATAAAATTGTCTATAGGAAGATAATATAAGAAACCATGAAGAAACTAAGAGGAAAATACAATGATAGATGAAGAATATTTTTATAAACATATTTCAGTAGGACAGGTAAAAATTGTAAAGAAATATATTTATATTTAAAAATTTATGGTATCAGTCAATAGTATAAAATAAATACCCCAAGTAGAGTTTCAAGAATTAAGATATAATGTTTCAAGATAATAGGAGATAAAATGTGAGTTTTTCAAAGCTCAGGAAATAAAGGGAAGAAAAAAACAGATAAATGCAGTTTGAAATCAGTGCAAAGAAATGATACTGCTGAAAATCTAGAAGGGAGATAAAACATTTATGTGACTGGTGTTCTGCAAGAATAAAGTAAAATAATGGGGCAGGAAAAATACATATGTTACATTAAAATATTCTGTAAATAAAAGAGGACTTAAATTTATAGTTTGAAAAAGTAAACTGTATATTAGAAAGTATTTATCTAGTAAGACTAATACTAAGACCTTTTGTATTTCAATGAGAATGAATCCTTTAGGCAACCAGATAATGATCAAGTCACATATGGGGATAGTGAGTAATCAAATGTGCCCCATACTATTCATTGCGGGTCTTTTTTCCCCATTTCTAATTTAAGTTACACTTAGTTAACATATAGTGTAATATTAGTTTCAGGAATAGAATTTAGTGATTCATCACTTACATTTAACACCCAGTGCTCATCACAAGTGCCCTCCTTAGTACCCAGCACTCATGTAGCTCATCCGCCACCCACTGGTCCTCCAGTAACCTTCAGTTTGTTCTCTATAGTTAAGAGTCTGCTTTGTGGTTTGCCTCTGCCTTTTTCCCCCGCTATGAACATCTGTTTCATTTCTTAAATTCTACATATGAGTGAAATTAGGTGGTATTTGTCTTTCTCTAACTGACCTATTTTACTTAGCAGAATATTCTCTAGCTCTATCTATGTCATTCAAATGGCAAAATTTCATTCTTATTGATTGCTGAGTAATATTCCATTGAATATATAAATCACCTCTTCTTTATCCATTCATCAGTCAATGGACATTTAGGCTCTTTCCATAATTTGGCTATTGTTGATAATGCTGCTATAAACATCAGGGTGTGTGAGTCCCTTCAAATCAGTATTTTTATATCTTTTGTGTAAATACTAGTGCAGTTGCTAGATCATAGAATATTTTTAACTTTTTGAGGAACCTCCATACTGCTTTCCAGAGTGCTTGCACCATTTGTATTCCCACCAGAAGTGTAAAGAGGGTTCTCCTTTCTCCACATCCTTGACAACACCTTTTGCTTCCTTTGTTGTTAATTTTAGCCATTCTGACAGGTGTGAGGTGATACCTTATAATCCAGTTAAGAATTGGCAGAGGTTATGAATAGACATTTATACGAAGAACACATACAGGTGGCCAACAGACACATGAAAAAATGCTCAACGTAACTCACCATCAAGGAAATACAAATCAAAACTACAATGAGACCTGTTTCCGATTCTGTGTCTCCCTCTCTCTCTGCCCCTCCCCCGTTCATGCTCTGTCTCTCTCTGTCCCAAAAATAAATAAACGTTGAAAAAAAAAAATTAAAAAAAAAAAAAAAAACTACAATGAGATATCAAATCATCCCAGGTCTTAATGCCAGAAATCAGGTGTGCAATGTCTAAAAGCCCACAGGAAGCAATATGTGACCCAATAATTTTATAGACATTTAAAATGTCATTCCAGTATAAAGATAATTTAAAACTTATTTGAATATTCTATAACTCAGGGACAATTCATTCCATGAGCATTTATTAAAACATAAATACTGATATAGTCACATTGGGGTTTAGGGCTACAAAATGTGGATTTGAGGCAGACACAATTCAGTTCATAGCAGAACACCAGAGCTTTTGTTCAGTATCAATAAAAAATAAATTCTCAAAGAAAAACAAGCCAACAATAAAATTAATGAAGAAACTATAGTAAAATAGCTGCTGATGAGAATTGAATCCATTGAATTCTAGCACTAAGAGTAAAGAAGTGTGAAGATCATAAACCCTAACAAGGTAGAAAGTGAGCTTAACAAATGTTATCTGGGAAGGGGATGGTGGAGAAGGTGGTGATCAGAATACTGATTTCTTCAATTTTTATAGAGAGGGTAGTAGGAAAATGATAATCAGAAATCAAATTTGAAATCAAGTAATCAAAAGATGGAGTTATGAGTATATTAAAAGTAATAAGGTTAACATTCAAAAGATATTATCTACTAAAATTGAGTACAGGAGAATTTGAAAAAATATTAAATCCCTCATTATGCATATGAGGAAGTAGTAAATATTAAAAATAGTAAATAAATATCATGTACTTAATATGATATAGAGCTATACTTGTGAAAGTAAACATTAGTACTTTCTAGTTATAAACTTGATATTAGCTATAAATGTTAAAAATCCTCAGAAGGAAAATTAAAAACAAATATTGACAAAATATTCATAAAAATGGAAAACATTTAACATAAAGTTTGCTGATAAATAGGTCATAACGAAAGAACATTTTAATGTTTATTTTTAAATTTTGAGACAGAGAGGAGAAGGGGCAGAGAGAGAAAAGAAAGAGAGATTTCTAAGCAGGCACCATGCTGTCAGTACAGAGCCCAACTCAGGGCCTGAACCCACAAACCACGAGATCATGATCTGAGTTGAAACCAAGAGTTGGACACTTAACTGAGCCAACCAGGGACCCTGATCATGTCCTATCAAAATTTTTAACTTCACAAAATTTAATTAAAATGAAAAGTTACTCCAATTATCTCAAAATAAAATTAACCTGTAAATTAAATATAAAAAATATAAAACCGCTGCTTCAAAAAGATTAAAAGTAAAAAGGTGATGAAGATATACCAAACCAAGGCAAACCAAAGAAAGCAGTGGCATGATAGTAATATCAAACAAATTGAATTAAGACATCTCTCCTATCACAGAAAAAAAAAAAGAAGAGAGATGAAGAAGGCATTTTTATCATGAAACAGGGTTAATTCCAAATGAATATTTATAACTTGTAAATATATATGTATAAAATACAGAAGTATCAACATTATATAACCAAAGGTACAGGAAATGCAAAGAATAGTCAAGAACACATTTAGATTATGTCATTTTAATTTGCTTGTCCCACTCTATCACATACAAATGGCCAAAAAATAAGTAAGGATATGAGAGCCCTAAATCACATAAAATTTAATAATATAAATTTAATTGCTATTCATTGGAGTTTTTACCCAGAAATCTAAAAACATGGTTTCTTTTCAAATGTGCAAGAAAGCAATCATAAAAATTGATTTTATGTTAGGCATCAGAGGAAAAACTAAGTGTTTAAATAAATACAGAAAGAATACAGTAATTCTCTGATTACAATGTTGTAATAAAACAAAAGTAGTACCTTTAGTTACCAACTGAAAATTAAGAAAATTAAAAATCAAAATTTTTAGAGTCAAAGACTCAGTTGAAACGAAGGTTACAGAATATCTAGAAAATAATGATAATGAAGATACCATATTAGGAATAACAAAAGCCATGCTCAGATGAAAACTTACAGCCTAAACACATATTAATATAAGAAATAATTAAGATAGATTGAATTAAGTATTAAGTATATAGATATTCTCTTGCTGTAGTTTTCTAATTTTCTTTTTAGACTATTTTTTCCTTTTTTGTGTGTTTTGGTTCTACTATTAACACTTCCGTTTAATCTGATATTTCTGCTATCATAGTTATTTTTAATTATTTATTTATTTTGAGAGAAAGAGCTCATGTATGGGGGTGTGAGTGGGGAAGGGTAGAGAGACAGAGAGGGAGAGAGAGAATCCCAAGCAGGCTCCACTCTGTCAGCACAGAGCCTGATGCAGAGCTCAGTCTCACAAACTGTGAGATTATGACCTGAACCTAAATCAAGAGTCAGACACTTAACCAAATGAACCACCCAGGAGCCCCCCTTTTATCATAGTTACTTATAAGAGTTTTTTCTTATTTAATGATCATTCCTGTTTGATAGCAGTCTATTATTATTTCATCTAACAAACATATTGACTTATCTCTTTGAATATGTTAATGATTTTCTAATTTAAAAAAATTTCTCTGCATGATTCTGTTTGTTTCATACTTTTTCTGTGCTTGTATTGTTCTCTGTATTTTAGTACAAAAATGTCCTCATATCTGGCAATCCTTGGCTCTTTGCTGATTTCAACAGTAAGAAACATAAAAGGTGATTTGAGATTCTGAACTTTTGAGGATTTATCAAATGAGGTTTTCATATGAGGTCACCGACTCAGCACTTATATTTGTGAACATAAAATGTCGGTTTTGTTATATTCTCTCTTTATTAATTGGAATGCTCATAGTGATCTCTTCTAACTTGTCCCTAGAATTCAAGAATTCTGGAAGTTTTGTGTGAGAAAAAAGCTAGGGGATCTAACTTTCTGTGTACAACATTTACTTCACTTTCCTTCCTCCTTTTCTCAGCATGGTACTGCACCCCAAAAGTACTTAGTGTTCTTTAGAAAGAGTTTCATTTTTTTAACCTTCAGAAGACAATAACCCTTTGGACTTGTGCTGCTTTATAGGAGATTTGGAAGGTAACTACTTCATAAGCAGCTTCCTGTTTTTGATACCACGTTTATCTCCATTTCCAGTAGTATGTGGTACAACCAATTCCCGGGCTTTTGCAGTTGTGAAGTACAGTAAAACCTTGGATTGTGAGTACTTGTTCTTTGAGTATTCTGCAAGACGAGCAAACATTTCTAATACATTTTTACTTGATAAACGAGTGATGTCTCACAATACGAGTAGTATGTGATGCCAAGCATCACATGATCATAACTGAGCCAATGGTTCTTCTCTCTCTCTCTGTCTCTCTCTCTCTTACCATGGATTTGTGGGTGATCGTCTCTCATGCTCAGATGCTCCATCTCAGGCTGCAGTGTTTGGCAGAAATCAGTGATTTTTCAGAATTAGATATTGGTTCTCTTGCTGTAGTTTTCTAATTTTCTTTTTAGGCTATTTTTTCCTGGCACTAGTGTATTTTTTGTCACTCCAGAGCACCTATGGATAGTCCTTTGCTTTTCCATACAAGAGTAGGTTTAGGAATGTTTTGCTTCATTCTAGGTCAGGCTACTTGCAGATATAGACCCTTTCCTCTGCTGACTTATTGCTAGTTACATTAAATACAGTACATGACAAGAATTTATTAATACTGGACTATAGTCAACACCTGTGTGAGTGTATACAATGGCTCCCATGCAGAAAAAGGTTGAAAAGAAAGGCAGTAAGAAGAAGGAGGTGATTACGGTGGAAGTTAAGGAGGAAATCATTGAGAAGTGCAAATGAGGTATGCGAATAGACGAAATTACAAGATTATAAGAAGTCTGCATCTACATCTCATCTGTAGAGGAGGAGAAAAAAACGAAGGAATCCCTCACTTCAATGAGATTAGGGAGATGTGTAAAATGTGGGAAACTACAAAATTTTGCAGAAAAGCACCACCCGAATGAGGCTGTAGTAGTGCAAGCAATGAATCTGTTTAACAGCAATACAATGTCACATTTATACAAAATCCTCAGAAGAAGGCAAAAGCAAATGTCATTGGATAAGTTCCTTGTTAAGTTTGCAGGAAAAGAAAAAAATTCCATTGAGCCAATAGATACCAGTGATTCTGTTAGTGATAGTGAAGGTTGTCCTACACGATAACCCTCCTCTGGCTTGTCTCCCTCCCTCCAGCCATGAAGGCTTTCAAAAGTACGTGCAGGTAATTTGTTTATTTTTCTTTATATTTTGTATTTTCTTTATTATTTTGTACTCTATTGCAGTATTGTAATCATTATTATATGAATAGTTTTGGGTTGTGGAACGAAGCATCTGAGTTTCCATTATTTCTTATGGGGAAATTCGGTTTGATAGACAAGTGCTTTGGATTACAACCATGCTTCCAGAATGGATTATGCTTGCAAACCAAGGATTTATATATATATACATACATACATATACATATATGGAGAGAGAGAGATTATAAGTATACCAAATTATATATTATATCACATATAATTATATATTATTGCATCATATATATGCTGTATATACTGTACGTATATTGCCTATGTGATATTATATATATACTATATGTAACATATGTATTAGCATGTTATATATTATTTATACTATATATTACATAGGATATTAATCATATTATATCATATACTATATACACACTAGCAGACTACCAAGTAATAAAGAGCCATAGTTAACACACAAATGTTTCTCATTAAGACATTAACTTTAGGTTAAATAAGCAAGATGGGAGATAAGAAACACAACTTTTGACTGCTAGTTATTTGGATGTGTACTGCCCCCAAATAATACCAGCTCAAGCAGAAAAAAAATATCTGGCTCATTTGACATGCCATCTTCAGTTTCCACAAATTTCCTTAAGTAATAATCTACTACATACTCTTTTTCTATACTTCTTGTCCACTAAACAGTGACATTTTTAGAACAGAATAGCTGTAACATCACATATAATGAAAAGCATTGTTCAATTTCGTACATAATCTCCTAATTTGCATCTAGTTATTTATACCACAGATGGGCAGATGACTTGGTAGTATGCTATATGAGAAAATAAGCTGCCTTCGGATATTAAAAATGGCTTGCTTCTCATAGAGATTCATTCCACTTAACCACAAAAGAAAGCCTATTAATTAGACTTTTGAATCCCATTAGGAAAAACAAATACCAATACTTAACTGCTCAAATATGACATGATGGAAAATTGCTAACATAATTAGATTTTTAATAGTGTTAATGACTCTTGTATCTTATTAATAAGAATTAAAACTAATGTAATATTATATGAAGAAAAATTGCCACTGTATGTTCTTCTACAGGGAAATGTAGCATGATTATGTCTATTTCCACATGAAGGGGTTTTAATTTTTATTCCCTTGCAGTTGTAATATAACTCACATGTTCCTTGGCTTAATATATTACCCCTGACATTATGTGACAGAAGGTCCTACAAGTACACCATTTAGGTCTGCAGTCTCATTAGATATCCTAAGTCAAGCATGATGTTGATTCTGGATGTAAAACTACACACACTGAAGGTTGAAATGTCTTTTCCCTGCCCTCTTTCTCTACATTTTTACAGATTATCACTTTTTTCAAAGCCTTTGTTTCAACTCATTTTTCCCATTTATTGGCCAAATTACATTCACTGTTTATACCATGCAATTAATCTTTTTTTTTTTTTTTTTTTTTTTTTTTTTTTGCATAGTCTCTCTCTTCTTAGTTACTCTATGGACATAAAAAGCATGTTTTATTGTCCAGTATGTCACATCAATTCGTTAAATAGCCAGTATTCATTTAGCATCTTCTTTATATCCGTCATATTGAAGACACTGAATGTAATAAGAGACATTTTTTATCTATCTATCTATCTATTTATTTTGAAGGAGTATGAGCAGGGGAGGAACAGAGAGAGGGAGAGAGGGAGAGAGAGAGAATTCCAAGCAGGCTCCATGCTGTCAGCACAGAGCCCAATGTGGGGCTTGATCCCATGAACCAGGAGATCATGACCTGAGCCATAATCAAGAGGTGGATGCTCAACTGACTGAGCCACCCATACACCCCAAGAGACATTATTAAGAAAATACATAATCCTTGGGAGGATGTTGATTTTCTAAATGTTTTAGAATTTGGGTGTCTGGGCGGCTCAGTTGGTTAAGTGTCTGACTTTGGTTCAGGTCATGATCTCATCATTTGTGGGTTCTAGCTCCATGTCAGGTTCTGTGCTGACAGCTCAAATCCTGGAGCCTGCTTCGGATTCTGTGTGTGTGTCTCTCTCTGTCCCTCATCTGCTAGTGCTCTGTCTCTCTCTCTCTTTCTCAAAAGAAATAAACATTAAAAATAAATGTTTTAGAATTATTTTTAGAAAATAAAAAGTACAAAATTAATATTTCTATGAATTCCTCCAACTAGCTGAATTCACCATCACGGCTGCCACAAAGACAAATGGATGTTCATTTCCAAACTAGGCACCAAGAAGAACATCTGAGAAAATAGCCAATATTTGAGACAGGTGGCTTGCAAACCAATTTACAAACTCACCAAATACATACATATTATAAAATAATTAATTTAATGACATACGATGTGACTTAGTATTTGTATTCATTCTCTCTCAGTACTGGCATGTCACTTTAATGTGATTCTATTATCAGGTAGACATCTACTACTCAAAGTATAGTCCTTGAACCAGCAATGTCAGCATTACGAAAGGGCTTCCTGGAAGCCCTTGGGTGCCACCCCAGAGATTCTGAATCATGATCTCTAGTTTAACAAATTCCTCAAGTTACTCTTATACACAGTAATGTCTGAGAAGCATTGGGCTGCATTTGCTTAAAAAAGGTGAAAGTCTTCTTGCACTGAAAAAGGGGAGGTGATGGTAATCCAGCTCAGGCCATCAAGAGCATAACGTTTATCTGAGAGCAATAATTCAGGTAGTGTTGTTCGAAACTGAAATTGCTTAAGAAAGTAATCATCATAATGAAATAATTTGAAAATATACACAGTGGTTTTCCACTGTGGCTGTACATCTAAAATTGCCTGGGGAGATTTTTTTAAGTTGTTATTTAAATTCCAGTTAGTTATAATACAGTGTAATATTAGTTTCAGGTGTACAATATAGTGATTCAATACTTCCATGCAACACTCGCAGCTCATCACAACAACTGCAGTACTGAATCCATCTGGGGAGCTTTTTAAAATAAGAATGCTTTGGTCTCAACTCCAGAGAGAATCTCCAGAATCAGAGATTCTGATTTAATTTTTCTGGTGAGTTTTTTATGCATCAGGATTTTTTAAAAGTTTCATATGAGTTTTATGTGCAGCTAGAGCTAAGAACTATTGATAAAATATGAGAAGTTGTTTAGATAACTGGGTTTGAGGAAGAGAAAACTTATGTGGATGATCATAGAGTAGGTTAATTTTGTGTAGTTCTAGGAAGCAGAATGGGACACTTAATGATTTAAGACCAATATAAAAATAATGGTAGTTTGAGCATATGAAACAAAAATGGGCATCTTTGAGGGTACCTATTGAGTTCAGGTGGAAACTGCACAGCCAAAAGGCCTTCAGTGACACTATTGAACACTCATGCATTTAGCATTGTGCATTGGCTCAGTAGGGTACACGATTGCCAGATTGTGTTATAATAGAGTAATAATAAGTATATTTAATGAGCACTTTCTGTGTTGGGCACTTTACATGAATTACTAGATTTCATCCAACCATAATTCTATGAGGACAAGTTCTTTGAAACCTAGGCTTAGAGAATTGAAATAAATTACTTGAATTTCCAAGTTACTAACAGGAACAGGCTTCAAACCAGGACTTACCAGACCCAACATCCCATAATTTTAACCCCATACAGTTCTACCATGATGCTCATGGATACTCAATTCTATGATTCTTAGGTGTGCCATGTAGCAATCACTATACTGTTAACTTGAAGATCAAATTTAATGACCAGAGAGGCTTACTTAAGCAAACTGCCGTAAACATTAAAGAATAGTTTTAAAATCACTTTTTTGAAACTTAGAAAACAGAATGTCATTGAGAGAACAAACCTGGGTTAAAGGACCTAGAATCTTAAAATAAGTAAGTAGATAGATAGATGATGATGATAGAAAGATAGATAGATAGATAGAACGAGTAATAAAACTAGGCACTTTGCAATACCAATACGGTTTGTTACAATTCCTTTTGTCCCCTCAGCTGTGACTGAAAGCATATTTGTTTTCACTCTCTCTTTTTAAAAATTGTAATCTGTGTTTGTATTGCAGAACTAATTATGAGTCACCCAAGTGTAACCAAGGATTGCTGAGGGCTCCGGAAACAGGAAGAAGGAAATTCATTAAAAAGTAATGTTGAGCTTATAGTTTCAAAAGGTCATTAGAAATGCTAAACCACAGGGGCGCCTGGGTGGCTCAGTCGGTTGGGCGTCTGACTTCAGCCAGGTCATGATCTCGCGGTATGTGAGTTCGAGCCCCGCGTCGGGCTCTGTGCTGACAGCTCAGAGCCTGAAGCCTGTTTCAGATTCTGTGTCTCCCTCTCTCTCTGACCTTCCCCCATTCATGCTCTGTCTCTCTCTGTCTCAGGAATGAATAAACGTTAAAAAAAAATTAAAAAAAAAAAAAGAAATGCTAAACCACAGAACACCATTGTCTGAGCTGTTACCATATCTAATCATTTATCAGTCCCAGGGTTCTGAACATTTGGTCATCATCAGTCTTCTTAGACACCAAATAGAAAGTCAGCTGATTCTCCACTATGAGCCTAGGGTTATTATGCTGTCCTTTGTCTTGAATACACCAGCCCTTTCCTCCATTTCGAGATACCATGTTCAGTATGCATGTTAGGCATATGGCAGCCTGGGGATCTTCAGTTTTCAGCTTAGGTGTGAACCCAAGTCATCACCTTTACTCTTCTCTGTGAAAGAACACCATAAGTTGACTTGTCAAGCTTTCATAAAAGAATTACTTAAATTTTTTTTTTATTTTAAAGAGAGAGAGCATAAGTCAGGAGAGGGTCAGAAGAGAGAGAGAGAAAATCTTAAGCAGCCTCCACACTCAGCATGAAACCCAGTGTGGGGCTCGATCCCATGACCCTGGGATCGTCACCTGAGCTGAAATCAAGAGTCAGACATTCAATTGACTGAGCCTCCCAGGCGTCCCTCATATGAAAACTTCTTAAAAACAGGTATGGTGTAAAAATGTGAATCAAAAGGTATATATTTTGTAATCAAAAGGTGAATATTTTAGTGTTGTATTCCAGTAAATGCAAGTACTCTTATTCAGAGACCTAGGATAGAATAGCATAGCACAGACAACCATTACTATAGAAAACTTTCTGGGTGTATGAGGGGATTAAAAGGAATTTATTTTAGTGTCATTTTCATTAAATAGTTTCTGCTGGACAGTCCAGTACCACTAAGATGCAGAAGCAAGAAAAGCAGTAAAATTTTTTTTCTATAAAAAATTAGATGGTAAATCTTTTAGACTTTGTGGACCATTATAGTCTCTGCCACAGAAACTCAACTCTGTTGTAGTGAAAAGTAGCCATACAAAGTAGCCATAAAAAATAGCTATAGTTAGTATGCAAACTAATGGACAAGGCTGTCTTCCAATAAAATTTTATTTATGGATCATGAATTTTGAATTTCTAGTAATATTTACATAGCACAATATATTCTTCTTTTGATTTTTTTTTCACCATTTAAAATGTGGAAACTACTCTCAGCTCATGGGCCTTACAAAACCATTTAGCTGACTTCATTTGTCCCACAGGCTATAGTTTGCTTACACCTACTTTACTCTTCTAAGCACTCTGACTTCTAGAACAGAAGTAAAATTGTCAATTTAATTCAGTAGATTGATTGATTTGTTAATTTATGTGTTTATATCAAGATGCTACCCATATTTCTTTCCAAAGGTGTTTAGAAATAAGAATTGGTAGTTAAATTATCACCTCCCTTACGAATTTTAGGATGTTTTGTTCTAGTTCTGTGAAAAACGCCACTGATATTTTGATGAGGATTGCACTGAATGTGTAGATTGCTTTGGGTAATATAGACATTTTAACTGTTAATTCTTAAAATCAATGAGCACATAATATCTTCCCCTTTATTTGTGTTGTCTTTAATCTATATGGAACCACAACCTCCTCCCGTCACAAAAAAAGCAACAAAAAATCCAAAAGTCCTGAATAGCCAAAGCAATCATAAGAAAGAAGAACCAAGCTGGAGGTATCATGCTCCCTGATTTCAAACTATACTATAAAGCTGTAGTAACCAGAACAGTATTAGGATGCTGACATGAAAACAGACATATACATCAGTATAATAGAATAGAGAGCTCAGAAATAAATCCATGCGCATATGGCCAATTAATCTATGACAGAAGAGGCAAGAATATACCAAGGGGAAAAGATGGTCTCTTCAATAAATGATGTTGGGAGAGTTGGACAGCTCCATGCAAAAGAATGGAACTGGACTACTATGTTATACCATGCACAAAATAAATTCAAAATGGGTTGAACACTTGAATGTAAGACCTAATACCATAAAACTCCTAGAAGAAAACACAGGCAATAACTCTTGGACATCAGTCTTCACAATATTTTTTGGACCAGTCTTCTCAGGAAGGGCAACAAAAGTTAAAATAAACAAATGGGATTACATCAAGTTAAATTGCTTTTGCAAAACAAAAGAAAGCATTAACAAAACAAAATAGCAACCTAGTAGATGGGAGATAATATCAGCAAGTCATACATCCATAGTGTGTGTATATATACACATATATATAATTAATAATATTATATATTATGTTTAGTATATATATAACAAACCAAGTTTGCTTCCTGTATCTATGAGTCTGTTTCTGTTTTTTTTCTTTGTTCATTTGTTTTGTTTTTTTGATTCCATATATATATATATATATATGGATTATATATATATATATTACATATATATGTGTATGTGTGTGTGTGTGTGTGTGTGTGTGTATAGAGAGAGAGAGAGGGAGCTAATAGACATTTTTCAAAAGAAGACATACAGATGGCTAACAGACACATGTTCAAGTTCACTAATCAGGAAAATGTAAATAAAAACCACAATGTGATATCTCGTTATACCTGTCAGAATGTTTATTATCAAAAAGACAAGTGTTGGTGAGTATGTGGAGATAAGTCAACTTGATGAAAAAGTAAATTTGTGCAGTCACTATGGAAAACATATGGACAGTTCTCAAAAAATTAAAAATAGACTACCATATGATCCACTAATTCCACTTCTGAGTATTTATCTGAAGAAAGTGAAAACAGCATTTTGAAGAGATGTATGCTCCTCTCTGTTTATTGCAGCATTATTTACAATAATCAAGTTATGGAATCAGCCTGTGTCCATGAATAGATGAATGGATATAGAAGATATGGTATATATGAAATGAAATATTACATAGCCATAAAAAATGAAATCTTGCCGTTTATGAGAACATGGATGGACCTAGAGGGTGCTGTGTGAAGTGAAATAAGTCAGAGAAAGACAAGTTTCATATCATTTCACTTACATGTGGAATCCAAAAAACAAAACTAATGAACAAACAAAACAAAAAAGAAACAGACTCATAGATACAGGAAACAAACTTGGTTATCAGAGAGGGGAGGAACTGGGTGCCAGGCAAAACAGGTGAAGGGGATTAAGAGGCACAAACTTCCAGTTATAAAATAAATAAGTCACGGGAGATGAACGGGTAATGAAAAGCATAGGGAATATAGTCAATAAAATCATAATTAACTTTGTATGGGGGTCATTTAATGATGTATAGAAATATCAAATCACTATGATGTACACCTGAAACCAATGGGATATTGTATGTCAGTTATATGTCAATTACAAAATCATCATCATCATCATCATCATCCTCATCATCATCATCATCTTCTCATCTCCCTTGGGAGCAACCTGGTTTTGATTCTTGGCCAAAATAATAAGACACACACTGTAGTAAATAAATTTGGAATATAAAGTCCTGAGTTTGAGTCACTCCTTACCCATGTGACTGAAAAATTACTTTATGTTTATGATTCTTAAACTCCATCAGCAAAATGGAAATAATGCTTATAATAAAGTGAGGAGCAAAGAAGATTCTCTGAGTAGATTCTTTGTCATCTCTGGGATGCTATACAAAATATGCTTTGTTATTTTTAAATGTGGAAATGATACTAGCTTACATTTACAATTATAATAATTACAGTTCTTCCTATGGGCTAGTCATTGCTTTGGGGCTTTCCATGTATTGATTCATTTGATCCTCACAACAACCATATAAAATGGGGACTTCTGTTATTTACCATTTCACATATTTGCATATTAGGACATAAAGAGTTTAAGTGATTTACCCATGGTCTCACAACTAGTAAGTGGCAGAGGTAGGATTTGAATCCTGCACTCTTGCCCCTGAATCCATACTCTTCACTGCTACCTCTTTTGTTTCATATTATGGTCTAGTCAAGTGCCACACACTGTACTAACCATGCCACAAATGCTATGTAATGGAATGCTGACCACAATCTTTTGATGTGGACATAGCAGCTTAGTAGTTAAGTGTGTAGGCTCTGAAGATGGGCTTCATGGACTCACTTTTCTTCTTCCCTACTTTGCAAGCAAATTACTTATCTTTGTTTAAGTCTGATTTTACTGAGAATGATAGTAATTATAGGCACCTTTTGAGTCTTGTGAAGATCAAATGAAATAATGCATGTAACATACCTAGCATTGTCCCAGCTTGCAATTTTATATCTGTTCAGTCACTCACTTGCTTACTCATTCATTTATTTCTGTTTCTTAAATAGTGGAGTTGACTAAAATTTAAATAATGCAAGCATATATTTGCATTTAAAATATTAATGCATATGTTTTGTTTCCCAAAGTGGGGTATCTAAAATATGTGTAGTGAGCCATAGGTGCCAATCAATAAGAAAATACTAATATAGAAGGTGACATAGATTTTGGCTTTGCTAGTTTGATGTTGTGATACATGCCTAAAAACCCATTGACAGCATACCTGATATCTAAATTTTTTTTATTTTGAACTTGACAGAGCACTTGAAAGATGCCTGCTTGAAGTTTAGTACTGAATGTATTAGTAAAAGCTTTCATTAATTGGCTTATACTTGATGATGTTACTTGATAAAAATAGAATTATGTAACAAGAGTTGCAGCATCTTGTGTTTTAACAAAGTATCTATGAAAAGACAAGTCCTGCAATATATAAGAAAACTTAAATGTATTTCTCAACATCTTTCCACAGATTATTCTTTAAGATGATTAGAATTTCCTACCTCTTGGAGGAACCTTTGAAATAACATATTTGGAAGACAGGTCTTGGTAGGTGATGAGAGAAGCTTTAGCTATGTGCTCTGGCTAATAACAGTATCATAATATTTTGCACACTTTCATTTCAGTCACAAATGGGAAGTAAATGATACACATCTCTCATTTTACAAATGAAGAAATGAAGAAACAGGCAAAGTAACTTGCCTACACTCAAACAAGCAGACAGAAAGAGTAAGCCTAGAATCCAAGGATCTCATCTCCTATTCCCACTTGTTTTCTACTACCATGTTCTCTCTTCTACATTTAATGATTCTACTGTCTTGCAAGCCCTCAGTAATTCAAATTTAAAAATCAAACTAAATGTATTCATTATTGAAATATTATAGGGTTCCTGATATAAACAGATCTGTGAGGTTTATCTTTTTATCACATTTTAAAAAGCCTTTATAAGCTATAAAGGAGGTGTTGACCATTTTTATGAATTGCTTTATTAAAGGCATTCAATCCTATATTTTACTTATGTGATCTGTTAATTGATGAGAAAGATTGGCTATTTTAAATATTAGATTTGGGTTCATAAAACTGACACTTTTAAAGAAATCCATTCAATTAATTAACCAAAAAGTAGGAAAGAATATCCAATGGGAAAAAGACAGTCTCTTCAACAAATGGTGCTGGGAAAACTGGATAGCCACATGCAGAAGAATGAAACTGAACCACTTTCTTACACTATTCACAATAATAAATTTAAAATGTATTGAAGACCTAAACGTGGTCTTCAATATGGTGATAGGTCTTCAATATGGTCTTTTATGGTGATAGGAAACCATAAAAATCCTAGAAGAAAACACAAGCAATAACCTGACAATTTGACATTGGCCATGGCAAGTTCTTACTAGATAGGTCTCCTGAGGCCAGGGAGACAAAATAAAAAACTATTGGGACTTCATCAAAATAAAACCTAGCTGCACAGCAAAGTAAACAGACAACAAAAATTAAAGGCAACCTATGTAATGGGAGAAGATATTTGAAAATGACATATCTGATAAAGGGTTTGTATCCAAAGTCTATAAAAAACTCATCAAACTCAACATTTAAAATACAAATCATCCAGTTAAAAAATGGGCAGAAGTGATGGTGAACAGACGCGTGAAAAGATGCTCAACATCAACTTATCACCAGGGAAATGCAAATAAAAATTACAATGAGATATCACCTCACACCTGTCAGAATGGCTAAAATCAACAACACAAGCAACAATAGATGTTGGTGACGTTGTGGAGAAAGCATAACCCTCATGCACTGTTGTTGAGAATGCAAACTCACCAGAGTGAGTGTAGCCACTCTGGAAAACAGTATGGTGCTTCCTCAAAAAGTTAAAAATAGAGCTTCCCTATGCACCCTGAGGTATTCACCCAAAGGATACAAAACTATTATTTTGAAGGGATACATGTACCTGATGTTTATAGCAGTGTTAACTACAATAGGCAAATTATGGAAACAGCCCAAGTGCTCATTGATTGGTGAATAGATAAGGAAGAAGTAGGGTGTATATATTCAATGGACTATTACTTAGCCATAAAAATAGAATGAAATCTTGTCATTTGCAATGATGTGGAAGGAACTAGAGAGTATTGAGCTAAGTGAAATAAGTCAGTCAGAGAAAGACAAATACCATATGATTTCACTCATATATGGAATTTGAAAAACAAATGAGAAAAAGGGAAAAAAAGACAGGAAAGAAAACAGACTCTTAATTATAGAGAACAGGTGGTTATCAGAAGGGATGTGGGTAGGAGGAAGTGTTAAACAGGTGATGGGGACTAAGGAGTGCACTTGTGATGAGCCATGGGTGTTGTATAGAAGCATTAAATCACTACATTGTACACCTGAAACTAATTTTACACTGTATGTTAAAGTGGAATTTAAACAAAAACTTAATAAAAGCAATAAAATATTGATCCTATGTTGGCATTTGGCACTTGGTGACTGGTTTTATATTTGAAATTTTTACTTCTATTGATTGGAAATAAACATTTTAAAAATCTAAATATCAGTTTGACCATCAGATCTTTAAGATGAGATTCTAACAATTTCATGTCTTTACAAAAAATTTTGTATTGTATTTATTTTTTTTTTTTGGGAGAGAGACAGAGAGTGAGTGGGGAAGGGCAGAGAGAGAGGAAGAGAGAGAATCCCAAGCAGGCTCTACACTGTCAGCATGGAACCTGATGTGGGTCTCAGACTCCCAAACCTTGGGGCTCAAACTCACAAACCGTAAGTTCATGACCTGAGCTGAAACTGAGTTGGACACTTAACCGACTCAGCCACCAAGATGCCCTTAATTGCAGCTCTTTCATCCAGTAGTAGTGCTAATGCCAGGTTGGAAGAGAGAGTACCAAGGGCAGTCTCTGAAGTACTGAGAAAGAAAAGTGTTTGGCCAGACAGAGATCCAACATGGCGGATATAGGGGGACCTGAAATTCCCTTGTCACTTAAATACAGCAGTGTTGAGGCCAAAGGACTTTGAATTCCAAGAGTCCGGGCTGCAGAGTGACAGAGACATCTGCAGGGACCCACAGTGACAACCTGGCAGGCCATAAGGACACTTCAATGAACAAATCAAAGCACACCTGGTGGAGGGTCCAAAACATCATTATGACTAGGGAGATAAAGCCACAAAGTGACCAAAGTCACAACAACAGAGAGCAAGGAACACACTCCAAAAACCACCTCCTGAAAGGCCAGGCCATGGACAGTGTATGACCCCCTCTTTAATATAGTAGTGCTTGCAGGTGCAGGACACATAACAAGCTTTTAAAACACATAAGGGACAGAAAACTAGCCAAAATGATGAAACAGAAGAATTCTCTTCAAAAGAAATTCCAGGAAGAAATGGTAGCTAAAGAATTGATCAAAACAGATATAAACAATATAACTGAACAAGAATTTAGAATAATAGTCATAAGATTAGTTGCTGGGCTTGAAAAAAGCATAGAAGACAGCAGAGAATCTATTGTTCCAGAGGTCAAGGAACTAAAAATTAGTCATGATGAATTAAAAAAATGTTATAAATGAGGTGCAAAATAAACTAGAGGTGGTGACAGTGAGGATTGAAGAGTCAGGAGAATAAGTGAAAAAGAAGATAAAATTATGGAAAAAGATGAAGCTGAGAAAAAGATAAGAAAATTCTAGACCACAGGGAAGAATTAGAGAACTAAATGATTCAATGGAATGCACTAATATCTGTATCATAGGAGTTCCAGAAGATGAAGAAGAAGGAGGAAGAAGAAGTAGTAGTAGTGAGAGACAAAAGGGCAGAAGGTATACTTGAACAAATCATAGCTGAGAACTTCCTCAATCTGGGACAGGAAACAGACATTGAAACCCAGAAGGCAAAGAGAACTCCCTTCAGATGTAATAGGAGTCTATCTTCTGTATGACATATCATAGTGAAACTGGAAAAATACAAAGATAAACACAGAATTCTGAAAGCAGCTAGGGACAAACAGGCCTTAACCTACAAGGGTAGACACATAAGGGAAGTAGCAGACCTATCTACTGACTTGGCAGGCCAGAAGGAAATATTCAATGTGATGAACAGGAAAAATATGCAGCCAAGAATCCTTTATCCAGCAAGCCTATCATTCAGAATAGAAGGAGAGATAAAGGTTTTCCCAGACAAACAAAAGCTGAAGGAGTTCATCATCACTAAACCAGCCCTACTAGAGATCCTAATGGGGACTCTGTGAGTGGAATGTTGCAAAGACCACAAAGGACCAGAGACATCACTACAAGCATGAAACCTACAGATTACACAATGACTCTAAATCCATTTCTTTTTTATTTATTTATTTTACATTTTATTTATTTTTGATAGAAAGAGACAGAGTGTGAGCAGGGGAGGGGCAGAGAGGGACACAGAATCTGAGGCAGGCTCCAGGATCTGAGTTGTTAGCACAGAGCCCGACGCAGGACTCAAACTCACAAACCGTGAGATCATGACCTGAGCTGAAGTCAGATGCTTAACTGAGTCACCCAGGCACCCCTAAATCCCTTTCTTTTAAGAATAACACTGAATGTAAGTAGACTAAATGCTCCAATCAAAAGATATAGGTATCAGAATGGATAAAAAAAAAAAGACTCATCTATTTGCTGTCTGCAAGCAACCTACTTTAGATCTAAGGTCACCTTCAGATGGAAAGTGAGGGGATAGAGAACCATCTACCACCTATCATGCTACTGGAAGTCAAAAGAAAGCTGGAGTGGGCATACTTACATCAGACAAACTAGATTTTAAACTAAAGGCTATAACAAGAGATGAAGAAGGACATTATATCATAATTATGGGGTCTATTCATCAAGAAGAGCTAAGAATTATAAATGTGTATGCACCCAATTCAGAAGAACCCAAATATATAAAACAATCACAAACATAAGCAATCTTATTGGTAAGAATGTGGTAATTGCATGGGACTTTAATACTCCACTTGCAACAATGGACAGATCATCTAGGCAGAAAAACAATAAAGAAATAATGCCCCTGAATTATACAGTGGATGAGATGGACTTGACAGATATATTCAGAGCTTTTTGTCTTAAAGCAGCAGAATGCACATTCTGCTTGAGTGCACATGGAACATTGTCCAAAGTAAATCACATACTGGGTCACAAAACAGCCCTCAATAAATATAAAAAAAAATGAGATCATACCATGAACATTTTCAGATCACAATGCTATGAAACTTGAAATCAACCACAGGAAAAAGTTTGGAAAACTTCCAAATGCATGGAGATTAAAGAACATCCCACTAAAGAATGAATGGGTCAACCAGGCAATTAAAGAAGAAATTAAGAAATATATGGAAACAAATGAAAATGAAAACACGACAGCCCAAACCCTTTGGGATGCAGCAAAGGCAGTCCTAAGAGGAAAATGCATTGCAATCCAGGCCTATCTCAACAAAAAAAATCCCAAATACAAAATCTAACAGCACACGTAAAGAACTAGAAGCAGAACAACAAAGAAACCCCAAGGCCAACCGAAAGAGAAATAATAAAGATCAGAGCAGAAATAAACTACAAAAAATCTACAAAAACTATAGAATCTACAAAAAACTATAGAGCATATCAATAAAACTAAGAGCTAGTTTTTTGAAAAAAATAAACAAAATTGATAACCCCTAGCCAGACTTCTCAAAAAGAAAAGAGAGAGGACCCAAATAGATAAAAATGGACTTATCACAACTAATCCCTCAAAAATACAATTATTAGAGAAGACTATTAAAAATTATATGCCAACAAACTGGACAACCTAGAGAAAATGGAAAAATTCCTAGACACCCACACACTGCCAAAACTCAAATGGGAAGAAATAGAAAATTTCAACAGACCCATAACTAGTGAAGAAATGGAATCAGTTATTAAAAATGTCCCAACAAGTAAGAGTCCTGGGCCAGATGACTCCCAAAGGAAATTCTACCAGACATTTATTTATTTTTTATTTATTTATTTATTTTACTTAAAAATTTTTTTAAATAGTCATAAGTGTTTTATTTTTATTTATTTATTTTAATATATGAAATTTATTGTCAAATTGGTTTCCATACAACACCCAGTGCTCATCCCAACAGATGCCCTCCTCAATACCCATCACCCACCCTCCCTCCCACCCCATCAGCCCTCAGTTTGTCCTCAGTTTTTAAGAGTCTCTTATGCTTTGGCTCTCTCCCACTCTAACCTCTTTTTTTTTTTTTTCCTTCCCCTCCTCCATGGGTTTCTGTTAAGTTTCTCAGGATCCACATAAAAGTGAAAACATATGGTATCTGTCTTTCTCTGTATGGCTTATTTCACTTAGCAGAACACTCTCCAGTTCCATCCACGTTGCTACAAAGGGCCATATTTCATTCTTTCTCATTGCCATGTAATACTTCATTGTGTATATAAACCACAATTTCTTTATCCATTCATCAGTCGATGGACATTTAGGCTCTTTCCATAATTTGGCTATTGTTGAGAGTGCTGCTATAAACATTGGGGTACAAGTGCCCCTATGCATCAGTACTCCTGTGTCCCTTGGGTAAATTCCTAGCAGTGCTACTGCTGGGTCATAGGATAGGTCTATTTTTAATTTTCTGAGGAACCTCCACACTGTTTTCCAGAGTGACTGCACCAGTTTGCATTCCCACCAACAGTGCAAGAGGGTTCCTGTTTCTCCACATCCTCTCCAGCATCTATAGTCTCCTGATTTGTTCATTTTGGCCACTCTGACTGGCGTGAGGTGATTGATATCTGAGTGTGGTTTTGATTTGTATTTCCCTGATGAGGAGTGACGTTGAGCATCTTTTCATGTGCCTGTTGGTCATCCAGATGTCTTCTTTAGAGAAGTGTCTATTCATGTTTTCTGCCCATTTCTTCACTGGGTTATTTGTTTTTTGGGTGTGGAGTTTGGTGAGCTCTTTATAGATTTTGGATACTAGCCCTTTGTCCGATATGTCATTTGCAAATATCTTTTCCCATTCCATTGGTTGTCTTTTAGTTTTGTTGGTTGTTTCCTTTGCTGTGCAGAAGCTTTTTATCTTCATGAGGGCCCAATAGTTCATTTTTGCTTTTAATTCCCTTGCCTTTGGGGATGTGTCAAGTAAGAAATTGCTGCAGCTGAGGTCAGAGAGGTCTTTTCCTGCTTTCTCCTCTAGGGTTTTGATGGTTTCCTGTCTCACATTCAGGTCCTTTATCCATTTGGGGTTTATTTTTGTGAATGGTGTGAGAAACTGGTCTAGTTTCAACCTTCTGCATTTTGCTGTCCAGTTCTCCCAGCACCATTTGTTAAAGAGACTGTCTTTTTTCCATTGGGTATTCTTTCCTGCTTTGTCACAGATTAGTTGGTCATACTTTTGTGGGTCTAGTTCTGGGGATTCTATTCTGTTCCATTGGTCTATGTGTCTGTTTTTATGCCAATACCATGCTGTCTTGATGATTACAGCTTTGTAGTAGAGGCTAAAGTCTCTACCAGATATTTAAAGCAGAGTTAATACCTATCCTTCTCAAGCTGTCCCAAAAAATAGAAATGGAAAGAAAGCTTCCGGACTCATTCTATGAAGCCAACATTGCTTCAATTCCCAAACCAGACAGAGACCCTCCAAAAAAAGGAGAATTAGAGGCCAATATCCCTGATGAACATGGATGCAAATATTCTCAACAAAATACTAGCAAATCAAATTCAATAGCATATAAAAAGAATTATTCACCATGATGAAGTAAGATTAATTCCTGGGCTGCAAACCTGGTTCAATATTTGCAAATCAATCAATGTGATACATCACATTAATAAAAGAAAGGATAAGAACCATATGATCCTGTCAATAGATGCAGAAAAAGCATTTGACAAAATTCAGCATCCTTTCTTAATAAAAACCTCAGGAAAGTCAGGATAGAAGGAATATACCTAAACATCATAAAAGCCTTATATGAAAAGCCCACAACTAATATCATCCTCAGTGGGGAAAAACTGAGAGCTTTCCCTATAAGATCAGAGATGTCCACTCTCACCACTGTTGTTTAACATAGTGTTGGAAGTCCTAGCATCAGCAATCAGAAAACAAAATGTAATAAAAGGCATCAAAATTGGCAAAGAAGAAGTCAAACTTTCACTTTTCATGGATGACAAGATACTGTACATGGAAATCCCGAAAGACTCCACCAAAAGGCTGCTATAACTGATACATGAAGTCAGCAAAGTTGCAGGGTACAAAATCAAGGTACAGAAATTGGTTGCATTTCTATACACCAATAATGAAGCAACAGAAAGACAAATAAAGAAACTGATCCCATTTGCAATTGCACCAAGAACCATAAAATACCTAGGAATAAACCTAACCAAAGATGTAAAAGATCTGTGTGCTGAAAACTATAGAAAACTTATGAAAGAAATTGAAGAAGACACAAAGAAATGGAAAAGCATTACATGCTCATGGATTGGAAGAATAAATATTGTTAAAATATCAATACTACTTAAAGAAATCTACACATTCAATGAAATCCCAATCAAAATTGCACCAGCATTCTTCTCAAAGGTTGAACAAACAATCCTAAAATTTGTATGGAACCACAAAAGACCCCAAATAGCCAAGTAATATTGAAAAAGAAAACCAAAGTGGGAGGCATCACATCACAATCCCAGACTTGAGCCCCTACTACAAAATTGTAATCATCAAGACAGTATGGTATTAGCACAAAAACAGACACATAGACCAATGGAATAGAATAGAGAACGCAGAATTTGATCCACAAATATATGGTCAACTAATGTTTGACAAAGCAGGAAAGAGTATCCAATGGAAAAAGACAGTCTCTTTAGCAAATGGTGCTGGGAGAATTGTACAGCAACATGCAGAAGAATGAAACTAGACCACTTTCTTCCAACATACACAAAAATAAACTCAAAATGGATGAAAGACCTAAATGTGAGACAGGAAACTATCAAAACCCTAGAGGAGAGAGCAAGCAACAGCCTCTTTGACCTCAGCCACAGCAATTTCTTGCTCGACACATCTCCAAAGGCAAGGGAATTAAAAACAAAAACAAACTATTGGGACTTCATGAAGATAAAAAGCTTCTGCACAGTGAAGGAAACAATCAACAAAACTAAAAGACAACCGACGAAATGGGAAAAGGTATTTGCAAAAGACTTATCGGATAAAGGGTTAGTATCCAAAATCTATAAAGAACTTACTAAATTCAACACCCAAAAAACAAATAATCCAGTGGAGAAATGGGCATAAGACATGAATAGACACTCTTCCAAAGAAGACATCCACATGGCCAACAGACACATGAAAAGATGCTGAACATCATTCATCATCAGGGAAATGCAAATCAAAACCACACTGAGATACCACCTCACACAGGTCAGGGTGGCTAAAATTAACAACTCAGGCAATGGCAGATGTTGGCGAGGATGCAGAGAAAGAGGATCTCTTTTGCATTGTTGGTGGGAAAGCAAACTGCTGCAGCTGCTCTGGAAAACAGTGTGGAGGTTCCTCAAAAAATTAAAAATAGAACTACCCTACCACCCAGCAATAGCACGACTGGGAATTTATCCAAAGGATACAAGAGTGCTGTTTCATAGGGACACATGTACCCCAATGTTTATAGCAGTGCTTTCAATAGCCAAATTATGGAAAGAGCCTAAATGTCCATCAACTGATGAATGGATAAAGAAGATGTGGTTTGTGTATACAATGGAATACTCTTTGGCAATGAGAAAGAATGAAATCATGCCCTTTGCAGCAACGTGGATGGAACTGGAAGGTATTATGCTGAGTGAAATAAGTCAGTCAAAGAAAGACAGATATCATATGTTTCCATTCATTAACAAAGACCATGGGGGAAGGGAAGGGGAAGAAATAGTTATAAGAGAGGGAGGGAGCAAACCATAAGAGGCTCTTAAATACAGAGAATAAACTGAGGGTGGATGGGGGGTGGGGAGAGGGGAAAATGGGTGGTAAGCATTGAGGAGGGCACTTGTGATGAGCACTGGGTGTTGTATGTAAGTGATGAACCACAGGAATCAACCCCCAAAACCAAGAGTACACTGTACAAACTGTATATTAGCCAATTTGACAATAAATTATATATTTTTTTTTAAATTTTTTTTTCAACGTTTATTTATTTTTGGGACAGAGAGAGACAGAGCATGAACGGGGGAGGGGCAGAGAGAGAGGGAGACACAGAATGGGAAACGGGCTCCAGGCTCCGAGCCATCAGCCCAGAGCCCGACGCGGGGCTCGAACTCACGGACCGCGAGATCGTGACCTGGCTGAAGTCGGACGCCCAACCGACTGCGCCACCCAGGCGCCCCAAATTATATTTTTAAAAAAAGTGCTTTGCCAAGACAATGGGTAGTGAGAGAGAAAGAAGGACTTTAGATACAAAATTGCAGACCTTTACAGGTTATTCCTTAAGGGAATGGTGGAAGTTATTGTCAAGGAAAGATAGCAGACTTTGGACAAGATACATATATTGATCTTTTAGCTGAACCATTGACTGAACCTGTAGCCTTGCTCGTGACAACAGTCACTCTGTTGAGAATTCTGATGCTGTCCCTGGTGTTGTAATTTCACATTATAAAACTGAAAATGGAAGCATCATCAGGAAATATAAAAGTGAGACGGATTAAAGGGAATTAAATTGTGAGCCTGAAGTCAAAACCAGAATGTTTAATGCATCTTTGACAATATTACCCCTGATTTTCTTTTCTTTTCATAAATGTGGTTTTTGGTATCTAGGTTTTTTTTCAAAGTTAATTAGTTTGATTTGTTCATCTCTGTGACTGTTTATGCACAACAAAAATTGAAGTAGGATTATGGCCATATTACTGATTAATTTGGTCAAATATATAGTGGAGTTAGATAATCATGCAAGCTGGAATAAACACTTCAAAGCCCTAGCTAGCTTGTTTGCTGATGATACAAGTAACAATATAAATGTATTGTTACAAATGTGGAGGAGAAATATCCATTTTTTTGTTTGTGTGTGTGTGTGCGTTACCCAACTGGAAAAGACACAGGAATATTTCTTATCAGTACCCCTA
The DNA here is from genome assembly GCF_007474595.2 of Lynx canadensis. Lineage (NCBI taxonomy): Eukaryota > Metazoa > Chordata > Mammalia > Carnivora > Felidae > Lynx > Lynx canadensis. Next base: position 184,989,428 of record NC_044303.2, on the reverse strand, counting down.
TCCATCCCTTCATTCACACAGTACTTCCTAGAATGTTATTATGTGTATAGCTGTTCTATGGAAGCTGCAAGGATGAACGTAATGAATGGGACGATAGATATAATCTAGTAACTCTGATAGAAGTTAAATATAACAAAGACAAATATGCTGTTTTAATCACAAGTATGGTGAATATTATGGAAGTGGAAGTTCTGGTTGCTGTGAGGTGAGTTTGTGGCTTACTAGTTGCTCTTTTTGGTGAGGATGTTTTGATTTTTCATATTCTGCATATCTTGGAGCTGGTAGGAGTTGCTGACCTTGTTCAGTTCCCCATTTCCACTGCCTTAACTAGTGTTTATTCACCTTTTGGGAAAAGCCATCCTCACATGAGGCTCATGCTATCTGGGTGGTCTCTTATCTAACCCTGCTCCTCCAACCTTTGAGATTTGTAAATTGGCTCCTGCCTTAGTCTCCCCTTATACCCCAACTGCTGTTAGCTACTTTAGGTACTTTGAACATTTGCATGGTCATTTACCCAAATTTCTGACCCTTTTTTCTCTGATGACCTGCATTTCCATTCTTTGTTACTCAGTCTATGGCCAGAAGCTTAGATGGTATAATTACCCAGAGACGTTTTATCTCTGGAATATTAAGTTAGTGGCATCTGTTTTCACCATAACCATTCAGACATTCAATTTCCTTAGTGTCTTGATAATATATAACTTTTGTTCTTTAAATGCATCACACCGTCTAGTTCCTAGCTTCAACCTGGCTTTAATTTCTTCTCTAGCCCTTGTGGACCTCATGATGGCATCACTTGAGCCTCTCTACTGCCTAGATATTCAAATCTCTCCCCCCTCTAACTGTAGTCTAACTTCTGTCCTACAGTAAAACCAAATTTGGTCCTTCCAAGGCCACATACAGTATACACGTTTGGGTCCTTATGGAACTTACACTCTATTATTTAACACTGGCGAAATTGCCTATACTTTAAAAGGATCCCTTCCACAATTTTTTTTTTCTGCTTCTGTCTTTCTTTACTGGCATTCTCAGCCTCTTTCATGGGATCTTATTTTTCTTGATATCTAAGCCAGTTTATCTTCTATTTCAATTTATCCTCCCGGTTGATCTTGTCAACTGAGACAAGTTCAATAGCCTATAAAATAGAAACACACAAATACACATTTGACCTCAACCTCTCTCTGCATCCAATATCATTGTATTCAACTTCCATGATACTGTCTAGGAATATGTCAGTGACATCATTCCCCAAAGAGAATCCATCATTTCTCTTGTTCTACTTCTAAATGTATCTTATTCCTACATTCTCTATCATCAGAAACCACTATAATCCAAATATTATTTCTCAAGCTAGAAACATGAGAGTTGTTGCAGATTCCTCCTTTTATCTGCCCCTCTACACACATCCAACGTTTCAAAATAGCCCTGTGGATTATTACTCCTCAGTATCTCCTGAATTTGTCCACTTTTCTTCAGCTCCCATTCATTCTGTTCAAATTACCATCTCCTGCTTGAAATATTGCCATAGTTTCTTAAGTTAGAGGTGGATTTGAGTCCAGAGTGCTAACCATTACACTATGGAACCGAGGTAGACTTATGATAGAGATAGAGATAACTCCTAACTCTCATGATTATTTCCCCTATCTTCTGTACTGGTTATTATAAAATTAATGTATAATTAGCTACTATAAAACTAATACATAATTCTATTCATCCTGTAAGTCCTACAAAGATACCATGTAGTCAACAGGGTAAAGTCCCAACATAGTATTTTCATATAAAATATCATCTTTTTCACACCTTCATTTCTGATTTAGTAACCTCTTATAGTTCCCTACACCCCTAAATACTATAAGTTCTTAGTCATGGAGAAATAGGATGTTCCTAGAAGTGCCACGCTATCTCCAGTGGTACACCAAATGGGCTTTGGAATCAGACTGTCTGAGATAAAATCAGTATGTTTGACTTTGGACAAGTTGTCTACTTTTACCCTCTATATAAAGATGATTATAGTAAATGTGTCACAATTGCTTAGGAGGATTATAGTAGATGTCCTCCTTAAAGCATGTAGCATAAGGCCTGATTTGTATTTGCTCAATTAAGATAGAAATAACAAACTAAGAAATATCTTCATGTCTTGATCCCAAATGCTCTTTCATCCTGGAGTCATCCTATCAAATTCTGCAAAACTCATTTCAGATAACTTTTTCTCTAGGAAGTCTTCCATGACCACTTCCATGACCACTTCCTTCTTATTTCCAAATTCATATAAACTCTCCCTTTCTTACACACACACACACACACACACACACACACACCTATTATTGCACTGTCATTACTATATTATAAGCATTTGCTTGGATCTTCACACACTCAACTGGCCAGTAGTCTTAAAGTGGACATCTGCATTCTAATTGTACAGCATTTTACCAAGCATGTTGTAGGTGGCTGGATAATGAATATGGACATAAAAATAGAACAGTTCTTTTAGGTAATCCAAATCAATCTGTCCATATGGGCTACACTTGAATGTATCAGAATAAGAATAATTTATGTTCTTATTTTCATGTTGTCATGTATATGATCCTAAATTCTTACACATTCATTATTAAAAATGAATGAACTCAAGCTGAATACACATTTTAATCCTCTCCAGGATACTTTAGATTTAATGAAATCCTGAAAAAATAATAAATGATAATAATAAAACAGTCTGGATTGTTGAAAAATAAAATAATAACAGTTTGTGGTAATGTATGATTATATTAATAAACTATTTTTTTTATTCACGATGACTGATAGTTCTCTTGGGTATTTCTGTGGTGGTCAAAGGGTAATACTCTCTGAATCCCTCTCTTTTATGGCTTCGTGATGATGAGACTTTGTGAAGCATAAGAGCCAAGGGCATTGAAATGGGATAAGGTAGGGGGAAGGGAACACCTTTGTGTTCTTGCTTTTACATTGGTCTCCTTCCTTTACACAACTTTTTATAAATTGTCTGTAGAAGTGCAGATGCCAACTAAAAGGCAGCCTTAGTGTTAATGTCCTCTTGTCATTCTATTTTCTTTTGTTTAATTGAGAAGGAAGATGAGAAAAACAGGATAGGTTCTCTATTATTTCATATGGTATATGTGGCAGCTGGAGAATAGCAGTGGTTGACAAAATGTTCAGTTAATTGAAGCCATGTAGTGGATATTGATGATCTTTCTACATTTAATGGAGAAATAAATCTACTGCTAGAGAAAAAAAAATATAAATGGCTCTTGGCTGATATACGTCCACACTATCCTCTTCAGGCAAATCAAAAAATAATAATTACTTTCCCAGATGTAATATGTTAATGCTTAATTGCACTCTACAGAGCATCTCAAGTTTAAGAAAAATAACAGTGTGGCTTATTCCTTGATTTTTAACTGTTAGATATAATGAAAACATACTGAGATAAAAACATTTAATTCACACAGAAACCTGTTGGTGACAGCAAAGTTACACAAATTCTAGTAGGAAGCTATATATTCAAATGAGCCTATTCAGCTTTCAAAATATTTGTAAAATAATGGACAATATAAGAGATATTTATTAAATGATACTATTATAAATTTATTTTATTTTTTTTTGTAGCTTCTTTTAAGTATTTATACTCCCATTAGTTAGCATGCAATGCAGTATTAGTTTCAGGTGTACAATATAGTGACTATAAATATATTTAAAACTCTGGTTACTCTGTTTATATACTATTTTGAACCTATTGAAATTTTAAACATGTAATGGCTTGGATAAAAAAAAAAAGATGTGGATATTTCTTGAAAATATCCAGTTCCTCTCAAACCAGGAAACATTTAGTAGGTCATAGGTAATGCCATGATTCAAAGAAAAAGACTTTCCAATGACAATAGAAAAAATGGGGTTGTAAGGCCTTACTATTGTATTGAATCCATTATAGTGACATTTTAAAAACTCAAAAATTCCCCAAATTGTCTTGAATTCCTCAATTTTATCCTACTTGGAAATACTATTTATGATTTAACTGATTTGAAAGTATTTCTTTGCCTCCTCTTTCCCCGGCAATGAGACCAGTTAGGAAAATTTCTGCCATTATACCATATCAAAACCAGGCACTAGGTCCTTAGTTACATGGCTCAAAACAGTTTATGAACATACATTAATGTGACTGAATTTAAAATTATATTAGCTAAAACCTCTCTAATTCTGGATTCTTTTCTATCTATTATGCCCTGTTAAATTTTCTATTTATCTGGTTTCCTCTCTACTGTTGCCTCCAACACTTCTCTTTTCATTTCAGAGAAGCTTTCCTCCACACCATCTGTTTTGTTCTTCCCTTTCTCAAAGGTATCTCAACGTTCATGTCTTCACACCCAACCCTCTCTCCTCCATTGCTCAAGCATATGTTCTAAACAGTTTTCTATGTGCTGAGGAATAGTATGAATCCTATAGGAAATGCAGTAAGAATCACAGAAAGATTTCACTTCAAGGTATAACTCTGGTTATCAATATTTCTCTTTTTTTCTTCCCTTGACTCTTTATATTATTATTTTTTAATATCAGGTGTAGAATTTAGTGATTCATCACTTACATACAAACACTTGCCGCTCATCACAAGTGTCCTCCTTAATCCCCATCTCCTGGTTAACACATCCTCACCCACCCACCCTCCTCCAGTAACCATCAGTTTGTATTCTGTAGTTAAGTCTGTTTCCAGCTTTACTGCTTTTTCTCTCCCCATATTTATTTGTTTTGTTTCTTAAATTCCATATATTAGTGAAACCCTCTAGTATCTGTATTTCTCTAACTGGCTTATTTTGCTCACCATAATACTCTCTAGCTCCTTCCATATCATTGCAAATGACAAGATTCATTCTTTTTTGTGGCTAAGTAATATTCCATAGTGCATGCTATCTCTTCTTTATCCATTCACCAATCAGTGAATACTCAGGCTGTTGACATAGTTTGGTTATTGTAGATAACACTGCTATAAACATTGAGTACATATCATATATCCCTTTGAATTAATATTTTTGTATCCTTTTGGTAAATACCTTGGGGTGCAATTGCTGAATCATAGGGAAGCTCTACTTTTAACTTTTTGAGGAAACACCATACTGTTTTCTAGGGTGGCTACACTCACTCTGGTGAGTTTGCATTCTCACCAACAGTGCCCGAGGGTTCCCCTTTCTCCCCATCCTCACCAACACCTATTGTTGCTTGTATTGTTGATTTTAGCCATTCTGACAGGTGTGAGGTGATATCTCATTGTAGTTTTGATTTGCATTTCCCTGATAAGTTGATGTTGAACATCTTTTCATGTGTCTGTTCGCCATCTCTATGTCTTTTTTGGAAAAATGTCTATTCATGTCTTCTGCCCATTTTTTTAACTGGATGATTTGTATTTAGATGTTGAGTTTGATAAGTTTTTTAAATTTTAGATTTTTTAGATTTTTTTTTTAAATTAAAAAAAATTTTTTTAATATTTTTATTTATTTTGAGACAGAGAGAGACAGAGCTGAATGGGGGAGGGGCAGAGAGAGAAGGAGACACAGAATCGGAAGCAGGCTCCAGGCTCTGAGCCATCAGCCCAGAGCCCGACGCGGGGCTGGAACTCACGGACCGTGAGATCGTGACCTGAGCTGAAGTCGGACGCTCAACTGACTGAGCCACCCAGGCGCCCCTTAGATTTTTAAAATAAGATTTTTAGATTTAGATTTTGAATACTAACCCTTTATCAGATATGTCATTTGCAAATATCTTCTCCGTTCCCTAGATTTCCTTCTAGTTTTGTTTGCTTATTCCTTCACTGTACAGAAGGATTTTATTTTGATGAAGTCCCAATAGTTTATTTTTTATTTTGTTACCTGGCCTCAGGAGATCTATATAGTAAGAAGTTGCTATGACCATTGTCAAGAGGTTACTGTCTGTGTTCTGTTCTAGTGTTTCTATGGTTTCCTGTCTCACATTTAGGTCTTTAATACATTTTGAATTTATCGTTGTGTATGTGTAAAAAAGTAATACAGTTTCATTTGCATGTGACTGTCCAGTTTTCTCAAGCCATTTGTTGAAGAGAACTGCCCCCCCCATTGTAATACTTTCCTGCTTTGTTGAAGACTATTTTGAACATATAATTGTGGGTTCATTTCTGGATTTTCTACTCTGTTCTATTGATGTTATGTGTCTGTTTTGGTGCCAGTGTCATACTGTCTATATTACTAGAGCTTTGTAATATACTTAAAGTCTGTAATTGCTGTGTCTCCAGCTTTGCTTTATTTTTGCAAGAGTTTTTATTCAGAATCTTTTGTGGTTTGATACAATTTTAGGATTGTTTGTTCTAGCCCAGTGAAAAATGCTGGTGGTATTTTGATAGGAATTGCATTATATGTGGAGATTTCTTTGAGTCATATATACATTTTAATAATATTTGTTCTTCCAATCCATGAACATTGAATGTTTTTCCATTTCTTTGTGTCATCTTCAATTTATTTCATCAGTGTTTTTATAAGTTTTCAGAGTACACACCTTTACCTCTTAGGTTTATTCCTAGGTATCTTATGGTTTTTGATGTGATTATCAATATTTCTGCATCCTTCTTTTGAGCATGTTTCTGAGACCCATGGCTGCTGTCAAGGGGGAAGGCTACTATACTCAAATACCAACTTATGCTTGCATAATAAGGTAGGGTAGGGTATACCATCCTTATCTGAAATACCTTATGGGCTTGCAAAAATAAAGATTGCTGGGTCCCACTTAACTGGAAATTTATGATCAGTATGTCTGGGTGTTTTTCAAGAACTGGTACTTTTTACATGTAAAATGACACTGATCTTACTGGTTGTAGGATAACACTTCAAAAATCACTGATCAATGTGCACTGCTTCTTTTCTTTTTTGAAATTGCTTTGTGTGTGTGTATTTGTATGTGCGTGGACCCACAGTGTTTTTTTAACCAGGAATGAGTGTCAACATACCTTGAGGATTTTTAAAACCATAACTGGGGTTTCCCTCCCAAATTCTGGTTTCACATATCTAGGGTTAGAGGAGGCAGATATTATATTTACAGTGATATGCACTTTGTCTAGCATGTACAAGGGTTTTTTTATGAGTATGATTGATAATCTTAATGTAAGAAAATCCTAAATAAGAACTGCTTTTAAACAGCTTAGCATCATAGAAGATTCCATGAAGATAGTTGAGAAAGGAAACAAACAAGTATAGTGCGTGGATGTGTCATTTCAATGCTTGCTAGGAGGAGCAGCTAGATCAAGAGGGTAGAGTGTGGGTGTTTCACAAAGAGAAGTAGTATGTCTGGTAGAAATAGCCTTATGGTTTATAGAAATGGGAAGTGTGGCTGGATCATATTGTTCCAGGTAAAGGTGAAACTGGTTGGGGGTAGTATTAATAATATAAGTACAGAGATAGGAGTTGTGGCCAAATCAAAATGGGTCTTGTAGGCCATGTTATGGTGGTTAGTCTTTGTCTTAGAGCATTAGGGATCCACTGAAAGGTATGATAAGGAGTATCATATGTGAAATTTCATTTTAGGATAAAATTATATGTCCTCAATATAAAAAAGTTATTGGAATAATTCTGACATATCTGGAGAAAAGGATGCAAATGATGAGTCTCTGGTAGCAATTCATAAATGGTGATAGATGCTCCATGAAGCTTCAAATAGCATCTGGTTTGATCACCAATATTTCCCCAGTACCTGTACTATAGCATAGTGTCTAAAATGGAGTGGATATTGAAAAGAGTTTTGTTTTGTTTTGTTTTGTTTTGAATGATTGACTGAATTAGAGAAGTAGAAGTGGGACTGGATAAAATTGGACAGATTCCAATTCCAATAATATTTATTGAGTAGAATTAAATTGATCGGGTGATTAATTGGTTTTGAGGAGTGAGAGAAAGGGAGGAGCTGAAGGAGAGTGAAGATATACATACTAAAGGACTAGAGAGTAGTACTGGACACTGACACTATAGTTGAAAGAATCCGTTTCAGAAAAGTGGACTTGTTGCAGGTGGGGGGCTGATCAATTTTCAATTCCCATGTAAGGCGCTGGGGTTCCTTTTTCTCCCACATCCTTTTCCAACACTTGTTATATCTTGTCTATTGATAATAGCCATTCTAATAGGTGTGAGGTGATATCTCATTATGGTTTTGATATACATTTCTCTGGTGATTAGTGATGTTGAGCATCTTTTATGTACATATTGGCTTTTTGGGTGTCTTCCTTGGAAAAACATCTGTTCAGGTTCTCTGTCCACTTAAAAATCAGATTGTATTTTTGCTATTGAGTTGTATAAGTTCCTTATATATTTTGGATATTAATATCTATGTTCATCAGGATACTTGGCCTATAGTTTTTTTGTATTGTCCTGTCTGACCTTGGCATCAGGGTAATGCTGGCCTCAAAGAATGAGGTTGGAAGAATTTTCTCCCTTTTGATTTTTTGCAGAATTTGAAAAGGATGTCATGAATTCTTTAATGTTTGGTAGAGTTCAGTTGGTTAGAACAATCAGGTCTTGGGCTTTTCTTTGTTAGGTTGCTTTTTGATTATTACTTCAATTTCTTTACTAGTATTGGTGTGTCAAATTTTCTATTTCTTTATTATTCAGCCTTAGTAGGTTGTATTTTTTCCAGGAATTTATCCGTTTCTTCTGGTTACCCAATTTGTTGGTATATAATTGTTCATAGTCTCTTATTGATCCTTTCTATTTCTATAATGTCAGCTGTAAAGTCTCCTTTTTCATTTATAATTTTGTTTATTGAGTATTCTCTTTTTTTCTTGGTTAGTATAGCTAAAGATTTGTCATTTGTCTTTATCTTTTCAAGAAATCAACCAATAGTTGTATCTTTTTTATTTTCTTTCTAGTCTCTATTTCATTCATTTCTGCTCTAATCTTTATTATTTCCTTTCAGCTGCTAACTTTCAGCTTAGTTTAGTCTTCCTTTTCTGGTTCCTTCCAGCATAAAGTTAGGTTTTTTTTTTTTTTTAGATCTTTCTTTTTTTGAAATGTAGGCATTTTTTGCTATTAAAGTCCCTCTACAACTGCTTTTACATTATCTTAAAGTTTTGTTTTGATATGTTGTATTTTCTTTTTTGTTTGTGTCAAGATACTTTCTGATTTACTACTTTTCTTCTTCTTTGACCCATTTGTTGTTCTGTAGTGTGTTGTTTAATTTCCAGTTATTTGTGAATTTTTCAGTTTTCCACCTTTTTTGATTTCTAACTTCATTACCATTGTGGTGGCAAAGATCTGAGATAGTAATTCCCTTTTCTTAAGTTTGTCAAGGCTTGCTCTTTGGCCCACAATATGATCCTTCCTGTGAGAATGTTCTATGTGTGCTTAAGAAGCATGTGTAGTCTGTAATTGTTGAATGGGATGTTATATATATATATCTATTAGGTCATTTGGTGAACAGTGTTATTCAGGTCCTCTTTTTCCTTATGAATTTTCTGTCTGAATGATTTATCCAATGTTAAGTGGGTTTTGAAATACCTCACATTATTGTATTAATGTCATTCCTCCCTTCAATTCTGTTCATAGTTTTTTAGATGTTTAGTTTCTCTAATATTGGGTTTGTATATATTTGTAGTTGATATATTCTCTTTTTTTTTTTAGTTTTTATTTTTAATCACTGGTGCTCACAAGTGTACACCTTAATCCCCAGACCTATTTCACCCATACCCCACCTTCCTCCCCTCTGGTAACCATGAGTTGTTCTCTATAGCTAAAGATATAGTTTGTCTTTATCACATATATCATTTGCTAATATCTCCTCACATTAAGTAGGTTGTCTTCGTTTTGTTGGTTGTGTCCTTTGCTGATTACTGTCTGTGTGCTCTTCTAGGATTTTTATGGTTTCTTATCTCACCTTAGGTCTTTAATCCATTTTGAATTTATTTTTCTATCTGGTGTAAGAAATTGGTCCAGTTTCTCATTCATTCTTTTGCATGTTGCTATCCAGTTTTCCCAATACCCAACAAATACCTAATATTTGTATAAGAGACTTGTCTTTTTGCCCATTGGGTATTGTTTCCTGCTTTGTTGAAGATTAGCTGACCATACGCTTGTGGGCTTATTTTTGGATTTTCTGTTCTGTTCCATTGATCTATGTGTTTATTTTTTGTTCCAGTACAATACTGTTTTGATTACTGCAGCTTTGTAATATAACTTGAAGTCCAGAATTGTGATGCACTCCAGCTTTGCTTTCCTTTGCAAGATTGTCTTCATTTTGGGGGGGTATTTTGTGGTTTTATACAAATTAAGAAGTGTTTGTTCTAGTTCTGTGAAAAAAGGCTAAATAGCAAACTCCATAATGGCAAGAGGAATTATTGTAGTCAATATTCAATATATACCTTGATTCATTTCTCTTGTTCATCTCAATTAAAGCACTGAAGTTCAACTAGTTTTTCCTCTGTTAGGTCCATGAGTTATTCAGCATCAAGAAGCCAAATATATGTAAGCCCATTCTTGCTCTTTGGGGGATCGTAACAGAATTTATAGGTGGTTACAAAAGGGAGATGGACTAGCTGTGATGATTTCATCTGCCTGAGTCATTTCTCCATCAAATATAGCACAATGCTCTGTGTACATAAAAGAATCTGATAACAAATATTTGTGGATTGCATAATACTTTCATAAGCATTTTTTCATATATTGGCAGAACCTGCTTTTTCATATAAAGCCATAGAGGTATGTAAAGTATCATTTGCTATTTGACATATAAATGAAATGCACACTGTTCAGGATCTTATTTATGGTCTCAGGATTAGATAATGGCCTAGAATGCAAACAAATCAGACCTCCTAGCTTATAGTCCAAGGCTCTACCGACAAAGATTCTTTTAACTTGTAAAACAAGCATCTGCTTTTGCAAGTTCCCAATGAAATTTTAGTTTTAGTTATTCATGTTCCTGCTTTTAAACTATTTGAAAACTAATTTAAAAAGAACATACTCCTAATCTAAGGTTATTTACAAGATGCTTTTTGGAAAAAAAATGGTGCGTAAATATAGGTGCTTAGATTTCTTCCTTTCTGTAGCAATAGAAGAATTTATCAATATTGTAATTACTTGGTCACAAATGACATGTGAAAGTCATGTGAAGGGGACTCTAGAATTTACTACTGTGTTTTCCTGCCCTTAAAAAAGAAAGGGATTCTCCAACATATAGTTTTGAAGGGGAAAATATACACTGGTAGAAAAGTCTGTGACAAAATGCCAGCACTGAGCTGGACAGATTCAGTAGCTCTTGATTAGTATCCAGTCCATCCATCGTCTTGCATTGCAATTATGTTGAACCTCATTTCATTATCCTGTGAAGAAGCAAGATACTCTACAATAGGTACTGCACAGTATAATTTCACATGTTGAATTGGGGAAGTGTTGAAATCAATGTTTACTGTCACTCAGTCTGGATTCCAAGACTTTTAACAGCTGTAAAGCATTTGTAGGCAGGTTGTAGGGTAAGTGTCATGGTTTGTCAGTTCAACATGTCTCTGATGATAACACAAACTAGGCTACCCTATCTGAGACAGATACAGACTTCTAGCAGCCCCTCAAATATTAAGGAAGACAGAATATATGAAGTGCTTGAATACAAATCAAGAAAATTCCTATTTCTTTTTTTAATGTTTATTTATTTTTGAGAGAGAGACAGAGAGCAGAGTGTGAGTGGGGAGGGACAGAGAGAGAGAGGGAGACACAGAATCTGAAGCAAGCTCCAGGCTCTGAGCTGTCAGCACGGAGCCTGATGTGGGGCTTGAACACACAAACTGTGAGTTCATGACTGAGCTTAAGTCACACACTTAACCGACTGAGCTACCCAGGCACCCAAAATTCATATTTCTTAAATGTACAAATATTTCTGTGATTCTCACTATAGTTTGAACTGTGCTAAGCTCCTAAATTAATACATCATTTTAATATTAATATATTTATTCTACCCCATTTGCTAGAAGGTTAAAGTGGAAGTTACCAGAGAAAAAGAAAAAGTTCATGATTGGGTCCCTGATCTTGGCTATGAAGGGACAGGAAGCAAGTTGAATAAGTTGTTAGAATTATAATTTCATATTCATTCAATAACAAAATATATGTGAATATTTATCATATCTCAGATATACTGTATACGGTGAGAAACAAAACAGACAAGATCCTTGATTAGAAGTTTCAAGCTGTATGTAGCCCTTTGGGCCTTTTAAAGTTATCTGAATGGTGAGCTTTTGAAAACCAATTACAAACATCCTACTACTGACTAAATTTCACCTGCTGCAAAATTGGCCATTCTCTATCCCAATTTTTGAGATGGGTAAATCTCAAAAATATAATATTGAGTAAAATGGAAGCTGTAATTTTTCCATTTACATAACTTTCAAAAATAGGAAAAGTTAAAGTGTATTTTTTTTATGGAAGCATAATAATATGGACTGCTCTTTAAAGGCAAGGAGAAAAACAGAATAAAGATCAGGATACTGGTTATCCACAGGTGGGGAGGGGAAAACATTACATCAAGGGCATGTAGGGGATTCTGGGCTGTGGGGAATATTTTATTTCATAACCTGAGTGATATTTTACATGGATTATTACCTTACAATAATTGGTTAAGGTATAAATTTATCTGGTGTGCATTTTCATATAAAATCTGTGTTTATTTTCACAATCATAAGGTAGAAAAAAGAGAATGACAAAGAGGAATTGGAGACAGAGAGTTTAAAGAGGTTTTCTATAAAAGGAATAGAAGAATAGATGGTACAGGGAGGAGTAAATGGTGTTCAGAGTGGAAAACTTTCAGGATGGGAGAAATTATATCAGCTTCATGTTGACAGGATTTATTCATGAAGCATTCCACTTTACAATAGATATAACCAGGGAGGTTCAAAGGGCTCACTTTTATACATTCTCTGTTAGGCTACATGAATATGGGAATGCTATTGCACCCTGAAGCTGATGTCAACACAGTCCTCTAATATAACACTTTAGATGGGATAGTGTTTGGGTATAAATTGTCGCTAATATTTTTTCTTTACTATTTCCCCTCCACAGTGTGGGGAGTCCAAAAATAGAGGTAGTTGATTGATTATATGCTATATATGTAGTTATATAAGTGTAGCATGTTGTCTGAGTAGATGGAATGGAATGGTTTGGCCACATGAAATTAATTTCCATGGCCAGAAATGAAACTTCTTTGCCCGTTAATGAATTCCCCCCCAAAAAGGAAATGGGAGTTCTCCATGACCTGGTTTGAGGTCTGTTAGCAAGAAGACTTTCAAACCTTTCAAAATGAGGAGAAAAGAAATGATTCACATAAGAAATCAAAATTTAAAAATAATAGAAATTAAGACTTATTAGTCTCAACTACTTGGTGATGAATAGATGTGTTGTATTTTTTTCTTTGTTCTTTCATTCTGCTGTAGCCAACTCATCTCACACAAATTTTTTATGTGGTTTTAATTCTCTTTTGCCTGCCTTAGTGTAACCTCCTCCTTTTGTTTTCCCTTTTTTTAAAAGTTCTTATTTTAAATAGTCAAAATTATTTCCTTTATTGGTTTGTCAGCACATCCTCTCTTCCCCTCCACTACTTCAAATTCACATGCACTCAATGACTCAACAGTTCTTAACATTTATTGAGTAATATTTAAACATTGCTAAATTTGGGTGGCACCTGGATGGCCTGAGTTGTTTAAGCATCTGACTCTTGGTTTCAACTTAGGTCATTATCTTACTATTCAGTTTGTGAGATCAAGTCCTAAGTCGGGCTCTGCACCAGAGCCTGCTTGGGATTCTCTCTCTCCCTCTCTCTCTCTCTGCCCCTTTCCCACTCATACACACACATGCTGTCTCTCTCTCTCTCTCTCTCTCTCTCTCTCTCAGTCTCTCGCTTGCTCTCTCTCTCAAAATAAATAAATAAACATTTAAAAAATAAACATAGCAGAATTTCTGACATCTCCTCTGAACTTTTATATTCCAAAAAATAAAGATGTGTGGAATTGTTTAAGACTCTTTACTAGGACTTCTTGCTGTCAAATTCTTTGAATTTCATTTTAAACTGTATTTTATATTATTTCCCATGCATATCTTCAATGTAATATTTGGAAAGACACCACATTCCATCTTTCTCCTCTGGTATACTCACAACACTGTTTCCCTTATTGCCTAGAAAGGCTCAGTAGCATTAGCAATAAGATGTCTCTTATTTGTAAAGATTCTTATTTTAAAAACAAACAAAACAATTTTGACTGGCTGTAATGACCACATGGGACAGCAAATATTTATAAGAGTAGTCAGCCTACTTTTATCTTAATCACATGAACAATTATGAATTCATGAAATACTAGGGAATAAAATTCTTTAAAGAAGGAAAAATGTAAACTTCTTAAAAATGAAAGGATTATTCATAAAGGCATTAGAATACGAATTGACTTCTACAAAGAGCCAAAGAACCTTTCCAACATACTATCACTTATGTTTGATTATACTTGGGTGGCAACATGTTATTACCCCGGATGTAAACAGAGCAATCTTGATATGATAAACAGAATATTGCAACCTAATATGGTGAGTCATATGAGAATAAATAGGTCTTTCTAGAAATAGCATAGGGAACTGGCAATGGGTAGCAATATAATGCAAAGGTACGCCCAACAAAAGAGCTCATAGTTCCTCCTATTTATTATTTATTTATTTATTATTTATTATTTATTTTAGCTCAGTGAATAGTTAGAAAGACAAATACCATATGATTTCACTCGTGTGGAATTTAAGAAACAAAACAGCTGAATATAGGGGAAGGAAAAGAAAAATAAAAATCAGATAAAACCAGAGAGGGAGGAAAACCATAAGAGACTCTTAAATACAGAGAAAAAATTGAGGGTTGCTGGAAGGGTGTGGGTGGGGGGGATGGGTTAATGGGTGATGGGCATTTAAGGAGGACACTTGTTGGGATGATCACTAGGGTTATATGTAAGTGATGAATCACTGGGTTCTACTCCTGAAACCAGCACCACACTGTATGTTAATTAACTTGAATTTAAGTTAAAAATATGGTATATTTTTTAAAAGAGCTCATTAGTTCCACTTGTTTGTTTGTTTGTTATTTATTTAGTTCCTCTCCTTACATTAATATTGTCTCTTTTTACTTAGATCTTCAAGCAGACCTGAGTAAACAAAAGCAGATTTTAAGAGGATTTCCTCATATTACACTAGGCTTGACTCTAGTGAGTCACTAGTGAGATCTAGTGACTAGTAAAATCTATGCATTAAAAAACATTCTGATGGGGGTCAATTGATTCACTCCTGACTGAGACTAAAGTCACTTTCACCACTTCAGCAGATTAAATGACCTGTTTATTGAATTTGGGGTCACTTCACAGAAGCTGTTTGGCCTCAGGTCTTCTCTAGCTGACTGATAGAAACGTTGGAGAATGCCAAGATATGGTATGTTCAATGGGGTGATATTTGTGGGGAGATAGGGTTTATTTTACCGGATGGTACATGCTGGGTAAACCAAGATGCATTTTTTTATAAGAATAAGTTTTAGAATCAGACAGCTGGTTTTTATATTCAGGTCAGTCATTTCCAACAAGTATGACCAGGAACTTGAAATAATCTGCCTAAACTGTTTTTTCTTCTATTAAACTTGACTATTCTCAGCCTGAAGGATTATTAGAAGGATCATATGAAATGCTATATGTAAAGCTTATAACCCAGTGCCTGGTGCAATAAGAATGTTGATTTCCATTTTCTAGTTTTGTTTTTTTTTTTTTGTCCCATTTCCTTAATACAAAGAATATATCCCTTCTGTTCCTACACTAAACACTATCCCTTTCAGTAGTAACATGGCTCTTTCTTTCTGTAGTTAATGCTCTGGCCCACTTCCAACATTCAGTCTAAATGTCTAGCTTCTCACCTTATTCAGAAAGACTAGAATTAAGTCCAACTTCTTCCATCTGCCACTGGTCTGTGTGTTGATCATATGTATTTGCTATCTAGTGTGTTAGAGCCAGGGTAACAGATCAAATACTGCCCTATGATTGTCTTGGCTCTACTTCTAATTACCTCTATGCTCAAGCGGAAGAAGTTATTTTTTTTCCCTAAGCCTTCCTGTGTGATTTTATTGGCAATTATTCCCCATTACACAAGGAGCTTGATCAGCTTCCTGTGACCCAATCTACTAATTATTGTCCTGGATCAATACATTAGAAAATATCCTTACAAGGAACAACCAAAAGCTGCTTACAATGGCATTATCTCCAGCCTCAATTTAAGTGTGAGTGCAATATGCATTGCAATGTGAAAATATGTGTCATTGATATGGCCACTACTCTAAGGCCAAAACCAAAACACTAGTGAATACATTATTTGCATCCTACTAATGTCAGTAGCTTTTCATATGCAAAATGAAACTACAAATTCCCAAATGATTAGTATTATTTCCCTTCTTCCCATTTCTATTGAGCTGGAAATGGAAACCATTCCAATAATAATCAGATGCATAAAAGCAGAGTGTATCCATAGCTACAAATCAAAGTTATCACTCTCTTCTTCCTATGTCATTTGACCCCAGCAAATGTAAGTAGAAGCTGCTTTGCCAATTATTCTTCATTTTTGGTTCCCTTCTTGGGATGGACTCTACCATTTGCCCTTCTTATTTAAACTCTCATGGGCTAGGTCTCTTGCAAAGGAAATTGCTCTGTGCCTGCTAGAAATAAATAGTTTTAATTTTACCTCTTAATCTTCACTTTAACTTTCATCTTGAATTTCTCATTTTCAAGTATCTGACTAAATTGATTTGATGCTTAATGCTTGCCAAATAAATAATGAGGCTCTGAATGAGTCCATATGTAATAAGGCAAGGATTTCATTACTCCTAACATCGCTATAATCAGGCAATGATTAAATTATTTCTAACATTCTTAATACCAATGTGAAAGTATGCTAAAGACCCAGAACAATTTAAACCTTTCCACCATGTTTTGTGTCAAGCATTTCTATTTCCAGCAGTTTATCACAATGTTGCAGAAATTGGCCTGTAAGGGTTTTATGCTAATGTAATGGAAGGAACTCATCCACAGGTGTCCCCTTTTTATCTAGATACATCTTTAAAGTAATTTACAAGTTCCATGGTAACAACCCCTAAGGAGCCCCCAGCAGGAATGCTGATTAACATTTAGTAGGGGGGAAAGATTTAAATAATCAAAATGATTGCAAATTGTGAAAACTAGACAGATGTTCAACTCATGGTTATTTTGGGAGGGGTTGGGATGGTTCTGAACTAAAAAGTATTTGCCTGTCTCATCTAGAGTAGAGAGAAAAGAGAGAGAGAGACTCAGACTTATCTTCCAAACAAGGGCATTCAAATCTATCTCTGGTATGACTGGCATTACTTCCAGTTTGCAGAAATCGGATTATACCCATTGCATTCAAGGGTGATGCTTAACTCAGACCTCTGAGTTATGTTTGTAGTACATTTGGAATCTGACAGTAACACCACCCAAGAAATGATTTGCAGCTTTAATGCATGCCTGTAGGATGGTGATATTGATGAGAAATCTGTGTTAGAGCACCGTGAATCATCATTAAAAGGCATTTAAAATTGGCTTGTAAAATGTGGCTTTCATTGCACTCTATGCACTCTCCTGGAAAGATAAAGTAGGGTATTAAAATGATGATATGGATATTAATAAATATGGCTGCTCTATTAGATCAGAGTGTGGAAGCTTACTCTGGAAGCTAGGGATTCTGTTTTTATTATTGAATCCTTAAGAGGCATTGTACAATGGTCTGGAGCCAAAACATAACTTTTCTGGCCACTAAGCTAGCCGCTGGTCCAGAACTTTAGTTTAAAAGAACAAAATGTTCTATGATTGTTTCTGTTGCTTATAAATTCCATTTGTGGATTTATTATAGGCTGGGAGATTGTTGGATCTGGGCATCAAGTAATTTCAGGCTGTCTGAATTCATAATGTAAGGACTTTGTGAACTGCAAACAATTCTGGGTTTTTCAGTGCAAAAACAGCCCAGGGATGTGAGGGTGGAGTGAGTTGGAGGAATGGTACAAACCTGGTATCATTCCAGGTGATAGAACCAGTGCACTTAGATATACCTAATCCTTATTGCAGTCTTTGTACATTAAGATACTTTATAATATATTTATATTCAACCTAGCATTTAGTATGGAGCATTTATTTATTAGAAATACCAATTTAATATATGTGAAAACAAATTAGCAAACACATGAAGGAAAACTGCTTGTGTATGGAAGAAGATAAGCCTATATTATGGTTGATGTATTTACCCATTAATATAATTATTAGGTAATTTAAGATGTTTAGGTTCAACCAAAGTATCTCACTAACGTGAATTAAATCACCTGTGAGTTTTTAGAACAGCTTCTGAATTTAAGCTTTCTTTCTTTCCATAGTTTACATTATCCAGTTTTTATTTATAGTTGTTTAAACATTTGCAACTTTATCCAGAGTATCTATTTTGAAATTATATTCAGCCAGAATATGTTGCTGATTATCATTAAAATATTTATTTTTTCTGGAATAAATTATATATATATATATGTGTGTGTGTGTGTGTGTGTGTGTATGTATATATATATGTGTGTGTGTGTGTGTGTGTGTGTGTGTGTGTGTGTGTATTTAAAGTCTTAAAGGATGCTGGATGTCAACTTGCTAAGTATAATCTGGTTTCAATAAGCAGCCTGAGCAAATCCATGGTATTTTAGAGAACAACCACGTAATATTTCAGATGATATTTCATATTGTGTGCTCTTTAAATTGTTGCTTACAGATTTTTTTCTCATTTTTGTTTATTAAGTCTTTACTATAGCTTTTACTTTACATATCATTAAAAAATCACTCTTTGGCAATGAACTTTACCAAAACTAGAATCTTGAATTTCTGTCAGAAATTTGTGTATATATATATATATATATATACACACATATATATGTATACATATATATGTACATATACATATATATATATGCACATATATATACATATATATATATATATATATATATATATATATGAGAGGGAGAGAGAGAGAGAAATTTGTTAATCCAAGTGCTGGGTATTTCCAGGGGTATTCTCTTCTCACAACTTCACACCATAAGTAAGTAGGTTAAGAACTGGAGTTCCTTGAGTCAGTCCTGGAGAGCCATCTCATGTAATTGAAACTTTCTGTAGCATTTGATATTGTGGATGCTCTCCTTGTTTCTTTTAGTTTGGACTGGGTTAGTTTAGTTAGTACTGTTCTTGTGACTCTCTTTCTAACTCAGTGAATGCTCCTCTAGGCACTCCTTCTGCTCCTTCATTGGATGGTGTTCCCAGAATCCACTTGTCTCTCTCCTTTTCTCCCTCTGCATATAGTCCTGATTCACAGGGATAATTGGTGATTCTTCACTGAGTCTCTCTTTTTTTGACTTCCCTTCTGAGCTGAAGATCATTTAGTGTTGGAAATATGAATCATTCCTCAATTTTAGCAATCCCCTAATTAAATTTACCATCCCTCTTCTCCTTGACTCTGTTTTTTTCCTCTCATCCCTCATTTCTAAGTCTTGTCATCTGTAATTCCCAAATATGTCCATATCTTTAAACCTTTCCCTTATTAATAATCCCATTACTATTGAACTAGTCCAGATCTCATCATCTCTTGCTTGGACAAGGACATCAGTTTGATAACTGATTTTACCTTTATTCTTGATATTTCCTTGACCATTAGTCATATGTGTCTGTAGTTATTTATTTTAAATGATTTTTTTAGTCCTAATTTTAAACTATCTGTAACTCATGATAGTAGTGACTTCTTTCTCTTCATACTACTCTTTCCAAAGCACAACTCCTCTTTCTGAGATTCTCATCAGAATGAATAATACTCTCTCCTGTTTTCTTCTAATCTCTCTGCTTGTTCCTGTCAGGTCATTGTGTATGCTCCTCTACATTTGCCAATTCCATAAATGTTGTATTTCACAGTCTCTGTCTTCATACCTTTTTTCCTTTCATTCAATTTCTTCTACCTTGGCAATCTCTAATACTCCTAAGGCTTCTATGACCACTTCTTTGCTGGTGAATCCCAAATTTGTATTTCCAGAACATGTTGAATATCACCTCCCTCGTAGATATTTTATCTAACTCTCTTTAAAGATTTCATAGGAATGTTTCTTCCAGTTTAACTTGTTTAAACCGAGCTCTTTGTTTCTTCCAAAACACAGCTCCTCCTTCTGAGATCCCCATCAGAATGAAAATATAATCAGCCTTGACTGCCAAGACAGAAATCTTGGCATTATCCTTAATTCCTCCTATCCCTCACTCCTCACATAAGCAAATCCAGTCACTTCTATCTTCCAAATATCTCTCCAAACTATACCCACTACCATTATCCTGTTTAAAAAACTCTTATCTTTACCAGGATTATTGCAGCAACCTTCTATCTTGTCTCTTATTTCCAGTTTAAACCCCTCAAGACCTGAGCGATCTTTCTGAGGTATAGCTATGATTATACTACTTTTATACACGACCTTTTTTTAAAGTATTCATTGCCCTCAGAATGAGGGTCCCTACCATGGCTTAGAGAGCTCTTAACAAAATTACTCTTTGTCTTCAGCCCAGTCTCTTCCCATTCCCCACTTCCTGCTCCAAGCAGACTGAACTACTTTTTGATGCCTTGAATTCCATATGCTCCCACTTGCCTTGGTATAATAGATTTGTATGTGCTACTTCCCCACCAGTGCATTTTTCTATCCACACTCCCTTAATGTTGAACTCTGCTGATCTTTGAGGCTTAGTTTAGAGAATACTTCTCCTGGAACCCTTTGCTGGCCTTGCAAGACTTGGTTAGGAGCCTTTTGGCTGTTCTCACAGAGCACCTTCTACTTACTTCTCTAACACTACTTAGTGTATCATGCTTACTTCCACTCTTCACTTGATTGTGAGTGCTTTTGAGAGCCAAGTCTCTGTCATTTATCAGACAAAGCACCTGACACAAAGCAGGTGCTCTATAGGTGTTTGTAGAAAGAATGAAGTGAGGTAGGGAATATGATTCAGATTTTTAGTTATTTATAACTATAATTGCTCCTCATGATTCCAGATTATTCTTAAATGTAATTTATTCTGCTTTTGCAGGCTGGAGTTAAGTGCCCACTTTTAGTACTTCTACTGCCCTGCACATTCTGCTAATAATACTTTTATTAAATCATTTAATAATTGTTTATATGCCTATGTACCACTACACCATGAACTTTTGGGATATAGCATGGAGCCCAGCACTCTAGGAATGATAAATGCTTAATAAATGCTCACTGGATCAATGAACAAGGAGGGCAGCATTCTTCTAAGGGGAACTAGCCATTCACTCTAGGTCTAACCTCAAACTACAGAATTCTTAAGTTTAAAATAAAAAAGAACTCTAAGAAGATGCACTTAAAAATAATGGAAGTCATCTTACAGATAAAGGGAACCTTCTGAAACTGAATACTACATAATATTTGTATTAGAACTGAGCTTTTAACATGATTATTTGTATCATTTCTGAAACACTCATGTGCAAGACACTATGCTAATAGTTTAAAATAATTTATCTCATTTAATTCTCACAATTGTAAGAAGTAGATTCAGCATTATCACTCATTAAAAAATGAAGAAAATTAGACCTGGAGGGGTTAAGTACCTTGCCTAAGGTCTGTCTGCTATTAATAGCAGAACTGGGACCCAGATATGACTGTCTCTATATGCACTACACATATGTGGAATATCTTGGCTCAAAAAGGGCATCACATTTCTAAAGGACAGAAAATTTTTCTGGCAAATAGTTTGAAATATGATCCCTTATGAGTTAAGCCCCAACCATTATATATAATTATCTTTGAAACAACCAGTGAGAGAATTCTCTATGGTTTGTACATACTCCAAAGCCTGGTAGGCAGCAATTATAATGACAAATAAAAGTACAGACCAAGTAAATTACTAATACTTATCTCCTTTATAGCACCTAGAATAGTGTGTCATTTCCTCTAATTAAAATTTGTTGAATTAATGCATAAATAAAACACATACTATATAATATCTCCCTAGAAAACCATATTTCAAATGGAAAAGAAAGCCATAAGTGAAGTAATGGATAAAATACAGGCAATTTTTATAATATTGAAAGGAGAATGAACTAGAAATCCTACCCACTGTCAATATAGCAGAGACTCTATGTTTTATAGAGCCTTCTGGAGATCACAACTGGCCTGCCAGGTATACCTAAGAGGACAGAGGGTTAAATCCACTGATAAAGCAAGGCTATATCAGGCTAACGAAATTTGAGTTGGATAGGAAGGCAGCTCTTCCTGTGTAATTGCCTTCAGAGCCTTGTCAGCTTTCTTTGGCTGCTGATTGGTTCCTCATATAGCACACAAAGAGGGAATTGGCAGATATTTTCATTTTTAGGCCATCGTCTGGCGATTACATTTTGCCGAAATCACCTCAATCTAGTAACAGAATAGAGGAGGCTCTATCCTATTTGCAAATATTTTACTATAGCAGAAGTAATAGCAGTTGGAATAGTAAGTAATAAACTTCTGTATTATAGAAAGTAGATTAGAGGTTACCAGGGGCTAGGAGGAGGGGAAGATGTGGAATTATTACTTAATGAGTATAGAGTGTCTATTTTGGGTGATTAAAATTTGGGAACAGTGGTGATAGTTGCACAACATTGTGAGCGCAATTAATGCCTCTGAATTGTATACTTAAAGATGGTTAAAGCCATATATACCATATATATATATATATATATATAATATATATATATATATATAATGATGAAATAAAAAAATAATGATGTAAATACCTCCAAACCATTGAATTGTAAAATTTAAATGGATGAATTGTAGGGTATGTGAATTACATTTCAGCAAAAACTGTTTAAAAAGTAGCTCTGTATTAGTTTTCTAGGGCTTCTGTAACAAATTATGACATACTGGGTGGCCTCAAACAACAGAAATTTACTGCCTTGCAGTTTGGAGACCAGAAGTCTGAAATGAAGATGCAAGTAGGACTGTGCTCCCTCTGCGACTGTAGGGGAGAATCTTTTCTTGCCTTTTCCTAGCTTCTGGTGGCTCCTGACATTCCTTGGTTTAGGGCTGTGTCACATCAGTCTCTGCCTCCATCTTTACATTGTCTCGTCCTCTGGTCTCTTCTGTCTCTTGTCTATATTTGATTTAGGACTACTTGGATAATTCAGGTGATCTCATCTTGAGATCCTTAATTACATCTGCAATGATCCTTTTTCCAAATAAAGTCACAGTCACAGAATCTAGGACATGGATAAATTTGGATTGGGGAAGGCATCATTCAACCTACTAAACCCTCCTATCTTATTGTGAACATTTACTGTGGTTGCAGGCACTAGTCGCTAAGCATTTCTACCTCAACTATTTAATTTTCAAAACAAGCCTAAGTGAAATAGGTACTGTTATTATTTATCTACTTAACAGATTGTGTAACTAAAACTCTGAGAGATTAAATAATTTGCTCAAGATCACACTGATAAGAACTGGAGCTGAGATGAAACAGGGTGATCTCTGAGTCTACACTCCCAGTCCAGCACTGAGATTCTTCTTTGAGCAAGGGGAGCACATTGTGGAGGCCTGATTTCTGTCTTGTTATTATTTGCCTGTCTGTCCCCTTCCTGTAAGGTTCTGTAATTATTGTAGTAAATATTAAGGCCCCTTTTCTCTCTTTCATGTACTAAGGAAATCCTTCTCATATTTATAAATTCTGGCTTTTCTATGACAGATAATAATTAAGATTTAGATTTGTCCAACTTTGATCTTAACATCTCTCTAAAAACCTCTCTCAATAAGACCATATATATCATCCAATGAGATTTATAGAAGATGTATAAGCAGCTCTAATTATACAGTTTGGTGGGTAAGAGTGATGTCTTGTGTTAGAAAACCCTCAACCAAGTGCAAACTTTTCACATCTTATTTCAGCTTAAATGGCCTGGTAGCTCTGCCCCTCTTAAAAGAAGTTCAAAACTTCTGAGTGTTAGTGAACACTGTTGTAAAAGAAATAACTGGAATAACTAGAGTTCGTACTCGTTCTTTTTTTCCTAAATCACTTTTTATTAAGACATCTTTTGAAAGCCATTTCTGTTAAAATTTACTGCAATGGAGAAACATGATACAACACTCACTGTATATAGAAGTCATCTTTAGTCCTAAGGATAATTCAGGATATTCAGGGCCTAGAACCATTACAGTTTGGTTACTCCAAAGTATCTTGTCACGAAAGATTAATGATGGTTCCATTATTGATAGAGCACTTAGGAGCTCAGTTTCCACCATGCTAATATCCAAAGGAACATTTCTTCATACTGTGGTTTTGTATTTCCTCTTTAGGTTTCATTTCCTTACCTTTTCAATTTTCCTTTCTAAGTTAATTTTCATTGCTTTGTTTGGTCTTTTCCACTTTAAATCTCAATTTTATGATCTATCTCATGTTACAATCCACTAGAGCATTATTTAGTAGCCAACCTTCCCCCCCCAACCACCCCTACCCCCCAGTTCATAGCCACAGAATAGTGACAAAATATCTTTGTTCTTTTACAGAATACAAAATGTGTGCTGCATGGCATCCTTCATTTTTCTAGTTTTAATATATTTTCCTAATATTTACTATGTAAAACTGCTTTATTCCTTCAAGGTTACAAGAACATTACTTACAAAGAAAACAAACAAAAACAGGAGAGAAACAAATCTGTTTCAGAATAAGGATAAGCAAATTATTAAAGCATTAGAAATTGTGCTGTGGCAAAACCTATACGTGTAATCTAGAGGATTTGAAACTACACCACATAATCTAGTATTATCAATTATAGATGCTGTCTTTTATATTACATATTTTACAGTTACTATATTTTTTAGTATAGGATTTCTTAACATCAGCACTACTGACATTTGGGGCTGGATAGTTCTTTGTTAGAGGGATGTGTTCTGTCCTATACATAGCAAGGTGTTTAACAGTATTCCTGACCCCTGACTACCAGATGCCGGTAGCACTCCCATCTCCAATTGTGACAACTAAAGTGTCTCCAGACATTGCCAAACATAGCCTGAGGAGCAAAATCACCATAGTACCAAAGTGGCAGGTTGAAATTTCTGGTGCTCAGGCAAAGATCATTTACCTTCACAGTAATCCAAATTCTTTTTGTATACATTGGTTGCTTCCAACTGTTAGAGATAAGTAGGAACTATATGTCTTCACCCAGTCCAGCAATACTATCAGGTGTTATATTTTAATGGTATCCGTCTCAAGTCAAAATATGGCAGACAGACAAACATTGTTAATAACTAGATGCATAACCAACCATGCAACCTGTTTCTTATGCTCAATACTTTCCATTCTTTTAGACCTTCCAAAAATCCATTGTGTGAAAGATTCATTTCCATGGGGATGCAGCAGCAGCAGCAGCAGCAAGACTACTGATTGGATCAGGCCACAAATTCCTCCATTTTTACGGCAATAAACTTCTCAAAGAACTTCCATATCTAGAGCAATAATCCGAAAGCATTCAGTGTTGAGCTTATCAACAACACTTTTCAACAAAGTGTTCTCCACAGACCCATTTTTGTGGCTTTTCGGCAATGAAAACTATGTTTAATATCCTTTATGTTAAGTAATAAACACTGTGACAAATTTATATAGTGATGTTTGAAGCACTAATGCAGCCACCTCTGGAGTGTATACAACTGATTAAGAACCTTTAGGTGTTAATGAAACACCTGGAGTATGGATTCCTGATTAGGGTACTTCAGATGTTGTTCAACTACTCTTCTAGTGTAGACAAATTTATTTTAAATAAATGCTCATCACACAGTTGCTGCTGATGCACTGGAAAGAAAACTAAAATCTTTGTACCAAATCTTGTATAAAAGCAGTAGGGTTGGGCATATTGGGCCAGGGAGACCTGAAACCAGAGGCCATTCCTTCAATTTTGAGGGGAATGAATAAATCCTGGGATTCAAACACATCTAGATTTCTTCTCAAACTTAGAAGGTAGGACCTAAGTTATAGTTGAAATAATTTAAGAAAAAAAAGTATCTTTGTGTATGGGAAACATATGACAGTCTCATCTCTCCAAGGGATAGACCAAATCTGCACTTGTTATGTAAGTCTTGTCTGAGTTCTGCGTGTTAAGTCTAGGTTCTTTTTAGAAGCTGATAGCCTCCAACTTAATACTATCTTTCTTCTCTTTATAATAATTATATTCTTCTGGCTAATTTTTAAATGGAAATTTTGATAAAATTCTATTTTCATTGCAATGATTAACTGGTAATAATGGATAATGGAAACATTTCCCCCAAAGTGGATATTGCAATAATTGATATTTTGTCTCTCACTTTAGCATCCAAGTCTGATCTACATATGCCCTAAAAAGCCCTATACATTGTGGCCCTTGCACAGAGTATGAAAGATTCACACTTCTTCAGTAGCAAATGTTTTATGTGTCACCCATACAGGTGTCAAGATTTCATAAAGCTCATATAATCATTGATTCAATCTATTTATTGCAAGGTAAGATACATTATGACAATAAGGCTGAAATTTGGGGGCTTGCTTTCACTTCAGTTAATAATTCTGAACTAGACTTGATCATTATTTTTATCTAAATAATACTGAAATAGGACTTTTCACTTTGTTTTGTTTTTAGAAATATTACATAATGAAATAGAGATCCAAACTCAGTGTCTGGACTGGGCTCTAACTACAATGCATTATCTTGTGTTCTCCTAAAATATATTGCTTCTAATGTTTTTGGCTGTTTGCAGTGGCTTTCCCTCTGCCTGAAATGAGCTTCCATTTTCCTTCCTTCCTTGCTTCCTTCCTTCCTTGCTTCCTTCCTTCTTCCTTTTTGTTTTTTGGTTTTTTTTTTTTTGGTTATTTTATCTTCATTATACAAGATCTCATTACCCTGCTGTGCCCTTTTCACCTTGTCCAGAAATTGGGCCTCACCCATTGTTGTTTCCTGGTCTCCCCCTGAACTCTTCCCTTCAGGGATGAAGCTGTCCTGAAGCCTTCATTTTCCTGGCTCTTTCTCCTCTTGTCTGCCAGCTCTTTGGAGGCAGGAAATATGTTTTAGTCATTACTGCATTCTTAGAAACCAGCATAATCTGTGGTATTGGATGAAGATCAATAAATATATCCTTAATTGACTTGGAGTCAAAATTCCAGTTGTCTTATAATTTCATGTTTTGATACTTTAGAATTATTTTTTAGTTTATGAAAGAATACATTTTGAGGGAAGATGATGGAGGAGTCCCTTTAGAAAAGCAGTTGCAGTGAAGGGCATTAGACTACCTTCCCCAGCCAGCTCTGTGGGACAGGGCAGATGGCATATGGTGGAATAGGCTTGGGGGAGGCTGACACTGGTGAGGCATGGCACAGAACAGAAGGTTGAGGGAATATAATAAGAGACTGTATTTCATGATCTTCAGTAATGTACCAAGTTCACGCATGCTCAAAGTGATTAGATCTTTTAGGAGAATAAAATGAGGACAGAAGTTGTGTTCATATTCAATGCAGGGATTCCAGGAAATATCCCCTGAAACACAGGCCTGGAGATAGAGGGACAGTAAGAAAGTAAGATGGGAAATTTGCAGATGCTGAGTGTTTATGTGTGGGTGCATGTTGTGTGTGCAGGTGTTAGTAAACACACAAAATCTTTCAACTTAAGCATTTCACCCAATTTTACTTAAATCTTCAAGGGACAGAAAGGCACTCAAGTCACATCAGGTTATGGATAACTTTACTTCCATTATTTATTTGGATTTTCTCACTTTAACACAATAGAGTGGGTGTGAAGTATTTATTGTTATCCATTTATAGATGAGGATATGCAACTTTGAGAGGTTAAATTAAACTAATAATAACACCACCAACAACAGGCAGAATTATGTGCCAGGCATTATATGCTTCACTGCATTATCTCATTTAATTCTCTCAAAACAGGAGGCTGCTACTATTACTATACTAACTTTACAGCTGAGGACACTGAGAGGTTATTTCCTCAGTGTCACACAGGATGTAGTACACTGACAACCAGATCTGACAATTCCAAAGCTTCTATAATTACTCACTGTGCTATTCCACCTTTCTAGCTTATGAGTCTTAAAATCCAGTCTTCAACATGTTTTTTTTTCCTAGTCCATTTTACACAAATAAGTAAACTAAACACGAAAAGGAAAAAAAAATCTAGGAAATGGTTTTACCCCTCCAGTTTAACATTTGCTCATTCATTTTAATCATGCTCTATTACAACAAAGGAGTGTGGGGGTTCCAAGTAACAGCCGTAGCTTCCTCCATATTCAGAACTGGGGCCCTTGCATTCCATCAACTAGCCACCTGCTCTGTTCAAACTGTGTGATCACAGACATAGCCAGAAACCCTGCTGTTCCTTCACCTCCTCTTTCTTTGCATTTCAAGAGTTTCAGGGTGCCAGCAGACAGGGACTCATTCCTCCCACCATGTGCTGAGAAGGTCACCATCCCATCCCTACCAATGGTGAAAGTGAGGTATCTGGAGGCGGAACAGTTTTCTAAAGGTCATACTGAGGTGGGAGAGGAACCCTGGGGAACTAGGTACCCTTCCCAGCAGGCCCACCTGCCTCCACCTCAGCTGTCCCATTGATTTTCTAGTTAAGAGATCCAATCATTAGGCCAGGGAAGATAGGTTGTAGCATTTGATGATAATGGTTAGCACTGAGGGAACTGTGATACAAAAGAAAATTTTTTATCAGCTAGTTGATTCAGGACTAAAAATATTTCAGAATGACCAATTAGAAAGATTTATTCTTCCCCTCCCCCTTCGAAATTGATCTCTAGCAGAAGGCGGCAGTTTAAGGCAATTCCTCAATTTAGAACATTAAATTATTTTAAATTATTTTTTTTTGAAAGAAAGAGAGGGAGAGAGAGAGAGAGAGAGAGAGAGAGAGAAGAGGGAGGAGAGCAGAGAGATAGAGGGAGACACAGAATCTAAAGCAGGCTCCAGACTCTAAGCTGTCAGCACAGAGCCTGATGTGGGAGTTGAACTCACAAACTGTGATATCATGACCTGAACTGAAGTCAGGTGCTTAACCGACTGAACCACCCAGGTGCCCCTCAATTTAGAAAAATTTAAATAAATAAAACCTAAATTGAACATGGTTAGATTTCCATTTCAGAAACTGATTATCTAACAGCTTTAGAATTAAAATCCTTTTATTTAAGATGATGGGATAAAGTCTACATCCTACTCATCTATAGTTTCCTAAACTTCAGTTATTTCCTTTCCTTCCTTTTGTGATATCCAAGTATAGCTTCTGTTCACTTTTAAGTTACTTAATGTTTTTCTCGAAATTGATAAATTTTTGAAAGCATAAATACTTTTAGTATGTTTCTAATTGCACGGTAAAATTTTCTAATACACATTAAATAAAACCATAGTTATTAAAATTAAAGCCTGTTTGTTTATAGAACACCTAAGGAGGTGCCTGGGTGACTCAGTTGATTGAGCATTTGACCTAGGCTCAGGTCATGATCTCACGGTTTGTAACTTCAAACTCCCCATTGGGCTGTCTATTGTCAGCTCAGAGCCTGCTTTGGATTCTCTGTCCCCCCTCTCCCTCCCCCTCCCCTGCTTGTGCTGCCTCTCTCCTCTTTCAAAAATAAATAAATTTTAAACAATTAAAATAAATAAACATTAAAAAAACACCTAAAACATCTCACATGGAGGATGTGTACTTCCCACTTCTTAAACACTCTTTTCTCATTATCAAATTGAGACAATAGGGGTAATGATCTACAGGTGCTAAGGAAATATATTGAGGATCTGTGGAACAGCTATAGTCTCTGATGGATATTATTTATAAACACTATATGGATATGTATGCATCTTCTTTAATCTCTTGACTTCAATACTGATTATCTTTATAGGAAGTCATCTTCTTTCACCCAAGTAGAGAGGTGGATTTAGGAAGTAAATCAGGCTGCACCTAAAGACTAAGTGCCCTTTTCCTGTTGGTGGTCTTGAAACTAAAAGGAAGTCACTTGTTAGCTCATGTTTCCTTTACATATGTATTCATTTTACTAAAGATATAGACAGAGTGGCTGATTCGTAATATGGGATCATGTAACCTTATTTACTTAAGCTTACATCTTCTTTTCCGAAAAAGAAATGTCTATATCCTTTTTCACTTTTTAAAAATGTTTATTGATTTTGAGAGAGAGAGAAAGAGAGAGAGAGGCAGAGAGAGAGGGAGACACAGCATCCAAAGCAGGCTCCTGGCTCTGAGCTGTCAGCACAGAGCCTGACACGGAGTTCAAACTCTTGAGCAGTGAGATCATGACCTGAGCCAAAGTCAGACACTTAACTGAATGAACCACCCATGTGCCCCAAGAAGTGTCTATATCCTTATTCACAGCCCTGTTCTCTCTTGCTCATGGTACTGACACATGGTGGAGTAAGTAAGTAACATAACCCAGAGAGGTCTGGCCTTTGCCCTTGGCTTCTGGGAAGCAATCTCTAGGCTGTTGCACTGTCCTGCCTGTTAAGAGTGTCTTTGTTACCTTGGGACCTTGGGCCATACTTGTCAGTCTAACAATGTGGTTAATGGTAAAGGCTTTGGGTCACATGTTATTTCCTCTACTTCTGGAGGGTCTGAAAACTGAAGGTTAGGCACACAGGCAGTCAACCATGTCTACATGATTGAGTTCCAGTAAAAACTGTGAACATCGAGGCCTGGTGAGCTTCCCCAGTTGACTAATATTCTGTGCTATTGTCAGACATCATTGCTGGGAGAGGTAATTCTGTCTGTGACCTCTACTGGGAGAGGTTAATTGGAAGTTCCACATTTGGATAGAAACTTTTGGAATCTGCACCATACATCTCTCTTTTCTTGGTTGACCTAAGCTGTATCCTCTTACTATCATAAAACATAACCATGAGTATGAAAGCTTTCAATGTGTATCATGAGCCCTTCTAAGGAGCCAATGGCCTGAGGTTGAACACTATATTCCCCAACATCACAAACATATGTAATAATAAATATGATAGGTGCTGTAACATCATAATCTAAGAGCTCTTAAGTCAGATACACTGGCTCCACCATTAACCAACTATGTGATCTTGGACAAGTGATTTAAACTTCTCTGAGTTTCTATTCATTAAATCAAAGTAATACTATTTTGTACCTTGTAGGGT
The DNA here is from genome assembly GCF_007474595.2 of Lynx canadensis. Lineage (NCBI taxonomy): Eukaryota > Metazoa > Chordata > Mammalia > Carnivora > Felidae > Lynx > Lynx canadensis. The sequence continues at coordinate 184,958,185 of NC_044303.2, read as the reverse complement.
TGTTATGAGAAATAAGTGACAGTACTGTGGTAAGTCATATCAGAACCTGAGGCAAAAGGAAGAATCAGTAATACTGATCTATATTTTATTTAAAATTTATATATTCTGTTTATAATGACTATTTCATTATGATTCACTTTCAAAAATAGTGCATTAAACTCTTATTTATCTGATTGCTAAGTATTTGCTAGCCCTTTACATTTTGCACCCAAGGTGAGAGCTTCATTCCCCTCACTTTAGTCTTGGCTCTGGAGAGGATTAAAAATAATAATTAAAGTAAATTATATAGTTGAGGGACAGTAACATAGGTAACACTCAATAATACATAATTTTTGCTGATTATTGTTGTTGCTATCATTAATTTGGAAAAGACTGTGGAAATTCACCACTATATTAATGTGGATTAAAGGAAAAATACCAACTATGGCAAGGGACTGGGTAATATTTCAGCTTAAGAGGAAAGATCAGGCACTTATTCCCATATGCAACTGTGAAGACTGGACAGCGTGTGTGAGTGTGAGTGCATATGCACCCGTTTTCTAATTATTATATGAGAAATGTCAGCTGAATAACTCGGAGGCTCTTATGAATGTTAACATTTATAAAAAGATGTTGAATTTGTAAAGATTATCTTTAAACAAATAGCACATTCAACATTCAATAAATTGAAATGCTCATGAAGTATGACATTCTAGTTAAATGATTTACCCTGAGAATTTCTTTCAGCTTGGCTTTGCTGTTGAATAATCTCTGTAAAACCTATTCATTGACTTATTATTTATTTTTTTTACCATAGTGATTAGAGTCGATGAAGCACAGTAACCTAATAACCTTGTGTCTTTGGTGTGGATGCTGATGGTCTTTGGTTCAAACTATGTTTATAAGTGCTAGAGACTGAGCTGTAACTTTTGAAATTGCATCCCTGATGAAAGAGAACTGTGTCCCCCATGACTTGTATCTTATCTTTGGGGGAGACAAATGCAAAATAAAGTCCTACTGTAGCATAAAAAAATAAATATACGGTCTTTGTTCCAGGTTCCTGGCAAACAACTCCTAAGAGGCTTGGAATTCATTTTTTTTGTATGCAGATGACATGACTCTGTCAGGGTGGGAGGCTGTCTAGAGAGCCTCAGGGATAGGGTGCTTGTCATCAGAAAAATCAACCAAATGATTAGAACTTGGGTTACACTTTTAGTAGCCCTGTACTCCTGGAGTATCACAGGTGGCCTGTTTAATGTCATGTTTATGTAACAAAACTTCAGTAAAACCCCCTAAATGATAAAGTCTAGGGAGATTCTGGGTTGACGAACCCTTCAAGGTACTGGGCAGGTGGTATGCCTGGAAAGGAAAGGAAGCTCTGCATGCCCCTCTCCTCATACCTTGTCCTATCTGTCTCTTCCATTGGCTGTTCCTGCGTTATATCGTTTATAGTAAACCAGTAAATGTACATAAGGTGTTTTCCTGGATCCTGTGAGTCATTCTAACAACTATAGAAATTGAGGAAGGGGTCATGCCAGATTTGTCACTGGAGGTTCAGAAGCACAGGTGGACCCCTGGGACTTCTGAGACTGGCATCTGAAGTGGAGGCGTCTTGTAGGACTGAGCTCTTAACCTCCGGAGTATGCTTTAACTCCTGACAGTGTTGGAATTTAATACTTGGACACCAAGTTGGTGTTGGGAAATCATAGACCTACTAATATAACGTAGTTGAGACTGACCTTACTAACTTCTTCAAATAGTTCGTGTTTGTTATGGTTTTGTAGCTGGATAAACACACTGGTTATGATCAAGGCTTATCTCTGTTTTGCTATTATTTCTATTAATTTCCCAAAGTGAATCAGCATTTCAGCAAAACTTTACAAGTGGAATAATCAGTTGAATTCATGTAAATAAAATAATCACATCTGTTAATGTATTAGTAACCAGTTTATTGGATATGTTTTCCATTAATTATATTAGTATCATTTATGCCGAGATAGACATTTCTATTTCTAAAGACCTATGCAGTCTGCTCATACATATACCCTTGAAAACTAAACTCAAGGGCATGGGAAGGAGTATTGGTAAATGAAAGGGAATATGGAGTTAGAATCAGTGTTATTCAAAATGTGATAGTTGAACCAACAGCACTGATATCACCTGTGAGCTTCATAGAACCGCAAATTCACTGGCCCCACTTCAATTTATGGAACCTAAGAGGTGGGGCCCAGGACACACTGTGTTTTAATAGCTTTCCAGGTGATTCTTATGTAAAGTCTGACAAACTGCTCTGTGTATAGTTTCGTCAAATGTAAGTTCAGGTGAGTAAGTCAGCAGTAATGAGACGCTCAGATTAAATGCGAGGGTCATCAACTTGCCCAGTTTTGTGGGACTGCGAGGTTTTCTGGGATGCAGGACTTTCAGAGCTAACATGAGGTAAGTCCCAGGCAAACCTGGACAAGTTGGTCATTATGGTCAAATGATTCTGTACCTACTTTAGAAGCTAGAGTACCTTGCATTTCATTTTGTCTCTGTCAGATATTCTTTATTCCCTGATTTCCCTTAGGCTCTGGCCTTGACCAAATTAATATGGCTATCTTGTGGGTCATAGATTTGGGGAATTCAATAAGGTAGTTAGTTAGAGTTGACATTTTGTTCTTGCGGTAACTGCTGGAGTTTGATTACACCGGAGTGTGTGATCCATAACTTGCTGTCTGCTTAATTCTTTCTCCCTTCAGTGTTATGTGTGCAATCGGGCTCAGCAACAGCAGTAGTTGGAAATCACTTTAAAGTTCCTGAAAGTCCCTTAAATTTGTTGATTTTATTTTATTTTTTGATGTCTTACTCTATTTGCTCTTGTCCGTGTTATTTTGAGTCCCTCCTTTTGTTTCTTGGCCGAAGAGATATCTTCGTTAATAGGATAACTTGGTATATATGTCAATGAGGTCAAAATTTTCAGTGTTTGTTGGGCATCAATTTCCATTGTAGAGGTTTTGATAGTACTGTAAATGCTCCTGATAGTTGCTTAATAGAATTAACAGCTGCTAGTAATTATGAGTGCCGTGTTTACTTTAAGTGTGGCTTGATTTTCATGCATACCTTGAAAGTTTATTTCTAAGGATATAGAGTAGAAAAGGTTTCAAGAAATGAGTTTCATCTTTGGTGAAGTTCAAAGAAGATACAAAACAAAACATTTAACAATTTATGTCTGTCTCTAATGAATTCTAATGGGTTGGTGGGTGTGTGTTTCTTCAAACATAATAACTGTGCACAAATTATTTGTTTTTAATGTCATAAAACCCATGTTATATTACTTGCTTTTCTTAAAGCTCTTACAATGAAGACTCAATTATGTGCATTCACAATTAGGTTTGACTATTTGGATGCAAACTATTGTTGCCAACATTTTGCCAGCATTTTTTTTAACCAGTAAAAACATTCTGCTTTGTCTATTAAAATGCTCATTTTGCAAATTGTTTTTCATGTGATTTAGGCTGTAGCACAAATGCTTTCTCTCTCTCTCTCTCTCTCTCTCTGTCTGCAGTTAATTTTCCCTTTTTATCAACACAATTTGCTGGATAAGTACTGTGAGTTATCTCTGAATTATGGGTTTTCTCTACTGAATTAACAACTCAATTTTCAGTATGAGAGAACTCTAGAACCCAGGTAAATGGAGGGGTCATTTCCCAAGACTGTAATATGCCCCTCCTGATGTTCCCTGAGTAACTTTAATCCCCAATGTGTACCAGTTTGTATGCTCTGATCCATGAGCATTCTAGAGTACATTCTAGAGTTTGGTCTGGCCCAGAAAGGTGGGGTTCTATGTTATTTTGAGTAACATTTTAAAGTCATCACTTACGATGAAAATTAGGTGCAGTCAATTAACCACCAAAACTCTCCGAAGAAAGTGGTATTTTGGTCTCCGCTATTTCAAGTATAACATAGTTTTTCTCTTAATGATGGAAAAGATGGCTTGTTTTTGGTGAGCTGAGCACCAGACAAAATACTGGTATCCTGTTGACTGCTCATCAGGAGCAAAACTACATATCCTCAAATATTAGGATCATAATCAGCATGGTTAGCTAGGCCAACAAGATAAGGGGCTTTTATATTAGGACCACCTGAGGAAACAAGAGAGTCAAATCTCCCATTTCTCGTCTCACTACAATTCCATGCCTACCGGCCTTGAGGGTAATGGCAGGCAGACCTGATTCCTACTTAAATTGTCACTCATTCTCTCTCCTTCCCTTTGTGTTTTCTTCATTTCCTATCACTCTTACTTAATTCTCACTATCAACCTTTAAGAATTAGGCTTTAGGTCTTTGACAAATGAGTTTAAATAAGGTTTCATGACGTTCCCATGGTCATTCAGAAAGTAGCAGTGCCAGAATTTGAATCTAGCTTCCTAACGATAAAGCTTTACCCATGTCCCTGTGCCTCTGTGCTGTAATATAAAACATACCCATGAGTAGTCTGCCTTAGCAGTGTGTGAGGTAAAAAAAAAAAAAAAGCCAAAAACATAAAGTAGCCTAGCACCCTGAAAAGTACCTTCAGTGAGAATTATGTCACTAATAATCTAGTCACTGCCGTGGTCTTGCATATATCCGCCTCACCATACACCTTGATTGCTTTTCATTCTATTTCCTAAACCTGTGGGACTAGGTTTGCAATGTCATCTTTCCAATTGAGAACAAGTTTTACAATTACCTGGCTCTGACAATGGTTTTAAAAATTGTTTGATAACTCTCCCCAAGTTGAAATCAATGACTGCTTGAAGACTTTACCCACAGTGTAATATACTATATTCCATCGGTACTTTGGAAATTGTTGGGGACTAATTACTTGTAATTTACATAAAACTGGAACAAGTTGGACTGACCAAGATCTTTCAGTTATGTCCACATTTGCCACAACTATCTTCAGGTGTCTTATTAATTTTGTAAGCACAAAACCCACTTTGAATTTTTCTCAGCCAAAGTTCAGCATGTGTGTCTATTGTTCCTTTTCTAAGGTCTGTTGTTGGAGTGGGAATCCAAATACAGATATATTAGGCTGTATTTTGTATTTGGAGGATAATGTAACATATGAATGCAGTGATCCATAAACTCAACATAAACTTGTAAGCCATCAGTGAACTTTGAAGGTACTGCTGTAGCTACTCAAAATCTTAGGGCTACCAGCTTTTGCTTCATTTCAAAATCATTTTTAAAAAGAAATAAAAATTTACTAACGTTTCTCTCGACACTAAATAATGATGGGATCCTACTTCATTTATATTCAGTTGGGGTAACATATTTATTCAGGTACCAGATGTAGAGTGTTAATGGATTAAAGTATATGGACAAAGTGGGCAATTGTACTGTAAATGTTACTTAAGTGAATTTGGCCTGCAAGGGTATTATTGATTTATTTTATCTAATTTAGTTTGTATTGCAATTCAGGCTCAACACTGAGGGTTGAAGTCATCTGTCTTCTATAGGTGAAATGACTTCAGGTCTCAAGGGAACTAAACTAAGTGAATAGGAAGTCTCTTCCTTTGAGGAAGCAAAGAGGATGGAAATATTTTCCAATGGGGTGAGGGTGTGTGAGGGGAAATGTTCTCCTCCCAAGGACACTAGGAAACCATATTCCACTAGGAAGAAAACATGCAACCACCACTCAGGGAAACATTTGATTTCCTTGTCAATATTAAAACAATATCCTCTTAATAGCTGAAGAGTGGTATTTTGCTAGGCATGGAGCTTAGTGATGTTGCTTATCATCGATCACTTTGTAAATCAACAGAACAGGAGAAAGGTGCCTTGTTAGCTGTTGTACAAGGCACACTATTTAGGGTCTAGTGTTCATTCCCTCTGTTCTCCAAGTGTCCAGCCTAATGAAGAAAAGAGTGTCCAGTGAGCATAAGAGAGCAAAATTCTCTCTTTATCTTTTCTTTTTTCTGAAGCTATTATGAAATTGCATAATCCTAAATTTGTTGAATGTTTTGAACACAAATGATGAACAATAGCAGTGCCATTAAACAGTTGTGAGATTATATGTTACGTGACTGTAATCCCCCAAATTGCTGCAGCCTGAATTCATGAGGATTTTAAAGAAAAAGAAAGCAATAAGGTTTAAAAAATAGGGTTTGAGACAGCATACAACTGATTTACATCATTAGTTTGGGTCCTCTGACACATCCCTGTGAAACAGGGGAGGATTCATATCCTCTTCAATTAAGGATAGGGAAACTGAGGCCTGGGGAAGTGTGGTTGATAACTCCAAGGTTACCTGGGGCAAACAGAACCAGTTTTCAGGTGGAAAAGCAATACTGCATACCTATTAGCTGTCCCGGCCTCTCTGCTTCTACAATTGCAAAGAGATCTATTAACAAAACAGACAACTCCTGGGAGCCTTTGGATATGAAGTCTCTAATGACTCCATGCAAAATGTCCCAGACCTGAAACATCTGTTGTACAGATACAGTCAAGTTCCACACCAGAGTCTCAAGTTAACAACTTATTTCCTTTAATTAATTTTATTTATTTTTTTAAAGTGCATAGCAGCTGTCTACATATTTCAGAGGACAGACCTTGTTTTAAAACCTGAGCCAGAGAACATTATAGAGAAAACTCACACAATTCGCTGTATGTGCTAATTAGAAGCTTCTTACACAAGCACATGAATTCATTTATACACTGATGAATTTTCAGTTGCCAAATAGCTCCAACAAAAAGACCAGAAAAGTAAAAATAGTCAATCTAATGAATTTAACATTTATTTTTATGCAAGCTGGGTAATTTTTAGAAATGTTTTGTTTTTTGGAGGAATGATTTGCATGTGCAATGCATTTGTTTTTTGTGACTTCTGAAATCCTGTTTTTCTGGAAAAGGAAGACAATTTTTCTTGACTGAGAGACATCCAGCCACATACCCAGAATTAAACCCAAAAGACCAGAAGTGAAAGGAAGAGAGATAATCCCTAGGTCACACATTCAGGAGACCTGAGGGAAAGAATAAAGAGCATCAAGAAAAGACCAAGGCAACTTATGATTTCACTGCAGCATGGGGTATATTTGTCTCCAGTGTGAGCCCTGCAGCTAACGAACAACGGTCACCCCGTTCCCTTTCTGTGGCATCCCTCCAGTCTGGGACAGCACATAAATGTCAGTCACCATTCTCCACAGAAATGCAATTTTATATGTTCTTTTAAAATGTTTCCTTTTCTTTACTTTGTTTTACTTTACCCTCCTTAGACACACATAAACCAAAATACATGTTTATCCATCCTTCAAGCAAGTATTGAGGGACTACTATTGGTCTGGCATTCTTTGAGGAATAAGAGAGATCATGGTTTTAGGCATTTCACAATCATGTGGAGAAACCATATAATAAAAAGTAAGTTATCGATAATAAAGATAATTATAAGTAGAAATAATTGTTAGAAAGACTCTAAATATAACCTAATAAAGAATTATTGGGTGGAGCAGAGGCCCATGGGATAAAATGTTGATCATGAAGGCCTCCCCAAGGACATACATTACCTGAATGATGGAAGGAAGTAAACATGCAATGCTTTGAGGAACAGATCTTCCTGGGGAATGAAACAAATACAATAGCCTTGAGTCCAGGGTGATTATTCAAAATGGAAAGAACATAAAGTTTAGGGCATAGTGGACTCAGGGAGTATGGTGCAAGATGAAGTCAGGGAATTAAAGAGGTTACCTCATGAAGTATCTTATTGGTCATTGAAAATAAAACACTTGTATCCCACTCTTTTTGTTAAACTTTGATACAGTTTTCTGCATGATATCTATGTGGTGAGTGTTATACCAGGCACTTTATGGACACTATTTCATGTACCTTCACCAACAACCATGCAAGGGTGCAGCAATAATCCCATTTTGTGGATAAGACAACGGAAGCTCAAAAAGGTTAAATAAATTTCCCAGGATATTTAGCTAGTATGAAGCCAAGATTCCAAGCAGATCTAACTCTGCAGTCTGAGCCATCGGTCTACTCTTCACCTTTGTTCGACTCTTCCTCTATTCAATTTCCCAGAAATAGAAACGTCTTTCTTACGAATATTCTTATTAATTCCTACTTATTCTCCAGGAAACATTTTGCCTCCCTACCCCTCCCTTACTCTCTCTCTCCCTTTTTTAAACCTCATCTTCCACCAAGTTGGATGACTGTGCCGTGAGAGACATAGCACCATTTTCCTGTATTATCTTTCATTGTTGTTATCTTTATCTATCTTGTTCACTGAACTGTACACTGCACAGTGAGAACCTGTGTCTGTAACAGCACCCACAGTATCCCCTAGCACCACTCTGTGGCAAAAAAGTAAGCACTGAATAGTGAGCATTAAAAAGAAAAGAGAATCAATGATGTTACCAGGTTCTCAGGACCTTAAAGTCCATCATAATTAGACTGACCAATTCCATGGCATCAAAAATGAATGAAATTGGATGCCTGGGTTTCTCATTCATTAAGCATCTGACTTCGGTCTAGGTCATGATCTCAAAGTTTCATGAGTTTGAGTCCCACATCAAGTGAGCACGAGCCCAGGATGAACCCTGTTTCTTTCTTTCTTCTTTCTTTCTTTCTTTCTTTCGTTCTTCCTTTCTTTCTTTCGGCTTTCTTTCTTTTCTTCTCGTTTCTCTCTCCTGCTCTCCACACACTACCCCCCCCACTCATTTGCACCCTCTCTGTCTCAAAAAAAAAATGAAATTGCAATGTAATGAAGGAGCAATGTAACACACTGTGTTTGTTTGTTTTTAAGTTTTATTTATTTATTTTTTATCTTTAATTAATCTCTACATTTAACGTGGACTTGAACTCAAAACCCTGAGATCAAGAGTCACATGGTCTACCAACTAAGCCAGCCAGGCATCCCACACTGTTGGTATTTAACAATGGGCCTTTAAAACCCATAAAGTAAAACAATATAGAGTATAAGTATGCTTTTGGACTCCTTGCCTACAATCTCTCAGCATTTTCATTACCTCCCCAAAACCACTGCACCAAATCTAGATTTATAGGAATTAAAGGAATTGATGCAGTTGTCTAAATTATGTGGATGCAAATCCTAGCCTTGCCTCATATCAGCAGTAAGCTTTAGTTTTCTCATCTCCAAAGTTGTGCCAATAGTTTGTAGCATTTTATGAGAATTAGAAATAATATACATAAATCACCTAGCACATGGATCAGGATATAGCAAGAATGCATCATTATAATCCTCTTCTTAGTAGTAGTGTGCTTTCATCTTCAGACACTTGCAATTATTCCCCATTGCCATCCCAAGTAATAAATTTACTTTGCATGGCCTTCATGAGTCCCACAATTGGTTCCTTCTGTTCCAGACTCAAATCTTACTACATTCCTCTGATTTCCAGTTATCCATCCAGTTAACCAAATCCCTCCTCTCCAACATGCTTAGAATCTTCAAGCCTTTGTGCCTTTTGTTATGCTGTGTTGGCAGGCTGGATTATTATTTTTTACCTGCTGAAATTTCTTTTACTATGGAAGACCGTATTGAGCTGTGTTTAAGAACATGGACTCCAGGGGTGCCTGGGTGGCTCAGTTGGTTAAGTGTCCAACTCTTAATTTCATCTCAGGACTCAGGTAATGATCTCATGGTCATGGGATCGAGTCCCACATCGGGCTCTGCACTGACAGTGTGGAACTTGCTTGGGATTCTCTCTCTCTCTCTCTCTCTCTCTCTCTCTCTCTCTCTCTCTGTCTCTCTTTCTGTTCCTCCCTTGCCTGTGCTCTTTCAAAATAAATAAATTAATTAAAACACACACACACACACACACACACACACACACACGGACTGCAGATCCAATCTACCTGGTTCAAATCCTAGCCTCTTTACACACAACATCTGTGACCTTGAGTGACTTACTTAATATCTCCATGCCTCACTGTCAGTATGTATAATAATTAGGATAGGAAAATGTTAATATCTTGGGGTGACAAAGATTGAAAGAGTTCACATATGTAAGGTACCTATAACAGTGCATGACGGGAAGTGAGCACTGCATGGAATATTAGCTGTCACCATCATTGTTATCGTCACCTTTTTCAGTATTTTTCTATATAAAAAATGCAAGTAACCCTGTTGCTTATCAGAGTATCTGCTCTTTCTTTAGTGTTCTACCAACGTTTCTATTGTATCTTTATTATAGAACTTAAAAAGTTATGTTTATTATTAAAGTATATGGCTTGAAAGCTTGCCACGCCCATAAAATTCTGTGTTTCTTTAAGGCAGAAGTCATAATACCCTCTTCCTCATCTCTTTTATCATTGTAGGGCCTTAGAACAGTTTTCTCAGATACTGTATACCAGCTACGTATGAAATGAATAAGAATGCATATGTCTAATTCATGTATTGTTTACTTATTCATTGTTTTTCTTCTTGCATGAGAACAAGTGCATTGACCTTGTCTGTGACTGCTGTGTCCCAGAGCTTAAAACAGTGCCTGGTACAAAATAGGCACTCAAGAAATATTTGTTGAATGAAAAATGAAATGAATTAATGGGTCAATCAGTAAATCAAGATAACCATATTTGAGGTTTCTTAAAACTCCCTCTTTAGTGAATTAGAAAGCATGTGCTTTAGCCCTTACGTTCTCTGTGTATTTCCACACACAAATATGCTATGTGTATACAGATTGCAAAATTGGAATCATTTGCAGAATTGGGATGTAAATTGGACATGTGGGCAAGTGCTTGACTAGGTGGCAGGGATATATTTGAACAAAAATATCTTGCCTAGAGAAAAGCAGGTGGAATTTGCCTTTTCAACATTTTTGTGCCAAGCCAGATAATTTACTTCTCACCTGGGAACAATTTCCTTCCCGCAGTCATAATGTGAGTTTCACCACAGCTGTGGAGCTAAAGTCAAAGTCAAAGTAGAGATTGCTGCGTCACTTGCTGGGAAATGACTTTTTAGTTTGGGTCCGTGTCCTTGTCTGGCAGCTTTCTTATTTGTGTTTAAAAACATGGAGTGCAGAGAGGTGCACATCTGTTTCTGAATGTGTAAGTAGAATATGGAAGGAATTTTTTTTTGTGGCTTTAAATTTCTGGACTCTTTAGCTGTCCCAATACATGTATTCTGACTTCTATTTTTCCAGCCAAGAAGCAGCAGCTGCATCTGGGTGTGGGAATTACACATTTGAGTTAACAGTATTTAACAGAAGCATACATTTCTTTTTTATCTCCTGTATCCACAATTCTTAGACAACCAGGCTTATCAATATGATGCTGGTATCTTCCATCACCTCTGTTCCCTCTCTTCTATAAAATTTTCCATTCTTAGCAACATATAGTCAGACCAGAGAATAAATAAATTACTCTCTGTACTGCCTCCCATATTGCTTTTTTTCTCCCTTCTGATATAGGACATTTCATACGAAAAACAGAATTTTGTGAGTTGGAATCTTAGTGACAAAGATCAGGACAAGGCTAGACTAGGGTATAGAAGGGGGAATATGTACTTATTTTATGCCTGGGTCATGAAAAGAGTCACTAAAGTTCTCCAGTGCTGAGTCAGAGACCTTAATTACAGCCTCCAATTTCCAAAGGCAGTGGAAACAGTGGAATGACACATGGTTACATTATGCCAGCTGCAAATGCTAAAATATGATAGAAAAGAGGAGAAAAATGTTTTCTAACATTGCCTGTGAGTAGGTAAAGAAGGCCTTCAAAGTTTGACTGGATACGTATCCTTCTCTTGGACACTCTTGTCTAAGGCCTGACATGCTATATTCAATATACAGAGATGTTCTCCTCTGTTTATTCAAGACATTTCAGGGGCATCTGGGTGGCTCAGTCAGTTAAGTGTCTGACTCTTGGTTTCAGCGCAGGTCACAATCTCACAGTTTTCATACCCCATGTTGGGCTCCATGCTGACAGTGTAGGTTCTGCTTGGGATTCTCTGTCTTTCTCTCTCTTTGCCCCTCCTACACTCAAGCTCTCTCTGTCTCTCTCAAAATAAATAAATAAACCTTAAAAAAAGACATTTCAGTCTTGGGAGTCTTCTTCTGATAATCTCACATGTATAATACCAGATGATATCGTCTATTAACTCCTTTATAGAAATTGGTTGACCTATGTCCAGAATAGTCTCAAGGGACCATCAAATAGGTATTTGCAGTTACAGGAGCTCCAAGAACAAGAAAGCAAGTTGTAGAGGTTCAAAAAAATAAATTTTACATGCCCAAAGTGAAGAACAGGAGTCCTGAAGTCAAAGATCCACTTTTAGACTCTAAGAGTGTCTGTATCACACTGGCCTCGGGTCACTCAAGTGTAAAAGAAAATGACAAAAGACAAGCTATTATGCAGTATTTGAGGTCTGCCTGTCCTCACCTGACTCTTCAGAAGGAAAAATAAATGGGAGCAGTTCAGAAACTGTTTTACTGTACAGATTCTGAATAGTGAGCATCACAGAAAGAAAACAAACCAAAACAACACTACCAATCATAATCTAAAGCAAGAGTTACCAGTGCTTCTATTTTATAAATAAAGTTTTATTGGAACACACCCACACCTATTAATGTAAGTATGGCCTTTGTTTCTTTCCTCCAATAATGGCAGAATTGAACAACTGTAACAGAGATCTGGCTCACAAGTCTGAAATATTTACCATCTGGCTCTTCAAAAACTGAAAAAACAAAATAGGGGTGCCTGGGTGGTTCGGTCGGTTGAGTGTTTGACTTTGGCTCAGATCGTGATCTCATGGTCTGTGAGTTTGAGCCCCGCGTCAGGCTTTGTGCTGACAGCTCAGAGCCTGGAGCCTGCTTTGGATTCTGTGTCTCGCTCTTTTTCTGCCCCTCACCCATTCACTCTCTGTCTCTGTCTCTCAAAAATGAATAAACGTTAAAAAAAAAAAAAGAAAGAAATGTATCCCTTGCTCTAAAAAAAACAACAAAACAAAACATCCAGAGTAGTTATGTTGCCTTACACAATAGATTGGGATCAGCAAATGGGAACCCATAAAAGCCTCCTAGGAATTGTGTTTTGACCAGAGGACATTGGAAAATGCAAAAATGCATTTTTGGTGCTCCTCATTGATAATAACTCTGAAGTCATATACAGTTTCTAGTTTCATTTTCTTACATTAATCACTGAATTAAATATTAGTTAACTCTCCCAAACTCCATTAGTTCTTAATGAGATATCTATATTTTTTATTTCCATCAATCCCTGTCTGAAGATATTTGCTATTTGTCCTTTCCCCATTTCCTTAAAAACTCTTTGAGCTGCTATAAACCTTGTATTCCAAAATATGTGATATTCTTTTATGTGTGCTGAGGGGCCAACTATTATATATCTTGAACGTTGATACCTGAGTCAAAACTCTTCACCAGAATATAAAGTAAGTCTAGAAAAATCACTTCCATTGGCTGTAAGCAGAAGACCTGTTGCGAGCATGACACTAATATACTTTTATAGGGTCAGTGTGTAGGTATGATGGAAGAAAAGAGATAATTTATGTATTCAGAAGTACAGTCCTATTATAATAAATATATGATGTATAGGATACTATTAATGCCCAGGAGTTTTGGAGGAAAGCAGATTTTGAGAAGTTTTGATGAAATTTATTGATGGGACCACAGATTTCAAGGATTTTTAAATGCCTTTATATGCTGGGGTGGGACAATTTGAGTATGTTCTATACACCAAGTGGGCAACATGTGAGCTCAGCCTTCTGTGGGTTGCCTGTGTCAAAGGAGGATAAGGTCTATATAGCAAGGTTGTTAGGAAAGCACCTCAGATTATGTATGTGAAAGCAGTAAGTAAACTCTAATTTTTCCTAACAGCATCTGTTATTATCATCACTACATTTACTATGTTGCCAAGGCTAACAGAAGGTTCCCAGTATAACCTTGAACTAACTTGAAGTGATTGGGTTTTATTTCAATCATTTCCTCATACAAAAGACCATTGATTGTGTTCTGATCAAAAGTTTTGTAACCCATAGAGCTAGGACTTGAAAATCACGTGCTTTAGGCAAATGAAAAGAAAAGGACAGCATTTCCCATTTCTGACATGAGTTCACATTGTCTTTTGAAAATTTAAGCCTCAGGATACATCATGTGCTTTCTTCTTTGCACCTGGTCATACACCTTTTAGTAAATGCTTGCTGTTAAAATGATAAATGGACGCTATTAAAACACTTTAATGCATAGTGCACCAAAAGTGCCTACTTAAAGGCTAGTTTCCCTTCAGAATTTTGAAGAAGATGCCTTCTCAGCTTTTCTTTCTTGGCACAATTCTTAAGAGAATGGGAATTTGTATATGCCTATATTCCTCTAAACGTCGACCAGAGATAGTTATATTCCTGTAAAAACTTCAGGTGGCTTTAATTAGATATTCTTAGTAAAGAGCTCACTTCTTCCTTGTTTTCCTCCATTCTCAAAAGGTTGTGAGTTTGGCAGAGGTGAAGTGGCATAGTTTGTATTTCAAGCTTCCTAGTTTGACTTTTCCTGCCCAGTGTTTTCAAAGATGAGAATCTATAGTGCATGTGATTTCTGGGTGAAAAATGTGTTATTTCACACATTATTAACCCCACACATTTCTAAAACTTTATGTTAGAAACAAAAAACAGATTTGTGGCAAACCCAATAAACAACAACAAAATCTAATGAACAACAAAATTAATTCAAAATTTCCTTGTTTTAAAATACACACAAGCCCAACTTTGCAAAATTATATGAGGATAATTGTAAAGACCTACAGATCTGCTTGTTTGTTCTTGAAATTATCCCTTGATACTGTGTATCCTTAAATACATTTATAATATCAGGTTATAAGGCATTCAATATAATTTTGGAATTTTACAAATTTTGAAATTTTACTAATTTTTCTTGGAAGGCACAGCCATGTTCCCTTAAATAAAATAATTTTATCAGTGTTAAATACAATTATGGAAACTATAGATGTAGAGAACATCATTATAGGCTGAGTTACTACATAAAACTTATAACCAAATGCTCACTTGAGACATACTAGGTAATAGTCTTAATTAGGCATTTAAAAGCTGGTGTTTGTGTCTAACATCTGTGTCTTACTTGAAGCTATTCCAGAATGTATGTACATTTCTCAGATTATAGTGAACAATACTAAGATAAACTGAGTCTGAAGTGAGAATTCATGTAAAGCACAGCTTTAGTCATGGAAGAAAAGTTTCTATTTTATTCCATTTTTTTCTCATTTTGCTGAAGAAAATATGTGGAGCATCCCTTAAAAAAAGGGCAACAATTAGTCTTCCTCACCAAAAGCATGAACTTCATATTGTTTTTGCTTTCTTTTCAAATTTATGCTTCCCAACTTCAATTTTAATATGCTAGAACAAAAGAGCTAAATTTTCTACTTTTAACAAGTCCTTCCTACATGCCTGAATAGCAGTGAGCTAGCAATAACTTCTTACCTTTCTGACAAGTCCCACTGCCAAGGGTAGGCTATTTAGAAATTGGTACAAAGTGAAAATAAATACCTGGTTTCCCACAGGCAGTCTTCTGAAATGCCGTCTATCATTTGTAATTTCTGTGACGTTATTTGGTAGTTATGATTTATCACCTTGCCACCGTATGAGTCAGCCGTGAAATCTCCATGACTCAATGGCACGTAACAAAAGCAATCAGGAAAGTGACATTTGAATGAAGGTTTGGTGGATGGGTTTGAACAAGATTTCATTAACTTAAAGAACTAAGGCAGAGGAACTCTCCCAACTTTATGAAATCTTACAAAGTCAGCATTTCAGTTCTTTTTCTTCATTGGCTAATACCTGCAAACTGGGGGGGGGGGGGGGGTTACCATTCACTGGAGACAAACAAAAAATATGAATTTATGGAGGGTGACAGTAAGTTTATTCTTATTTTGATTTAATCTTGCTTTTTTCATTGTGTTCAGAATGGCCTTTTGTTAATCTTGCAGATAAATTTCCTACTGCTTTTAAATTTTCTTGCTACCCACATGTTTTTGCCTAGGCAGTAAAATTTTTTAATGTTCATTTATTTATTTTTGAAAAAGAGAATGTGCATGTGTGTGTGCACACATGTGCAAGTGAGTGGGGGAAGGCAGGGAGAGAGAGGAGAGAGAAAATCCTAAGCAGACTCCACGCTCAGCACAGAGCCTGATGTGGGGCTCGATCTCATGAACCACAAGGTCATGACCTGAGCCAAAATCAAGAGTTGGACACTTAACCCACTGAATCATCCAGGTGTCCCATTTAGGTGGTAAATTAATAGCAAGAATTTATTTGTTTAATAAATATTTATTGAGCCTAGATTCTGTGTCAAGCATTGTGTTAGACAATGGGATTAAAACAATAAGCAAGGCAGACATGAGCCTCCCTCTCAAGGACATTTCAGTGTGGTGAAATTAGTCATACTTACTTTTCTAGGCTATTTGACATTCATCTTGAGTGGGTAATGCTCATTTTCAAGCATTAAAGAATATTTCTTATATAAAAACTTGACTTTGCTATACTTTAATATTTATTTTAAGCTACAGTTATCTTCATGTAGAAAAGTGGAACAAATATTTGACCTGTTGGCAGCAATATGACTGGGTACCTGCCCCTCAGCCCCATGGACTCCCTTGTTTGATGGTTTAAGTTTATAATGGATGCTACCTTTTTGATTTGCAAGTAATATTTAACATGCTTTGAGCTAAGGAGAGAAATAATGGGTAGAGTTCTCAAAAAATTTGACTGCTGGAGCTTAGATCATAGGTTGTAAGTATCATCCCAATAGCATTAGCTACAGATTGTGTTATGCTTGTCATTGTATCCAAGGGACATTGGAAAGAAAAGAGTTCTTACATAAAAGCCACCATCATTATTGGAAATGTGACTTAAGTACAAATTCCAAAGGAAGATGAACTGTGTGCAAATAAGAACTGAGGTTTTCACTTTGAAAGTAACAATACCTGGGATAATGTCTGCAACAGAAGGGCAATAGTAATATTGTCTGTCGTTTATTGAAAGCATGCTAGGTGTCATGTATTATGCTAAATGTTGAGTGAGAAGTACTGATCAGTGAATTTTTATAGTACAGAAAGAGTAGGGACATATAATGATTAACTATTGAACCTACAGAAATTAGTATAATAGTTTTGGAAGAAACTGTTCTAGCCTTCTAGTCCTTTGGAGGGGAAGATGCCAAACGTGAAGAGAATAGAGACAGTACTTTGGAATGGTTTGCTTCCTTTCAAAATAAGAATAAGTATAGCCAAGAACTCACAGGAAATTTGATTAAGAAGAACTAGGCACTACTAGTATGCTAGATGAAGCATACTCCATTCTTAGTCAGCCTGAGAACCGGACATCACCTTATGGAAATGACATCATAATAAGGAAAACACTAACTGAGTAAACAGTAATTTTGGGTGTAGATACATATTGCTCCACCTTTTGGGAAAGTTCTGAAGGACTTAGAATGCAGGTTAAGACAGATGTCACGAAGAGAAAATAATACTTAGGTATGCACATGGTAACTTGAGCCTAAACACTAGAGGAATACTCCTGGTACTGATCAATTGCTGTTTTTCTCAGTACTCTAAGTCAGTATGAGGCATGAATCATGCTACTATTTTTCTAAGTTGCCTCACTTTGTCCACTCCTGGCTTGGGACTTCAGGAGAGAAACCTTAGGAAACAGAAACCCAAGATTGGGAAAAGTTTGATGTGTTTGTTTTGTGTGTGTGTGTGTGTGTGTGTGTGTGTGTGTGTCTTGCAATGATGTTTCAAGCAATCTAAGTCTCTTGAACCATTCTCCCTGGCATCATTTCAAGGGGTTGGACCTATACATATAATGCACTCTGATTAAGGAACCCACACTAAGGACTTCATACAGATGAGTTTTGTTTATTTCTAAAATCAATCATATGATGTATGAATTATTATTCTCATTTTACTGATGGGTAAACTAAGGTTTACTGAAGTTAGGTGATTTGTTCAGGGTCATTAATAACTGGTTTGGTAGTACTAACTTAATATACTTAAGACCTGATTTTGAAGTGAACCATGGGGGCGTCTGGATGGCTCAGTGATTGAGCTTCTGACTCTTGATTTTGGCTTAGGTCAAGATCCCAGGGTCATGGGATCGAGCACCACATTGGACTCCGCTGAGCCTGCTTAAGATTCTCCCTTTCTCTCTCCCCCTACCCCGCCCCTCTCCTCTACTTGCATGCTCTCTTTTTTCTCTCTCTCTAAAATAAAAAAATATTAAAAAATTAAAAAAAAAATAAAGTGAACAATGAACAAATGGCCAGAAATAAGCAAAGCTCTGAAGAGATTGCTCCTGGTTTCCAAAGGAGTGAAATTAACTTTTATCATAAGTAGCAAAGGGGTAGGAGAGAAGATTAAGGAAGGCTATTGGGTGATTTTGGTTGGATGGAAATTTTAACATTAAAGATAAAGTGAAGACTTAGACAAATAGAGGGAAAAATTCTTGGCCACATTAGAAGAACAGATCTGTCAGGGCAAATAGGGATCTATTTTCTTGTTTATTTGTTTTTTGCTCCCAGACAAATGGAGAATACAAAGAGACCATACCCATAAAATTTTACATGTCAGCCATGATCTCATCCAATGCCACAGCCCCCTCACTGTTAAAGATGTCCTGCTAATGTAAATGTAAATCAGACTGAAGAATTGGTTCCACAAATCAAGCTCCTGATGAATTAACCCCTTTTCCTTTCTACAGTACATTGTGCTCAAGCCCAAGGGTTCATTAACTGAACACATAAATGGAGTTTCACAACCTTCAAAAGCTGCTCTGCATGACATGCCCAGATGCTCACAGTGTTAGTCCCCTGTGCCCACATGGGAAATCCTCCTGGCATTTAAGATCATCATCTCCCTCAAGCCTTCCTGTCAGAAAGAGAACAGCCCTAAGTGAAATGCTGCAGATCAGTGAGTTGGTAAACCAGCTACGGAAACAGTATGTTACAGCCCATCAGACCTCTGAAAATATCCCACTTTGAAGATGTAAGAACGAGAGAGACACAGCTGAATTAGGACCTAGAGAAGCAACTGATATGTGGGCAAGTTCAGATTACCTTTTTAAATGACAAGAATTTTTCACTTTGACCTCTGCAACCACTTTCAAACTGAGTTTTGGCAGAGGCTATAAATTATGGTAGTAAAATAGAATATAGCCAACAACTACTCAGTACTTAAGTGCCTGGCACTGAGCTAAGTGTATGCCATGCGTGGTATCATTTAATCCCTTAAAATCACCCTAACAGGTTGATATTATTTTTATCTCACTTTATAGGAGAGGAAAGAGGCATAACTCTCTGCCCAAGGTGATAGAACTAGTTTTACAATCAGTTTCATATGCAGATTCATATGGCCTTTGTTCTTCAGACACTAGACCACACTGCTTCAAAATGAAGGCCAGAAGCCAACACAGAGGAAACGGGTCTAGGGAGCAACACTTGAGAGTACCTACTGTCTGCTGGATACTCTATCAAGAAAGATAGTCATAATGCTAGGAGCATTCTGTGTGTCTCTGTGGCCTGAGAACATGGCTCACAGTGGGATTCAGTTTATGAGAGTGTCTGATGCACTTCTCTCAGGTAAGCTAGAACTCTGGGAGATAGGCTCTGATTCTGATTGTTTAACAGTACTAAATTTATCCAGGGACAAAGCATTAATCAGGGAG
The DNA here is from genome assembly GCF_007474595.2 of Lynx canadensis. Lineage (NCBI taxonomy): Eukaryota > Metazoa > Chordata > Mammalia > Carnivora > Felidae > Lynx > Lynx canadensis. Next base: position 184,938,547 of record NC_044303.2, on the reverse strand, counting down.
ATGGAGTGGGAAATGTTCTGTATGAGAAATGATAGCTGCTGCTTGAAGGAAGAAAAGAGAGGGCTTGTGCATAATCTACTAGTGTTTTCGAATGGACCACTGGGCTAAAAGGACACAGGGAATAGATTTGATAGAGAAAGCATCTTAGAATTTGGAAACCACTAAACAATCGTAGAGTATAGGGGTGTGGGCTGATAGGCTTGCTAGGAGCAATCAATGCACTGGAATATTTATGTTATTTAATAGGAGACTGTTATTCTTTAACTTTTTATAAAAGAACTGCAATTGACCTTTGTGAATTTGGATGACAGTAAAACTGGTATAAACTGATGGTTGGCCTTATCAAGTTTAAATATTTGAAAAGGTATAATTCATGTAAATGTTTAGCCTTTTTTTCACTGTGCAAGGGCAAAACCTGCCTAGGCTGGTATTTACTTTTCTAATTAGAAAAGCTTGAGTGATGTGAACAATTAAGATAATACAATACCTTTACAAGATAATTAATCTTTTCTTTGTGATTCATCCTACCACATCCCAAGCTGATAATGTTATTTACTTCCCAGTTAAGGGTATGTTAGGATGTAATTGGAGCCATTTGCTTTGACTATCAGAGGAGAAAAGATCATGCAATTTGCATCTCATATATTTAGAAATTAAAACTGAAGGACTGACCACTTGACACCGCAGAAGTTCCTGAAATGAAGCCTGCTGAGCTCAATTTGTTGTGGCGGCTAAATGAATCCTCTCTCCAATTTGAATGCATGATGAAATTCCTATTAGAACATTGCACTGTAATAATTGACAACATAATGAAACTGCCAAAGACAAAATGCAAGTACTTCTCTCCTGCCCCTTCAGAACTGCACTCTGTACTTAGAAGTAAGTGCCTGTGCCAGAAAAGTAACATTCCCCTTTTTTCTGCCTCCCCTCAGTCCATCAGGAATATTCTTTGGGACGTCCCTTCTTTAGAATCAGACAGTAAGAGTTAGCAGGCAACAGTAGGTTGAGGTATTTGGGATACTGTATAGATTTAACTAGCAATGATATTTGAAAACAACTATTATCTTCTATCGCTATTGTTTTTATTTTAAATAAACGTATTTTTAGCACTAAAAAATGAGAAGGATATTATCTCAGCTTAACCATTTTATAGGATAATTTATCTTCATTAACCAAACAAACTAATTTTTTTGTTTTGTTTTGTTTGTTTGTTTTTGTTTTCTGGATTTGCCTCTGATCTTTGGAAACTTGATAAGGCATCAGGACTGATCTTTGGAAATCACCAATCCACACATTGGCTTTTTTTTTTTTTTTAATTAACCACTCAATCCACTATAATTTGGCCTCTGATCCATTGAGGATGCATAACCAGTAACATCTTCAGTTACTGGCTCAATGGTCACTTGTCTCCAGTATGTAACTGGAGTTTTCCTCAGCATTTGATACAAGTGATCACACTTTCAACTTGGAAACATTCCTTTCCTCAGGTTCAAATACTCCACATACTCCTCGGAGCTTCCCCTGTAGAGTTATTTTTTTTCTCATTCCCTTTCACAGTTTCTTCTTCCTTAATAATTGAAAGGCTGTTATTCTTCAGGGTTCTGTCATAATTCTCTTTCCTTTCTTTCTCTGTATACTCACCCTGAATAATCATCTTGTTTATTCACATGGCTTTGACTAATCACACATTTTGATATCCAGGCCACCCTTGATTCTGAGTATCAGATCCTCATCTCCAACTATTGGACATTGCTACTTGAATACCACAAAAGCATTTCAAACTCATTAAGTCCCAAATGGAACTCCTCATTTATCCCCATCCGTTTATGGCCCTGTAAGTAGAATTACCCTTCTCCCATTGTCCAAGTCTCCAACTCAATCACCGAGGCCTATTATTTCTGCCTCTGAAGTCAGGCCACCTTTACCTCACACTTGGATTCCTTCTACAGCTAGCCAAGTGGTACTTCACCACTTTTTCACCAAACCAGTCTCTTTACTGTAACCAGGGTATGTTTTTAAGCACACATTTGATGCTCTGGAGCTCCAATGACTCCCCCATTACCCTGTGGATGGTGTACAGGCTCCTGGATGTGTTTATAAAACCCTGTGCCACTCATGAGCTATTCCTTGCTTATGGCTCCAGCTGATTAATTATTCTACAATTTATTTTTCCCCTCCTCCCACCTACATTTAACATTAGACAACATTCAAAGTACTTTCATATACATATATGATTATAATCAATGCAATGGTTTTTATTTTTCCTTACCTAAAGATTTTTGGAAACCAATGATATGTATTATATAAAATTATTATCATGCAATGAAATAGTATCTGTGATATCAGTCATATTAGTGAACTATTTCAAGCTTCAGTTTCGTTGTATGTAAGATGGAGATGATATTACTACATACTTTTCTAGAATTGCTATTTGGATGCATGGGATAATGCTAGTTAAGTGTTGAAGACAGTCAGTTCCATGAGGTTATTATAGTTGTTGATGTTAGGTATAAATCCTTTAAACTACTTACCTAATGTATAATACTATCTATAACAGCTCATACTCAGATCTGATGTCTCCTCACACACTGAAGTATGCCTTATCTATTATTCCCTATCTTGGCCAATCTTACACCCCAAAGAGGCAATAGTAATTTCTTCCTCTTTGGGTATTCTCCCAGATAGAATTCATTCTTACCTTCCTCCTACTTGCTAATTGAAATTCCACTTATCTTCTCATGTAGGTGAGTTAGTTTAAGTTCCTCCTTCTCCATGAAGCCTTCTCAGATGTCTATTATTCTTTTGAATTTTTTTTTTGTTCTCACAGCTCTTCTGATCATTACTGCCATAATACATACACTGTCTTAGTTCCTAAATTACTTCACATGCATAAGAACTAAGCCTCTTCAGCTCTCTCAGCAGCATCTCGTGCATAGCTGAGTACACAGTTGAATTGAATTTCAGAATGGCCTCTACAGTGCATTATACTTTTCCTACCCACCTCCATATCTTCAGCAGATGTTTCCAATGGCTATTTCTGGATCCTTATTTTAAATGTTACTAGTTACTGATAATATTGCAAAACATATTTTAAGCACTCAAAAAAATGACAAATGACACATTGAAGTGTGCTGGTTTTCTTTTACTTAAAATTGAAAAATCTAGATTATGCAGTTTATTCCAAAACAAAAATTGCATACTGCTTCATGAATCTTCCCCTTTTTGGATGTTTTCTAGGTTTGTCATTACTTTCCATTTTCAAAACGTTTACTCTACCTGGAATAGTTTTACAGTTGTCACTCTCAGAGAAGGACAGATTTTTTACTACCTTATGAGGATGACAAATGCAAGTATGTAGCATAATGTAATTTCATTAAACACAGTAAATGTTCACTATCTCTCTTCTGTGCCTCTTGCTATGGTAGATGGATACTCTTACCAAGGGAGAAAAGAAGATAGGGCTCTTGAGGTGATGGAATGTGAGAGAAAAATTCTCCTGCACTATTTTCTCTTAAAATTCTGGCTTTAGATAGTAAATCACATCTCCACTGTGGAATGCAGGCACACCTTTACATTCTCTCTTTCTACACAAGTCGGACATTATAAATTTCTTATCACTATGTCTAAACTTCTTCATCCTTGTATTCACCATTAAGAATTCTCTCCAGAAAACTGGTGTATAGGTAGTATTTTGCTTTGCATCACAACCAGAAATCTAATAAAGTGGGTCCTAAAATCATGCAGATATTTACTTGAATATACACATTCTTCTCTTGCTTGCAAGGATTGTTTATGGTTGGTTTCAGAAAAGATTTGGGACTTGTGATGCTGTGGACTAAGAGCATTTTTCATTTTATGCCTCCATCCTTTATGTGGAAAGAATTGATGTCTTTGAAAATAAAAAAAGGAGATGAGCATTTTTGGTGTGGGTTTTATATTATGCAGTTCTAGATTATGACTACGTCCAAAATGACAAGAAGTTGCTTTGAAAGTCCACTTCCATAAAGTACCTTAAACAGGTGTGTGTGTGTGTGTGTGTGTGTGTGTGTGTGTGTGTTGAGGGGGTGTCAGTATGGAGACAGGGAACAGCTATGACTCTACTTTCCACCCAACAATAGGTAAAGCAATGTAATTTTATTTTGATGTTCTCTTATATATTGACTCTCTTGTAAGATTGTCAAAGAGAAGAATTCTGCAGCAAATGGTTTGAAAAGAACAAATTTAAGAAGAATAATTTCAATTGATCAAAACAGCATGGGATGTGTTGACTGTGAGTTAGCATGCTTTTGATAGCCGTTTCCTAAAAGGAATTTGCATTCTGAATTTTTCAGACTGAACTACTTAAAATGTGGACTAAGTCTGTTATTCCTGTGGGCATTTCCTCTGTAGTTGGTATAGTGATTACTCTGTCACTTCTTTAATTTCTACCTTTTAATGAGGACATGCAAGTGTGCCTATGGAATTTTCATATTAATGTCAGAGTGATTTAAGAATGGACCATATTAAAACAGGGAAAAAAAACCCTTCTTTTCCAGATTCAGCCTTCTATTTAATTCTGTAACTAGTGACAGAACTGAAAGCTACTTGATAGGGAGATTCAGCTTCTCCTCCAGGCATCTCTGGGGGCTTTGGGATAGAACCAAGCATAGCTGTGTTTAAATCAGTGTGTCCATTTCTGGGCAACCCAGCTTAATTGGAAGCACTGACCCTAGGCCATTTCCTTGGGTAGGAATGATGAAGTCAGGGCTTCCAATAATTGCATCTGATTACTGCTTCCAGTTTGAAGATACAGAATGAAGCAAAATGAATAAGCATCTCTGTCCCATGTGGGGTTATTCAAGGGCAGAAATTATGGCGGAAGGGATCTGTGCTTTGGTTTGAGATTCCTCTTTAATTTCTTTTAAATAAGACAGCTGAAATTTTTGATTTTCAGTGTAGCAAATCATATTTAGCATTTTTGTTATAGTAATCCTATGCACAAACACTGCAATGGGCAGAAGCTGCCTAAGTATGGGTCTTCAGGCCATCGAAATTCCCTTCTTCTTGTCATTGGTAAGGGTTACTCAATATTCTACATAAGAAGATCTCAGATGAATTGTAGAGTTCAAGACATATGACTGCAATGTTCAAGTATGTATGTGTTCCATTTGTATTAAAATACTCTTTAATATTCCAAGTGAAAACAACAATAAACTTGGCTTAGGTTTAAATTATTTTCATGGAAGTTTGATCCTTGTATCCAATAGAGTTAATAGTATCCTATTAGCAAAGAGTGAATTGTATTTAAACAATAATTGCAGACAAATGACATGTAAATCAATATATGAAAAGGCATCAAGCTGCATACACTATTGATTTTCTGCCATGTTCTTCTCTTGGTTAGTGTTCGGAAAATATGATTTACAGTGAGGTTTTAATGAATCACATTCTTTGGATGCGATAAAGTTTTATGGAAGTCAAAAAGGTTTAATTCTAGTAACACTAAGCAACTTTAAGAACGTGAATATGAAATTACCACAAAAATGAATTGGTTCAAGGGAACTGATGGAAGATGCACGTGTAAGTAGTTTATAAATACTCTCTGTGAATTTGGAAACAATTTCTGATTTTTACAAAGTGATGCATGTTTTATATGAGTGAAGGGAGACAGTTTCGTTTTTTGTTTTTTTTTTTTTTTTGATTAAGTATAAAACAGGGAAAGTGCTGAGACATAGACAAGTCTTGGTGTAGATGCACCAACTTGCATGGAATGAGGGGTGATAATAGAGGGAAAGTAGTTGTCAGGGCTACATATCAACAGAGTTAAGTGTGATATATGTGATCATCTGAATTCATAAACTAATTTATGGAATTCTTGGTGTAATGAATCTTCCTGTCTAATCAAGCTTAAAGACTGAGGTTTATGCTAATTTGACTGGTAGGAGAACATAATATCAAGTGCAGATGAAGAAACTGAACTGCTGAATCATGCTTTACCACCAGAGATTAGCAGAAATCTTGTGAAGTTCTCAGGCATTGAATTTCTCTATCTGAATAGTTTCTACCACAATCTGAAGGTCAAGAAGACCCCAACTGCTATATGGGTTAAGTAGAGATGAATTGAAACAGGTTGATACTCACTCTGTTATAAAAACTACAGACAGAATAATGTCTTACAACATAAAAAAATAAATTTTATTTGAGGTGTACATATGAATATTCTAAACAAAGCTATACAGTCTATATACATAAGAGTACAAGAAGATGATTAATATTGACCTACCATATTTACCAACATTTAGTTGGTCTGGTCTATCTGATAATAGTTCTGGTAATTACTTGTAAAGAGTGCTGATTTTGATCACTTGCCTCAAGGTAAAAATCAGACTAGAGCTAAAATTAATTTAGATTTCTTTATTCTGTAAAGTGATAGACTGATTTTATGATAACGTGCCTTTAGGTGACCTTCATTACATTGACTGTAACATAAATTGTTTTTCTTTAAATGACTTTTAAATGTTTCTATATGTGTGTAGTCCAATCTCATGTATTAATACTAAGAGAAAGAAAAGTAAGCTGTAATAATTAAAGGCATTTATTATAAAGCAATAAAAAAGTGGCCTTTTAAATCAAGCATAAGGTAAAGATGTCCTCAAATTAACTACTGGGTATCCTGGAAAATAAGATTAAAAAAAAAAGAAAGTGAAAAAGAAGGCACAAAGTATTCCTTATTTGCAGATTATATGATAATCCACATAGCAACTCCAAGAGATTTACAGATCAACTTTAGTATCAGGGAGTTCAACAAGGTTGCAAGAAACGAGATATATTTACAAAAGTCATCAGTGTTCCTATAAACCAGAAATAACCGATTAGAAAAAAAATAACCACCAAGAAAAAAAAGAGTAAAAAGTAGGAAGGATTATATCTAACAAAATATGTACAAGAACCTTATGGAGCAAATTATAAAGCATGTTGAGAACGTAAAAGTAAAACTCTTTAAATCAATACTTCAAAGTGATTTCAGTCAAAACTACAATTGGATTTTTTGCAAAACATAACCAATTTTAAAGTTCATGTGAAAGAACACAGTGGAGTGCATGCATGTCTCCCTATTTATTTCAGTAAATATAGCTCAAAATACTGGAAATGATAGACAAAAACATTAAAATTTTTTCTTTTACGTTTATTCATTTTTGAGAGACAGACAGAGAACATGAGCAGGAAAGGGGCAGAGAGAGAAGGAGACACAGAATCTGAAGCAGGCTCCAGGCTGTGAGCTGTCAGCATAGAGCCCGACGCGGGGCTCGAACTCACGAACCGCGAGATCATCACCTGAGCCGGAGTCGGACGCTCAACCAACTGAGCCACCCAGGTGCCCCCAAAACACACGTGTAAAAACTCTGAAAGTAGAGACGAAGATAACTAGCTTGGAACTTGGGACTTGATGAACCATATGGTAGTGTGTTTCTGAAGTTTTCTTTTTGCCTAATATAACTTAGACAGGGTGATGAAGAAGCTTTCAACCTAGAAATGCCAATGGCTACAGACAGATTTTTAAAAAGCCCTATAAAAATTCTGCTCTCTCTAGCTAAAGGAGTATGAAAAGGGCAGCCTAGCAGTGCAGAAGACTTTTAGACAGTAACTCCCCTATGCAGATAAACATCCCAGAAAAAAAACTGTGGTCCTCCTCCCACTCCTATAAGCCAGCAGAAAAGTAAAAACTAAGACTGCCAAGTTTGTGGAACAACCAGATAAAACTCTCATCTGATATTGATGAGAGTGTAAATTAACTATGTTAAATAGTAATTTCGAAATATTTACTAAAGCTGAAGATGGACATACACATTCACATGGTAATTCTACTTGAAAGTATATTCCTAGTCAATAACTAATATGTATGCATAAGAAGACAAGTACAAGAATATTCTAGTACTGTTGGTGTGGTGGTTAATTTATGTGTCAAATTGACCATATGGTGCCCGGATAGTTTACTAAATATCATTTCTGGGTGTGGTCTGTGAGGGTGTTTCAGAATGAGATTAGCCTTTGCATCAGTTGATTGAGTAAAGCAGGTAATTCTCCCTATTGTAGGAGGGCATATCATCCAATCTGTTGAGTGCTTGAATTAAGCAAAAAGGCTAGAAAGGGGGAATTCACATTCTCTCTGCATCTTTGAGCTAGGACATTAGTGTCTCCTTCCCTTGGGCTGGGACTTAAACTAGAACCATGTGTGTATTTGTGTGTATGAAATGTATGTATGTGTGTTTATGTGTGTATATCTAGAAGATCAATCCTGCTATAGGATGGATGGATGGATAGATACATACACACTATTAATTCTGTTTCTCTGGAGGACAATGACTAAAAAAAATTGTATTAAAAATTGTTTTGTTTTGTTTTTTTTTTTTTTTGAGAGAGAAAGAGACAGAGTGTAAGTGTGGGAGGGGCAGAGGGAGAGGGAGACACAGAATCCAAAGCAGGCTCCAGGCTCCAAACTGTTAGCACAGAGCCCAGCCTGGGACTTGAATTCATTAACTGCGAGATCATGACCTGAGCTAGAGTCAGATGCTTAACCAACTGAGCCACCTAGTCACCACAAAAATTTGTATTTTTTTAAAAGGAAGATGTAAATATGTCAATGCTTATCAATGGAAAAAAATACATTTATAAAATATTTACACAAGGGAATATATAATATACCTATTATAATAAACTAGAACTACCCAGATGCATGTCTCAAAACAACATCGAGTAAAAAAGGTGAATGTAAACGCAGTATAATATTATGTATGTAACACACAAAATTTATATATATTTTTTAAAATTCTTTTTTAATGTTTATTTTTGAGAAAGAGATAGAGTGTGAGTGGGGGAGGGGTAGAGAGAGAAGGAGACACAGAATCTGAAGCAGGCTCTGGGCTCTGAGTTGTCAGCACAGAGTCCGACATGGGACTCAAACTCATGAATCGTGAGATCATGACCTGAGCTGAAGGCAGGCACTCAGCTGACTGAGCCACCTAGGTGCCCCTAAAATCTATATCCTTTTATGCATATATACCTACATATAAGTTTATGTATATGACTGCATTTATTATGACATATATAACAACAACAAAAATAAATAAAATTAGGAAGCAGTAAAAAAGAATATTATTGAGGAGTATTATTCAGAGGTCTTTACTTAGATCTGCAATGTTTTCTTTCTTTAAAAATAGTCTAACATAGAATTGTTGACCATATGAATAATGGACTACTTGCTACATAAGGCTCCTCCAAAACAGGGACAATGAAAAGCCTGGACATGGTGCAAAAAGAAAATTTTGAAGGCCATGAGTAGTGAATAGAGAAGATAGACACTGATGGAGAAGTGTACGTGGTATAGGGGATTTGAGAAACTAAAAAAAATTTTCTACTCTTTATAGTTTTAAGGTGGAACTAAGCACAGTGAGTGTAACGGACAGTGGCAGGACCCTGGTGGAAACTATGACAAATGAAGGGGGTGACAGAATTCCAGAAGGGGAACTAGGGAGATCACCAATTCTATTTTATGCACATCTCTATCTGACTCCCATGTCAGCAATTTGTGAAATAGATACAAAGAATTGCAGCTAAAAACTAAAGACCTCAGCTGAGACCAGAATTGTTGCCCATGAAATAGTGTGAATAGTTCAAGTCCAGCCAATATAATTTTTGGAAAAAATAAAACTAAACTCATAAAAGAAAAATAACAGAATCCAGAATCTCTACCTCTTAATATACATAATGTCCAGGTTATAAACCAAAAGTATACAACATACAAAGGAGCAAAACAAAAAACAAAAGAAAACATACTCTCAAGAGATAATAAACCAAACCAAATTTAACCCTGAGATGAACCAGGTATTAAAAAGAACAAGCAAAGATCTTAAAGCAGCTTTTATAATTGTCTTAAGTGAAATATGAGAAAATATGCTCATTGTGAAAGAAAAATAAAGAAAAACCCTATCAAACAAATAAAAATCTTATCTGAAATTGAAGAAAATTTACTGGATGAACAGCCAAATGGAGATGACAAAGAAAAAGTACTTGAATCTGAAGATAGAATAGTAGAAATTATCCAAGATGAGGAACAGAAAAAACAAAATTAAAAAACATGAAGCTGAAAGCTATTAGATAATGTCAAATATTTCAATAGGTGTATGACTGAAATATAGGAGAGAGAAAGATTGATTCTAGCAGAACAAATATTTGAAGACTAATGGTTTAATATTTTCCAGAGTTAATGGGGAAAAAAGTACTGATAAAAGATGCTTAACAAATATCAAGGAAAATAAACACAAATGGTGTATGCTTTATGCTGAGGCAAATATAATGAAACTGCTGAAAGCTAAAATTAAAGACCATACATTGAGAGCAGCAAAAGCAAACAACAAATAAGCAAAACTATTATAAGCAAGGAAGCAAACAAAAAAAAAATCCCCAAGGACACTGCATAAGGGAGATCAACGAGTCAACTAATGCCTGGCTTCCATCAGAAGCCATGGAAGCCAGGAGGGAGTGGAATATCCTTGAAGCACTTTGAATATATCAGCCCGCTGACTTCTGGCATTCAAAGGTTTGGATGAGAAATCTGCTAATCTTGTTAAGGATCCCTTTATTTGTGACAAGTCCCTTCTCTGTCACCGCTTATAAGAGTTCTCCTTTGTCTTTCCAGTTTGATTATACTGTGTTTTGGTGTAGGTCTCTGAGATCATTTTACTTAGAGTTTCTTGAGTTTCTTGAATATTCATGTCATTCATCATATCGGGGGAGTTTTCAGTCATTGTTTCTCTAAATAGTGTCTCTGCTCCTTCCCCTCTCTCTTCTCCTTCTGGGTCTATCACAATGTATATGTTTATGTGCCTGATGGTGTCCCACTGGTCCCTTCGGCTCTGTTAACATTTCTTCATTACTTTTTGTTTATGTTCCTCAATCATGATTTCTATTGCTCTTTCAGTTCATCGATTCTTTATTCTGCTTGATCTAATCTGCCATTTAGTTTCTGTGGTAACAATTTTCATTTCAGTTATTGTTTTTTTTTTTTTTCCTTTCCAGAGTATCTTTTTGGTTTCTTCTTACATTTTCTACCTCTTCACTGATGGTTCCATTTTGTTCATACATTATTCTTGACTTTCTCCATAGTTTCCTTTAGTTCTTGGAGCATCTTTAAAGCAGTTGCATGGTGGGTCTACCATCAGGTCTTTTTCAGGAACAATTCCTGTTGACTTATTTTTTTCCCTTTGAATGGGCCATATATATTTTTTTTCTTTGTATTACTTGTGACTTTTTTTGTTAAAACCTAGGCATTTGAATCTAATAAATTATGTGTTTAACTACATTGATAATATTCTACCCCTTCCCCAGGGTTTGCCATTTTGGGGAGATTTTTTTGGTTTATTGTTTGTCCTCTTCCTTTCTTTATTTCCTTCCTTCCTTCCTTTCTTACTTCCTTCTTCCCTTCTTTCTTCCCTCCCTCCCTCCCTCCTTTCATTCCTTATTGTTGTGGACTATCTCTAAGCCAAGGAAAAGTATGAGTTATAAATTTAATGTTTTCTTAAGTCTTCCATGAGCCTGCATCTATCTGTGGGCATGCATGATGGCTTTCCAAATTTCTCAGTATATGAACTTGCTTTTAAATGTCCTGGTCTTTAATGTCTGGCTCCCAAAAGGGATGGATACACACACACACACACACACACACACACACACACACACACATAGAAAAGGGAGGAAAGAGCATAGACCCTTTAAATTTCCTGGAATTCACTTCCAACAATGTGTGGAGGTGCAACAACAGTGGCTGCCTAAACCTCAGATCAGAAGCAGCAATGAGCGATCAGAGCACACATACCTAATATTTAAAGGAAAAGTCCTATTTGTCCATGTTGGCACCCCAAAGCCATATACAGACTGCTCCTAGAATTCATGCATAGCTCTCTGCCAAGGGGCTGTGGTCTGGGGGATGGGTAGCTACTAGGGTGCTAAGAGCTGAAATCGACTGAAATTAACTAGAGTTTACCATCTAAGCCTTTCTCTGTTAAATTGTAAGCCTTCAACAAAGGTTTAGAACAGAGTTCTAAACTAGTTACATCGGGCTGATTCTGTTTGTACAGTTATTGTCTAGGTGGGGAGACAGACACATTCCTGGTGTTTCCTACTCTGTCATTTTCCCACAATCCTTATGTTGTCATGTTTTCTTATCCAGATATTGAATTGGCCTCATAAAAGCCCTGATTCCAAAATAGAATGAGTAAAATCATAGACAAGGAAATTCTGATAACTTAGGTCTGTAAACAGATTTCATCTTCCCTCATCCTCAGAAGAGAGGAGCATTTAAGCCTACCTTGTTGGGATTGGATTTGAACACTTTTTTTTTTCCTACCCTCATTCAGTGATAACAGCTTGTCGTTAAAGGGGTTTGAGTTGTGCCTTTAAGGTATTGGTAGGACATTTGGTAAAAACTTAGTTGATAAATTCAATGGCATAAAGATAATAATGCTTTGGGAAACATCAAAAATTTAAAAAAAGAAAATGAACAGGTGGGGTCAAATATTCCATTACATGGTTGCTCTTTCTTTTTCCTTTCAGTCATAGATAGGTTCTTTCAAAAATATATATACACACACCGAAGAAACAGGCAAACTTTGAATGTGTGTAAATTTTATGTATTTGTCTAGCCATCCATAGTATTTTGGATTTTTTATTCTGTTGTATATACAGTAATATGAATTTGAGACATAGTCTAAGATATTAATTGAACATAGGCAGAGTAATCTACAATACCTAAAATAATTACTAAACTTGTAATACATATTAAAAGGGACAAATGAATGAATGATCCAGTTTTGTAGCTTTTGATGTTAAATAAATATTTGTTTTGAACTTAAGGAGCATCATTTCAACATCCTTTGTGTGATTTGGCTACTATGGTAATCTGGAAGGCTGGTCAAAGAAGAATGTGTGTGTCATGAACAAAAGAATGAAAAGAGAAAGATCAAATCGAATTGAAAAAAGGCAAATGCAAGGAAAAAAAACCCAATCACATTTTGTCCACACTGTTTTCCAAGATCCCTCTTTTTTATTAATAAAATAGATCATGAAGAGCAACATATATAAATGCCTATGACATATCTAAATGCTATAAGATAGTCAAAGAAAAGCTAAAATGTCAAGGCATCTATATAGATTTTTAAGTAATCTTGATTACTATCAGAAAAGCCACATGTTATTTTCACATATTCTTCAACTGTGAACTGTGAACAGAACACTGTGTTAATTAATTACATTCAACCTGGTGTATCATTGTAATAAAATGCTTAACTTGTACATTTGTACTCCTAAATCATCAATGTGGAAGAATTTTCTGAGAATATGTAAAGGGGATTTAACCATGTGGTTTTTAATTTTTTTTAATGTTTATTTTTGAGAGAGAGAGCGAGAGAGAGAGAGCATGAGTTGAGAAAGGGCAAAGAGAGAGGGAGACAGGATCTGAAGCAGTCTCTGGCTGATAGTGGAAAGCCTGACACTGGACTTGAACTCACGAACTGTGAGATCATGACTTGAGCTGAAGTTGGGTGCCCAACTGACTTAGCGACCAAAAATTTCTGTTTCTTCTGACAGGTATGATTTAGGCTTGTACTTTTTTCAATTTCTTTACACTGGAGTGAGTTCACCATCATGTGGGAAAAATCCACCTGACTGTGACTATAAATGTCAAGCAGGACAACTCAACCACTTTCTCTGTGGAATAATGTTGCTCTCTTCTTTCCTTCAGGTCAAGGCTTTCTATAAATTTATGTGTAAATAGCTTTGTATTTTATGTCCTTCCCTTGTTTTCTGAGTTTTCTCAAAAAATGTTTTGTCAGTCAACCATGAAGTCACAGTCGAGAGAATTTTTCACCATGGATAAGATTAAATGTCCTGTCCACAGAGACATATCATTGGGCATCTGGGAATCTCACTGTGGTTTAGAGAACATAAAATTAGAATTGTAGTAGTTATCTGGAAACCTGGTTACTTGACTACAGCCACACTGATTTTTCAGTTTCTCTTAACAGCAAAGTTCTCCCTTATCTTAGGGTACCTGCACACGTGGTTACCTGTGCTTTTGCCCTCAGAACTTCTCATGGCATTCCTTCCCCCTCAGCCTTTAGGGCTCAAATGAAATCTCAGCACATTAAGGAGATTTTTCTGACTAGCTTATCTAAAGTAAATTCCGTGTTGCTTTTTGTTAGACTCCTAGTTATTTCCTTTATAGTTCTTACAACACTCTACCTGTTGCGCTTGTTGAATTATTTTTGTTTTCTTTCTTTCTTTTTTAATGTTCATTTTTGAGAGAGAGACAGAGCACAAAGCAGGTTCCACGCTCTGACCAACACGGGGCTTGAACTCACGAACCAGGAGATCATGACTTGAGTCGGACACTTGACAAGCTGAGCCACACAGCTTCCCCAAATTATTATTTTTTTTTTTGTGGTCTTTTATACAAGAATGTCAGTTACATCAGATTAGGACCATAACTAATCAGTTTATTTTTTTTTTTCATTCACCAGCAGCTTGTGCAGTTCCATGCATACAGTAAACTATAAATGAATCTTAACAAATTAGTAAGTAAGGTGAAAATAAATGCAATCAGCTCATTATTTAGAGAGGCAACGAGTAGTAGGTAAAATAGATTCATTTTTATTTGTTCAGCTAGATTTACATAGTTACATGAGTCAGAACAGAGTAAGTTATACTGCAGTAAAAACCAACTCTATGGCATTAATCTCAATGACTTAAAGTGCAAAGTTTATGCCTTTCTCATGTGAAATCCTTCTGAGTCTAGGAAACTGTGCATGCACTTGCCCTCTTTAAACACATGTAGCATCGAACATCCATATCAACAATGCTTACATGATTGCAGTGGCAGAGGAAGAGAAAAGGATAGAGAACTGGCGTATTAATGTTCACATTCGTTGGTCAGAGCATGTGATATGGCCATACTGAACTTCAGCAAGGTGAGACGGTATAGTCTTACCATATGGCTAGAAGGAGATGAGAACAGGTTACAGCAGGGCAAAGGTAATGTCTGCCACATTAAACACATTGGATAACGTACTCAGCAGAGCTCATTCTTCCATTCGTTTCTTGGAAAACTACTGTGTGCCTTGAGAGATATGCAGGAGAAACGGATTTCTTCTCCAACCTACCATATTTTCTGTGATCATTAGAGAACCACTGAAGTACTGCTGAAATAACGCTAACTTAAACTACTCTGTACATTATAGTTAAGTGCGGTACAGAGTGGTGACAGATTAGGCAACATAATGAGTAATAACACAAGTAAGGGCTCTATGAAATCAACCAGATCTATGCAACTCATAAAGTTTGGAGTTTTCATGGAAAAAAAATGGTATACTTTGCAATTAATTTTGCTGTAAGTTTAAAATGTCTCTAAAAAGAAATTCTTTTAATTTTTTTAAATTTAGGAATAAAAAACGAACTAATACTGAGAGGACCTAAAAGAAGGGGAAAAATTCACATAGCAGATAAGGAAAATTACACAAATGAAAGCTGAAGTGGAATTAACTCAAACATGGAAAAGAGGTCCATACTTAGTTTGGTACAGATGTAAGATTACATAGTAAAGGGCAGGTTACATGTAATGGAAATGAATAACTGGAAGGACAATTGGAATTGTATTTTTTAATCCATGAGAAGTCGCTGAATGAAAGTTCAAATCAGACTTTAAAAGCTTATTAATCACCCCCAACTAATTTAGCTCTAAAGCGAAAGAGTTGGGGTTTGAATGAGTGGACCTAAATGCAAATATCTGTGTCCTTAATACTACTTTATATCATGTCTGAGATTGAAGGAGAAGGAAACTGAAGTTGGAAGAATATTCTTGGGGTGTCATGATAAAGTAATTGATGGCTGGAAATAGGAATATAAAGAAAAAAGATCTCTCAAAGCAATGCACAAATTAATATATTCCATAATTTCTGAGAAAACAAAAGTTAACCAAACTCTCTTTAGTAAATAAAATTCTAAAAGAATTCCCTGAAATGAGTCTGTCATTAGCTGTAGGTAGTGACTAGCTTGCAACAGCAATGATTCATTTCTGGGTACACCCAGAGGCATTAAGAACTATTTAAAATATTTTTGCCTTGGACACATTCTCCATAGACTCAATTAAAAACTACTATTAAAATTTACACTAGTACCTGGGGCAGGTGCTTTGCAGGTTCCCATGGAAGTAGCCCCCAAGAAACAATTTTGTTTCTAGAGACTAAATATGTCTTATTACCCAAATAAGTATGTCTTTATTTTTATTTTACTTCTTTGAGTTCTGTTCTGAGAGGGAGGGAGGGAGAGAGAGAGAGAGAGAAAGAGAGAGAGACAGAGCGAGAGTGTGTGTGTGTACGCATGTGTACACAGAGAGTAAGAGAGAGGATTTTGCCCAACGTGATCATTACAGTGAAAGTAATGGGACAGATTTTATTAGAAGAATAAAATGAGCTTAGTAAAAATATGGTTGCTGTTGCTTTTCTAAATATCATGACTCTAAAATTGCACCTCGAATGCTGCTTCCTAAATAATGTGATAAAGGTTGGGAGAGCTGGGTGTGCTGCTAACATTGAATTGTGTAACATAGGGTAAGCCACTTGCGGAAAGCAGTTACTGGAAACTGTGGCAAGAAAGTACAGTTGAACTGGGTAGTCTTTTAGTACCCTCAATATTCTAATATTTTATCATAATTGTGAGTCTAGACCCAAATAAAAGTAATTGTCAAAACGTATAGAGATCTTAATATGTGCCAGGCACTGTTTGAAACATTCTATACTGAGTCATTTTATGTATACTCTCTATATAATGACAATCTTGTTGTCTTAGCTCAGGCTGCCATAACAGAACACAATAGCCTGGATGGCTTAAGCAACAGAAATTTATAATTTACTTTTGCAGAGTTCTGGGTTGGATCCTGAAGTCAGGATGCTAGCTAGCATGGTTCTTGTGATGGCTTTCTTCCTGGCTTATAGAAGGCTGCCATCCCATTGTCTCACATGGTCTTTCCTCAGTTGTGCCCTCTCAGAGAGAGCAGGCTCCCTGGTGTCCCTTCTTATAAGGGCACTGGTACCATAATGAGGGCCCCACTGTCATAACCTCATCTAAACCTAATTACCATTCAAGAAGTTCCATCTTTAAATACCCATCACATTGGGTGTTAGGGCTTCAATATATGAAATTTGGAGGAACGTAATTCAGTCCATAACATTTATAAACTTGGTGCTATAATTATTGACACTTAAAAATAGTTAATTAGATAATAAGGAGCTTAAATAAAGTGATCAAGGTCATTCAGCTTTAACTAAGCATAGTTAATGCTTTAAAAAAAGATGCTGTATTACTTCTCTGAACCTATTTAGTTTCCAAACGATGTTCTTGACAGGGACATAGTAGCTGTTTCTCACTTGCCTACCTTTCCTTACATCAGCAGGAAAAGTAAATAAGGATAAATATCACAAGTTTACACATGTGACCTGATATAAGAGCAGTTTCAAACTGAATTAGCATAATCCATGATTTGAGACTTATGAACTTTCCTGTAAACATGATTAGAAGACTTAATGAAATTTCTAAAAGAAGCAAATGTCAAGGACTGTAAATAACATATTAACACCTTTGACCAAAATTTCGTTGCTTGTGAAGAATAAGCTTGACTGTACAAAAAACCTTAGATTGTATAGCTGAGGAGGTTTTACTTGAGACTCAATTATCAGAAGTGGAATAAGAAGAGCCAGGTTGAAAGCTGAAGAGCATCATCTTCTTGCAAACAAAAGAGATGAACTTAGAGGAAGGGAAGGAAACATAAGATAAAAAGTGAGAAAGAGACAAACCATAAGAGACTCTTAAATACAGAAAACAGTATTACTGGAGGGGAGGTTGGTGGGGGAAAAGGCTCAATGGGTGATGGGCATTAAGGAAGGTACTTGTTCAGATGAACACTGGGTATTATATATAAGTGATGGATCACTGGGTTCTACTCCTAAAACCAGTACTACAGTGTATGTTAACTAACTTGAATTTAAATAAATTTTTGAAAAAAGAAACTCTTCTTACAATGGTTAAAGTATTAGATAGTTTGCTATTTTGCAGAAGCTTGATGGGAACTAAGGATGTATCATGATGAAAATATTTCCTTAGGGGTCACCCTTCAGAATGGTTCTTTCATGGGTATAACATTTCAAAAATTAAAATCTGAAGGGTTTATCAGGCTTCATTTAATCCAATGTATTTAAGAAATGCAATCTGACAGCGAGAGCAAGCATTTGAGAGTGTTTATCTAAACTAATGATAACAGAAGAACCAAGTTTGTCAGTTTAAGAATAAAATTTCATATGGTAAGAAACACCAAGGATGTCTTTCTATATGGGCCTTAAAAATATTTTTAGGAAAAGTAATTTAACTTGTGACAAAAGTGGAAACTTCTAATAAATTTGAGAATGAACACATTTCTCCATCAATAAGAATGTCCTGGGAAGTGGCAGTTTCACGTTGCCTACCTGATTTTATTCAGGATTTTATCTCTGGAAAGCTTTTGTCTTCAAGCTCTGCTCATGTTTCCTAATCCTGCAATATAGAATAATAATAAATAAGCAACTTCAGTATCATCTAATCTGAGCCAAAATTTTATCAATGTTAGCAATGTTTGTTTACTATGGTTTGGAAAATTCTCTTCTGAATATACTGTCTTGACTACGGTAGTTGACAGAATATAAGAACTGAAATCTATACTTTAAAGTATTAAAAATAAGGGCACCTGAGTGACTCGGTTGAGTGTTCAACTTCGGCTCAGGTTATGATCTCAAGGTTCATGAGTTCGAGACCCACTTCCAACTCTGTAGTGTCATTGTGGAACCCACTTCAGATTCCCTGTCCCTGTCCCTCTCTGCACTTCCCCCACTCACACACTCCTCTCAAAAATAAACAAACATTTTAAAAAATCTTTAAAATATATATATTAAAAATAAATTAAACTCCTAAACATGACATCTAAGTTTGGAAGTTTTTTTCTGAGTCGAGTGACATTATAATTCTTAAATATACTTTAAAATTATGATAGAAACCAGGTTTTATGGAAGGTCACCTAACACACCAAAATTTTCTTTCTGGCTAGTGACATGATGAACTTTGGATTGTCTGTATAGAATTCTATTAAGGTTCTTTGGTATAGAAAATCATAGTTTACAGGGCCTGGTTGTTTTGTGATATAAATGAGCTGGATAAGTTTAGATTTCAGCCTTAAATTCTTTGGAAGATTGATATAGAGGCACTTGGTTTGACTGTAAGTTGATTCTTTGTTTCTGGTTAAATATTTAAGTCAAACTTGATGAGAAATTGAGGACTTTTATGACTAGGGAATTAATTTATTCAGATCCAACTGGGTAAGAGCTTCTCTCAGCTAGATCTTATGTTCATGATAATTCTTTTTGGAAATTCAGTTGCTAAAATAGAAAGTCATTTTTAAAGGTACAGCTGATAACCTATATAGAGAACTCAGAATGGGCTGTTTCCTTTAAGCATTGATGATTAAAGGATTGAATTCAAGGCTTTTAGTGTATTATATATACTAAGGACAGAAGGCAGTCTCTTAATCATGTATCTGAAGAAAAAAGTAAAGTCTTTATAAAAGATCTCAGGAGGAGGCTGACTGACATTTTATATTTGTGCATTGATTTTTCCTTCAGAAGAAATGAAATGAAATAACAGAAACATCTGGTAATTGGATAATGGAATGAAAAATATTTTGTTGAATGTGTATTTTTCCAAATACTTGATTATAGGCGTATCTGAAGAATATTAATCATGTCTATCACGGATAAAACATACTAAACATGAAATGTTGACTCAAGACTTCTAGTAGAAAATATGTATGTGTGTATGTAATACATATAAATCCATATATGTATTCATATGTATATTGATAAACTTAAATTTGGAACTTCATGTAATTTTTTGTTTAGTCTTCACTAAAACAATAAAGAATATAAAATCTGCACATTATAGTTATAAAATATTTATTTTTTTTTTATTTTTTTTTTCAACGTTTATTTATTTTTTGGGGACACAGAGAGACAGAGCATGAATGGGGGAGGGGCAGAGAGAGAGGGAGACACAGAATCGGAAACAGGCTCCAGGCTCTGAACCATCAGCCCAGAGCCTGATGCGGGGCTCGAACTCACAGACCGTGAGATCGTGACCTGGCTGAAGTCAGACGCCCAACCGACTGCGCCACCCAGGCGCCCCTATAGTTATAAAATATTTCAAAGGAAGAGCACATTTTTGGAAAGGACTTACTCAACTGAATCATTCTTTTTGCAAATAATTGATACCTTTCCTAACTAAGTATCACTAAAATGGATTAGCTTCTCCTACTGCACCTAATAATTATCTCCTGGAAAAATATAAGAAAATACTTATTCTCACCAGCACATATTCCTTCCTCCAAATGATTCAATTGGAATATAGCTAGGAAAATTAAATGTTCAAAATATCATAGCACTAAATTTCTCCCCTAAATATTGATTATTGGAGCCGTGGGCTAAATAAAATGTGCTGGACCCTAATCTTGTAACATTAATCCATTTTCATGATCTCCAGAAGGAGGAAGCTGTTTTCAGAGCCAGTGAACAAGATAGAGGATGTGTATTAGCAGATTCTGGGTCTGCTGATTTAGTGATGCCCTCTCAGGGATCTCAGTGAGTTGTGGAGCCCTGGGGAGCTGTCTCAACCTTGGATGTGCCATTAAACCAGATGGCCATGCACGAATAGTACTTGGAGTAAGTACTTATTACTTAGTAATGCAAATGCAATCCTAGTAATAAGCTTCACTAAAAACATCCTTGGAATACATTTGAAATAACAAATGTATTTAGAAACACACCATTCCCTTTTGAAAAGAGGTGCAGGGAGGGTTTTGAGAGAAGAGGATAGGTGTTCCTGATCTAGACAGCAAATGAGGCAAAAAAAAAAATGCCGTAGTTAAACTGGTTTGTGTTTATTAACATAAGTAAATACTCTTGTTTTTCGAGAAAATAGTTTGACACTTAAAAAAGAAACAAGAGCGGCGCCTTGGTGGCTCAGTTGGTTAAGTGTCTGACTTTGGCTCAGGCCATGATCTCACGGTTTGTGAGTTTGAGCCCCGCATCCAGCTCTGTGCTGACAGCTTGGAGCCTGGAGCCTGCTTCAGATTCTGGGTCTTCTTCTTTCTCTGCCCCTCCCCCACTTGCAGTCTGCCTCTCTCTCTCTCTCTCTCTCAAAAATAAATAAAAATGTAAAAAAAAAATAAAACACCCAAGAATTTAATTCATTAAAACTATCATGCATAAGGAGTATACTTGTGATGAGCACTGGATGATGTATGGAAGTGTTGAATCACTACATTGTTTACCTGAAACTCATATTATACTGTATGTTAACTAACTGGAATTTAAATAAAAACTTAAACTATCCTGCAGGTAGAATGTGGGGCTTATTAAGAATCACAATATATTTTATGGAGATGGAACAATATTTTCAAGACTAGATTATTTAAAAAAGGAATTGTGTACCCAACAGGAAAGGTCTGGAAATATGCACAAAAACTTGTTCATGTAGGTTATTTGAGTAGAGGAAGGGAATTTGAAAAGGAAAAATACAGGGAAGGACAACACAAAATAGGAAAATGCACATGGTAAAATGTTAAATGAGATGGTAACAATATACATTATGTAATTCAATTTACAAAATTGCAAATATGGTATTAGATATAAATATTTACATTTAAAAGTTAGAAAGTTGACAAAAATAATTATTTGACCAGGCAATTTGATTGTTGATGATTTTCTACCTTTAATTTCTGTGCTTTCTAAATGTTGTTTTTGCAATAAAGTCACACCTAAAAATGTTAACGTGATCAAGAGAGTGAGAAGACAAGCCACATATGGGGACAAATTATTTGCCACGGATTTTAGGATTTTCAGGGCAGTGAAACTACTATGTGTGATACTATAATGATGGATGCATGCCATTATACATTTGTCCAAAGCTGTAGAATGCACAACACCAAGAATGAAGCCTAATGTAGACAGAGGACTTTGGGAGATTATGGTGTGTCCATGCAGGTTCATCAGTTGTAATAAATGTCCCACTCTGGTAAGGGATGCTGATAATGGGAGAGGCTACGCACATGTGAAGGCAGAGTATACGGGAAATCACTGTACTTTCCTCTCAGTTTTGCTATAAACCCCAAACTGGTTTTTAAAAATTAAGGCTTTAAAAAATTAACATGACAATGACTTGCCTGGAATCACTTTGGTAAATGAATTATAACTAATTCCCTTCTTTATCTGGCAAGTTGTAGCAGCAGTCATCCCACAGAGCAACACATGTACAAAACTGCCTCCTAACTGTTCTCCTGCCTCCACCCTTGTCACTCTGCAGCCTAGTTTCTTACAGCAGGCAGACTGATCCCTTTAAAGCATGTGTCACAACATGTCACTCCTCTGTTCAAAACACTCTAATGACTTCTCACCTCAGAGTAAAATCCAGAGTTCTCCATAAGCTTCACACAATCTGCAGCCCGCCTCCACCCACAACCTCTTTTGGTTTCATTTACTATGGACTCATTCTACTGTGGCCACACTGAGCTCTTTGCTGCACCTTCCACACGTGGTGTTCCTGTCTCAGATCTTTGCATTTACTGTTCCCTGTGTCTAGATCACTCTTCTTTACTCCACCCCACCCATGGCTTCTTTGCTTATTTCATTCACACTCATGTCGTGCCCTAATGGACACCTTTCCTGAATATCCTTCTTGCTCAATTATTTTTTAATCCCCTTACTGTTTCATTTTTCTTATCTTCCTTTGTAGTATTTATCACTAAGCAAAATACTGTATGAGTTTTTGTTTATTATCTTTATTTTCCCACTAGACTCTAAGATTGCTCAGGGCCGGGGCTTTGGTACTTCTGTTGCTGCTGTATTCCTAGAGACCAGCATAGTACCTGGACCTTAGCCACTTAGAAGCAGTAAGCATATCCTCCCCCTGCCACACCCCCACCAGATCTTCCTCAGCTTTAGGTGCGTACTTTTGCAAATAAACCTCAGACTTTCCACTCAGCCTCTTGTCCTCCCGCTTGTCCTTGAATCAGCCTTTTTCACTGGACTCAAACCATTTAAGAAATGGATTTCTCTTCTTCCATTTTCTTTGTTTTCTCCCTCCTGTCCTTCCTTCCCTCCTTTCTTTTTTTTTTTTTTTTTTAACTACAAAACATATGATTTGCTCTTATCCTCTTACTCTCTCACATGTCATTGACCTTAAAATGAGACTACTTGCCATTTCTGGCAGTACAAATACATACATTTTAATTTGTAAGATACTAAAATCCCCCTACTTTTACTGGGACACCAACTTAATAGAAATTAGTTTTATGTCATTACATATTTACAGACTCAAGGGATAAATTCTGCTGCCAATTTATTACTGGGTGTTTCTGCCTCTCAGGAGC
Organism: Lynx canadensis; assembly: GCF_007474595.2. Lineage (NCBI taxonomy): Eukaryota > Metazoa > Chordata > Mammalia > Carnivora > Felidae > Lynx > Lynx canadensis. The sequence goes on along the minus strand of NC_044303.2, from coordinate 184,915,017 downwards.
TAATTTTCTCTAAGGTTATTTGGAACAGATTGATAGCAGAGTGTCATGCTGCCTTTTGGCCTCCTCCCATGCCCCTCTCCCAATAAATATTAAATAAATGCATCTATAGATTTACTTATGCACAAACTACAATTTTACCAGGGGTGGATAATAAATTTACTCTCTGTCCATTGATTTTCTTTTACCTCTGTAGAGCAAGGGTAGGAGTATGATCTGTTTAGTTGAGAAAGGAAAATAAAAACATTTGGAAAAATGTTACTATTTAAAAAAATCTCTTGTAGGGAAGACAAGATGTAACTTTATAAATGACCCTGAGTAGCACCCTAATGATTTCTCTCTCTTGATAGTATACAGCTTTTGCTTGACCGAGGGCTGGAGGGGCAGGTATATTGATGATAGATGAGGATTTTGCTGTGTTTACATTGTTCAAGTGAACACCACTTCTTTCAGGACTTTTTCAAGTTTACACCTGAAATGACTATTAAGAAAATTATTTAATGTAAATTATTTTTACTTTTGACTGATTTTATTTTCATTAAAGTTAATAGATATACATCATGTGAAGCCAAATATCATGAGTTCCATTTCTGGTGGCTTTGATACCCAGACTAACATATACAAGTGCTGGATAATCTCTAGCAATCATATTGAGGACCTGGTTAAAAAAAAAAAAAAGAAAGAAATATTATGCACAAATAAAACAAAAGCAAAAACTAAGAGATCTATATATCTTTGGTACATTAGAGATGTTTAGTAAACTGAGTGAAAAGCTCATATTTTTAATGAAACAGATGTTCTGCTATTTGAAGGGTAAGAGAAAATGAAATAGGCATAGATTACAACATTCTCTTAAATACTAATGTTAAATTTATATAATCATTCCCTTCTCCTACATTTGCTTGATCTTGGCTTGGCTTGACCCTGGCTAAATTCATATTTTAAAAATCCTGCAGTCTTTTATGTATACTTTAGGCAGACCTATTCAGGTACTGTGTCTGAAAAATAGTGTTTTTCTCTCCCAGAGATAAATGAAATCTTCTAATCTTTTTTCCACGGCATGTAACCCTTCCTTGAATATATCATTCTCAAATCCTTATTCTCTCTTGAACCAGAATAAAAGGCAGTCATTTCTTACTTTTTTCTGTGCTTCCCTGTACATTTATGACATAACAACTTCTTGAAAAGTTAAAACCTCTCCCCTCAGGAGAGTGCCACATTTCTCTCTCTCTCTCTCTCTCTCTCTCTCTCTCTCTCTCTCTCACACACACACACACACACACAAAACAAAACAAACAAACAAAAACAACAACTGGATTTTCTAGAGTAAGAAACAATTGCGTGATTAGCCAAAGAGCAGAGGCATGTTAAGTTCAATGGTACATTCTTTTTTTTTTTTTTTTTAATTTTTTTTTTCAACGTTTATTTATTTTTGGGACAGAGAGAGACAGAGCATGAACGGGGGAGGGGCAGAGAGAGAGGGAGACACAGAATCGGAAACAGGCTCCAGGCTCTGAGCCATCAGCCCAGAGCCTGATGCGGGGCTCGAACTCACGGACCTCGAGATCGTGACCTGGTTGAAGTCGGACGCTTAACCGACTGCGCCACCCAGGCGCCCCTTAATGGTACATTCTAATGGATGTCAGATCATAAGACTGGAGCATTTGAATCTAGTTATGGCAGGTTTCCTTTGCCTATTTTATGTAAATCCCATTCTCTTCAGTGAATTCTATGAGGTAAGGTATATATTTTCATAAGCTGAGGTGATATTTATGCTCTGCCCCCTTTAAATGACATTGAGCTGTCTAGAAGTTGGAGGTTTGCGCTCAGTTTCCAAACTGCCAAAAGCTATAGTCCCAGAAAGAAGCTAAATATAGTGGTAGAGATGATAACTTATCAGAGTGGCTGAAAATGTAGTATTCAAATCATTTCTCAATTACTATATACTTAAATGCAATCCTATATCAACCAAAATGATGACAAATCGCGGAGCTGTAATTTTATGTTCGCTAATTTAGAACCATACATTTAAGCAAATTCATTTACAGTAACAGTTCTACTTAAAATAATCTGCCACAAAAGGACGATCAACCAAATAATAATGCACACAGAGGTTACTCAACAGAGGCACAAGGTATTAGTTCATTACTTATACAAACAGTGAATTTGCAGAGATGGAAAAATGATTACTACTCAACAGAATTATTTTATTTCATTAGGTTAAGGTAGTATTAAACATAATTTCGTAAGTAGTGATTTACCAGATGCTTTTAATGGAATAGCTGATTCATTGCTTATTTTGAGCACTGATTTTTATGTCACTTAAAGAGGAGTACATCTTTTGAAATAAGGCACATTGAAGAAATTTAAAAACATGTTTCATAATTATATAATTATTTTAATTAACTTCATTTTCGTCTTGTCTGGCACATCTAAAAAATAATAGGTTACTATAAGAGGGATGTATAACCACAATGCAACTCAAAAATTAAAAATATGAAATGCAAATTAGTTGTCACATTGGGTTTTTATGTTTCCCAATTCCATTTGTTCTTTCTTTCCAAAGAAGTAACATTTGTTGTAGAAAATAGTTCTGTTAAGTCAGTTTATTGATACCAGCATTTAAAATTTTAAGAACTCTACCTTTTTCCTTGAAGAAAAAAAAGATTTAAATAATTTGTTTAAGAATATGGGATTTCTAGGGGGTGCCTGGTGTCTCAGTCGGTTAAGCGTCCAACTTCTGCTCAGGTCATGATCTCGCAGTCCATGGGTTTGTGCCCTGTGTCAGGCAGGCTCTGTGCTGACGGCTTGGAGCCTGGAGCCTGCTTCGGATTCTGTGTTTCCCTCTCTCTCTGCCCTTCCCCTGCTCATGCTCTCTCAAAAATAAATAAACGTTAAAAAAAATTTAAAGAATGTGGGATTTCTAGTATATTTATTTTAGATGAGTAGCTTAACCTTCCATGCAATGGATATGTTTTCCACATTCTTGTAGTTGATATAATACTATGAAAATAATATTGTTTAATATTAATTTTAACTATGAAGAGAAAATAGAAATGGGATATTTAAAAATAGGTCACTTTTTTTCTGTGTGTGGAGTGGATAACTGATTAAGGAGATTGACTGTAATTGAGCACTTTGTTTTTCTGACTTAAAGGATACATAAGAAGACACCTAGCGTTCTTGCTAAAAACTCTGAAATCTCTGTATTTTAGATTACATTCCAAACTAAAAAGTTACTAATTGGAATAGGAGAAACAATCCATGAATAAAGCCAGGGTGGAGATGGGAGTAGGGAAATCTGAAAAGGTGAAAAAGGATGAAAATGCGTGTGTAGATGTTAACATGTGGAGGAATATTGGATGGGGTTGGGGCTCTGACATACAGTTATGAGATTGCCTACTTCTTACTCTGATCTGTTCAAAGCTAAATAAGTCTCAGATCCTGGAGGTATAATGAAAGTTGTTAGTGTGTCCCGGGAGGAAGAGATGAAGTGTGATGGATGGTGTGTTAGGGGACCCCAAGACCACTCTTAGTCTCCATGATTCCCTAGGAAGACTCACATACCTCAGAAGCTGTGATACTCACAGCTGTGGTTTATTACAGTGAAAAGATACAGATTAAATTCAGGGAAGAGAAAGGACACACAGAGTGGAGTCCAGGAGAAAACAGCCACAAGTTTTTGTTGTCCTCTCCCAGAGGAATGGCAGAGTTAGCACTGAATTCTCTCAAGAACAAGGTATGACAAAATGTGCAGGGTGTTTTGCCAACCAGCAGGCTTGCTAGCACCTTGCAGGCCAGGGCTTTTACGAGAGGTCAGCCATGTAGACCATGTACACATGTATCACCTATGTGGCTGCCCTCAGCTATTTGGTCTCCGACCCCCAGAGGATAAATTTATACAGCATGGTCCAAAGCCTTGTGCATAGGAAAACAGGTGTTTACCATAAGGCACATTGTTGGCATATCTGGCATGACCCAAGTACTCAGGCATACCAGAAAACTCTTCCAGGTGGGATATTCTAAAAAGTCAGAAGTTTTCTCCGAGGAGCTGGTCAAGGCCCAGTTCTTTTTTTGATCTGCAGGGTATGAGTAATGATGCCTCCTGAGATAATCCTTTACTGTGCAGATGGTGCTGTTCAGAGAGGATAACAAGTCATAATAGACCTTGCCAGCTTTACCAAATATACCAAACATCATACGACTGTTTTTCCTCTGGCAATAACCAGTAAGCCCAAAGGAAATAAAGAAAGCATATCTACTGCTTCTGAATCATTGGGAGGGAAACACTCAAAACTTGAAGTTTCATCTGGTCTTTTTATTGTATTTTATATCTGATAAAACAAGGAATATGTGAAAAGCTCATCACCCTAATGGCATTATGGAAAACATTTGTTTTTCTGATGCCTTTCACTTCTCCAATGGTGGTTCTGACATGTAAAAATGAATATCTCAGACTAGAAGAATAGTTATGAAAGGAAACCAATAGTCAGATCAGGAGGGCTTTAAACTGAAATGAGAAAGCGGGAATATGTAATACACAGAAGGAGCCTAAATAATTCTTCCTCTAAATATGTCTGGCTAATTCTTTTGGCTCCTTCAAGTCTTTGCTGATATCTCACTTTCTCAGTTATGTCCACCTTGACCACCTGGACAGGAGGCTGAACTCTACAAAATAGTTACTTTCATAAACTGTCAAAGACAGTTTCATGTTATTCAATCTAATATATGACTGCTACATACAACAAATTCTCTCAATTCCTGCTCCCCAGAATTCTCATTTCCCACTTACCCTATGCTCCTTTTAATAATTTTTCCATCCTATTTAACCTCCAACTAAAATACTATATAAGGAAAATTCATCATATTTACTATTTACTCTCCATCTTCTGCTACAAAGCATATACATGAGCATAGAGATTTTTTTCTCCCTTAAACTTGCAGATGCATTCCAAGGGCCTACAAAAGCACCTGGCACAAATCACTAAATCATTATTTGTCAAACACAGGAATGAACAGATACTATAGCTTAGAAAGCAGTAAAGGAGGCATTCAGTCATCTATTGAACAGTGAGAAATACTTGGAAGCAATTCTTAGATATTCTACACTTGAATGAACTAATTGCTAACAGCAAAACTTCATAGTCAGATAAAGGTTTTAAATCCCATCTCTGCTGTTAACTTGTTCTATAAACTTAGGAATTTTTTTCCTGTAAATCAAATTGTTTGCTCACCTTTATATACATTACAACAATACTTACCTGTAGTGCTGTTGTATAAAACACAACTCTTTCCACTCTTTCTTACAGACTGGATGAGAAATATATTTTTACTAAAAAAGGAGACATTTTACAATTAAATATCAACAGGATAGATAGGAGTATAGAGACAGAAATAAAGGATATGTATTTGTTCAAAAATATCAAGCAATGAGCGCCAAGGGAATATAAACAGAATATAGGAAGAAGTGGGGTATTGAACAATACAAAGGATCAAGGATAACTCAGCTTCTAAATGTTCCTTGTGAGTGGTAAAAATGTAATGAAGATAAATCTGTGTAAATTGTAGTGGCAGGAGATATAAAATAACAAAAATGAACTGTAAGATGGAAGTGACCTATTTAAGGGCAATTGTGGTGGTAAAAACTTTACGATCATATGACTTCAAAAGATCTAAGCCAATTTTAGGTGTCACCATGGCTTTCAAGTGGCCCATCACATCTGCTCTGGTGAGATTTCTTTCTGTTTTCTATTGTTTTGCTGCACCACATCTCCCTTTTAGAGAAGCTCTTTGGGGAGTATCTTGGTGAGGATTAAGGCTCACTACTGGATGCAGCGAGGGAGTGGAGAAAATATGTAGGCTTGGGCAATTGCCCCAAGGAGAATTTTTGAAATTTGAACAAGAGGCCATGACTGTTCTTTTTGTTCTTCCTCATCTTCAAGGCCTGGCTGCCAGTCTGCCACTGATTCTAGCAATAGCTCTCAAAAAAAAAAAAAATATATATATATATATATATATATATATATATATATATATATATATATCTCCTTCTTTAAGATAGTCCATTTCTGTCACTTGTCACCAACAACATTGGCTGCCAGATGTGATTAGCTCTAGGTTAGGGTCTGGACTGAGAGGTTACCAGGAAAAGGGACTTAAAGGGATAAAACCATGTGAACCAGTATGAATTAGAGCCTATTTGGCTGCTACTATTTAAGACCGACATTGCTTTCTAATTTAAGTTACTGATTACTCTTGACTTGAGTTTCTGTCAGTGTGATTGAGTAAATGCTCACAAATTCTCCCATTATAAAATATGTAAATGAACTAGAACAACTACATAAAATATCACAATAGTCACTAAAATGTTGAGCCTGTGTGAATGTAAGGAAACTTCCCAGGGACCTGGACCCTAAATAAAGAGATAGCTCAAAAACACTGGAGTAGACAGCTGCACTACTGTTGTGATTTGCCTGGAGGTGTTTTCCAATCTTGGTAATCAAAAGGTTTGTCTTTTAATGGACATCTGGAGGTAGAAGAGAAAGCCTTATGAGAGAGTGGCAAGGGAATCCATGAGGAGATGGAAGTAACAAAGATGGAAATCTCAAATGGCTACAACCTAATGAAAGGGTGGAAAGGACAAGAAAAAAACCCTACCAAATTTCAAAGAGAGAGATAACTTAGCTGTTTTGTCCTGAGCTCTGGATGGTGAAAAAATGCCTCCCTGAAGACCTGTAACCATAGATATGCCCTCAAGCTAGTGTGTAGTTAAAATTTATACTTCTATATAGCCCTGAAAATGTCTAAATGAGTAATTAATTTAAATAAGTCTCAGGTTGGTAGAACATGAGGATGCTTGGCAGAAGCAAAAACAAATTCCCTTTTGAAGGACACTCTGTCAACCCAGGCTGCACAGAATTCCCATGGATTAAGTTTAAGAGTCCAAACTTACAAACACACAAGGCAACAAGCCATCATAAGTAAGAGCACAGTGGGATCAGACTTCAGGATCTTCAGATAATTAAATTATACAATAAGGATGTAAAATGAACATTCTTAACATGTTAATATTTAAAGCATGATAAAGAACCACACCACTGTTGTTAAAATGAGCACAGACATATTTGAAGAAAATGAAGACTTGAAAGAAAGTAATATTTGAATAAAAATGTAATGGATAGGTTTAACACAAGATTAGATGAAGTTGAAGATATGTTTGGTAAACAGACAATCTGAAGAAATAACAGTGCAATATAAGACAGACAATACAGAGAGTGACAAGTACTAAAGCACATAATAAGAATACAAAAATAATAGAGAATGAGGAAGGGACAATATTTGATGAGATAATGGCTGCTTATTTTCCCAGATTTGTTCAGTATCAAGCATACTCTGATTGAAAACCACAGTAAGTCCCAAGTGGGCCAAAAATAAATAAATCACAGTAAACTTATTTGCTTCTCTGACTGTTCTAAAGATTTTTCATGATCTGCCTTCACCATATACCTAGCCAGTTATATTTCCCACTGCTAATAATATGCACACTGTGTTATGAAACTCTGCTTCTTATTTAATATCATTGTTAGTCTTTGCTGTAAATTTGCTTCTTCTTAGTATAAAATGCTTTTCTCTTCTAGTTGTCAAAATCCTATTTGTTTATCAAATGCTTTTTCACAGATCCTTCATGATTATTCTAGTCACACTAATCTTTTTTTTTTCTGAATTTCTATTATACTTACATTAAGCAGCTCATTCATTCATTCCTGATAGTTATTGAGAGTCTGCTATGTACTAGCTGGATACTGGGTACAACAATAAATTTGACAGAAACATTCCCTGTCTTTAGAAACATTAATATTCAGCCAAAATGATAGTAAAATAATTAGAATACAGTGATAAAGTATAAACAAAGCATGAAATGAACACATACTGGGATAGAGTAGGGAAAGTAATCAAATATATGGGTCAGTGTAGGTTTCCTAGGGGGAGTAACATTTCTGCTTATGTATAAAGATTAAGTAAAATTATGCAGGCTCAAATATGGGGTAGGGTGAAAAATGGTAAAAGAAAGATTTAGGCAATGGGACTAGCATGTTTTGTAGCTTAGAGGCTTAAAGACATATGAAGTTTTAGGGACTGAAGGAGTTTGATATGCTTATAGTATATAGCACAAGGAAGAAAAGAGTGAGAGAAATCTGGAGTAATGGGCTGGACAGTGTACATATCTAGATGGGCCATATAAGTATGTTAAGAAATTTGAAATTTGTCCTAAGAGCATTCAGAAGCATTGGGAAAGCATTGAGGGATGTGTTAAATGGAGCTTTATTATTAAATTTCTGCATCACAAAGGTCACTGTCATTGCCATGGAGAAGACAGAGTCGAAGGAGGGGAGACCAGTTAAGTGCCTGCTATAGAGAAAAGCTAAGTCAGTGATGACTGACACTACCACGGTCACAGTGGGGATAGCAAGAACCGGACAAAGATGCCAGACATTTGAAATAGGTGATCACTTTTCTCTAATGGCTAGCTATACATTTGTTTTGTCTCTTCAGTTAAGCTATGAGCCATTTAAGGGCAGAGACCATGTCTTATTATTCATTTCTATCCACCAAAATTTCTAACTCATCACTAGCTGGACCTCATAAATATTTGCTGACTGAATGAGTTTTTGGATGGAATTATTCAATCATTGAGAATTTGTAAAGATAGCTAGCTAAAGATCCAGAATGAGATTCTCCATAGCTCAATTTTCAGTGTGGTACTAAAAATGGCACTGTGATGCAGAGTTCTCAAACATTACCTCCTAACAGTGGCCAGAGTAGTGAGCTATAAACCTGGTGATGAAGAATGAACCAGTAGTTATAGCAGTAATCTTGGCTCTAGGGCAGGAAGTCAATGCCAGTGACAAACTGCCAATACATGACAATTTAAAATCCAATAAGTGAAGTTAACAAAGTTGCTTTATAGCTCAGTGGACTTATGGGTAGGGCTGGAAGCCATTTTCATCCTGTATCATCAGGCTGGATGTCTTATGGGCAATATAAATAGCAGTCTGGCAAGGAATCAGGATATCTCTTTTGAAAATAAATGAAAAGGGTTTATGCAGGTTATGTCTGTATGTTCAATGGAGCAAAAATTAGAAATGCATAAAGCTGATCATCCCTTTGAAGGGAAACACAGCAGGGGCTGAATGAGGTTTTTTTGTTTGTTTGTTTTTTCAGGATGGGAAATCTATCTCCACATCCAAATAATTTTCCCTTCAATTTTGTGAAGTTGTAAACATAGTTTCTTCTGAAATCAACAACTGTATTATATCTTGACTTTCCTTTGGATAATTGCTCACCATGAAACTAAACATAATCTATACTTTATTGCGTGTAAAATTTTAAGTGGGATTTAAAACTTTTCTTGTGACAACTAATTGTGATTTAAAAAAAAATAAATCCAGGCATGAGGACTGTCAACATTAAAAAGTGCCTTACCTAATATGATGTGTTCAATATTGAAAAGTGCCTTTTCTGGCATGATGTGCTTATAAAGTAAGCTAGTGCTAAAGAATTTTATAGATGGGAGATGACAAACTAAACAGTGACATATTTTTCTAAGAAAATTATCACAGTTGTATCTCATAAAAATATTTATTGAGCACATACAAATCTAATTTTTATATTAAATGTGCTATGTAATTCATGCTCACAACAAAATTATGTAAGAGGTGTAAGATTATTCAAGAGATGAAGAAGCATCTCTTGTATTTTCCACTAAGTTGGGTGGCAGATAGTATGGTCTTCATTTTCTACCAATATGGATTTTTATCCAGCTCTTAGGTTTAGAGTTCAAAATTTAACCAGAAGATGTGAGATTAACACTTGTGTTCTCCTGAAATTATTCCCCATGAATAATGGGTTTGGTTGGCTGTCCCAGCTGCTACCTGATTCTACTTATGGGTCAAGATTTCAAACTTCTTTGGATGATTCCCCTTCTTCACATGATCACGATCTCTCTCCGATTCTCAAAGTTTAGAATTCTTTACTTTCTAACACATCCACCTTTGCCTTAAGTCCTTTTTCCTTCTGTATTTTTGACTTTATCTTTGTATAGTTCCAGACTCTTTGCTATGCAAAGTTGCTGATCTTCATTCTTCAATTTGCCTCTCTTTAAACATTTCCTAATTCCATATTACACATATACATGTACATATACGTACATGTACGCACACATGCACACACAATGGCAGCACTAATAGAGTCTTCCTCCTCCTGAGAAGGTAAGTGAGGAGAAGACCATTTGCATGAGCTAAGACAGAACACTCTCAATTTTGTATTAAATGATGCTACATTTGTAAAACTACCACTGAATCTTTTGTGATTTCTGGAATATGTGACGAAGTTTTGTGCAGATAATTATATTTTGTTTTCCTTTGTGCTATTTCATATCTAGTCTATTTAATATTGCTAACAATTCCTGAATATAAATTTTGGGCATTCTTGGCTTACATCTTTAACATTAACATTTCCAAAAGAGAATGTGTGTCTGTTTATAGTGACTGTGTATCATATTGATTCCTCTTTTACTGTAAATTTGATCACAATGAATGTTAAATTTTACACAATACCATTTGAAGTTTTGGTGGAGATAACCATACACCTCTGAAATCTTAATATAAACATTTTTAATCTTGAACCATCTCAGCAACCCAAGGTGAATCCTGTCTGTAATTTTCTATAAATACTACTAGATTAACTTTACTGATGTTTCCCTCGGAGTTTCGGTCTGGATATTTTAAGTGAACTTTGCTTGTATTCCTCTCTTCCTTTCTTTTTTGAGTCCATTTTTATTATAGTTTGGCATCAGAGTTATGACTTTATAGAAAGACTTGTGGAGGAGGTTTTAAAACTATTAAAAATGTATATATTTTTTAATATTCTGGTACTTGTTCCTAAAGATTTGATACATGTTGAACCATCATAGACTCATCACCTTTGAGAGGTAGCTCTTTGACCGCATTTTCAATTACTTCTTTGGTAAATTTATAGTCTTTTTCTACCTTCTGAGGTAAATTCAGAAATCTACATTTTCCTTTAAAACAATTAATTTCATCTAGGCTTCATGTATTGCAATTTAGCAGTTACATTTATGCAGCTAGCTGAAACTAATATCCACAATGCTTATTTGTTTTCCTTTCCCTGCTACCAACTTAACCTCTGTGAGTGTCTGTTTTTAACCTCACATCCAAGCATTGACATGGGGAACAAAGTCCAGGCATATTCCCCTGGCTTATTGACTCATTCAAAATTCATCTCTTCAAGTAAGGGATTGTTTCTTTTGTCCTTCAGGGATGTGCTACATGAAATAGTAACTTATGCTTTAAAAAAATGATTTCATTTTTTCCCTATATTCTCCCTCGATTTTGTTCAAATTTTAATCTTTGTATTTTGTGGTTTAGGGTTGTTTTTTCCTAGTTTCACTGAAAAATGGGACTTCTTTTACTGCATCTGTTGCTGTCTTTTTTACTTTGGCTTGAAAGTGGGAGTTGGAAAAGCAATGTGTCTCTCTGTTCAATCTAAGCAGAAATCCTCACTTTCTTATTTTCTTTATAGCACCATCATTACCTAGGGAAAAATTAAGTGTTATATTTGCATCCTCCCTAGCTTGTCCATTGTCAGGTTGTATTAAAATCAGTTAATAATCACTGAACAGTTTCTGTGTATAAGTTTTGTTAAGGTTGTGTGGGCATCAAGTTTAACACATCCTACCATCCCTTAACCTCCATAGTCTCTTATTCTCATCATGAAGAAGCTTTTCTTGTGGGATGATTTACATTGACACAAATAATGACATAAGGCAAAAGGTGAGAACTAAGCAAATGGATTTGCTAACAAAGCGCAGAAAGGTTGAGGAGAGGGGAATGGTAGTGTAAGAATGATCTCTTCTTTAGAAGATGGATCCAATTTCAATAGGTGGTAAGGCCACTCCCATTGGTGGAAAGAATTGGTACAAAGCCATAAAGATGGGGAAGAGGAGAGTACAAACTAGAGACTGGCTAGTCAACCAGACCCACTATAGGGAAGGGAGGAGGTAAGGATGGCATGGTGATTTAAAGAGTACTAATGGAAAATAATCTTGATATAGCCTACTTCTTCAAGAAACTGGGTGGTAGGTCTAAAGAAACAATCTTTACATTGAGTCATTTGCCACATTTCACTTCATCAAATGAAGCCAACCCCTTCCTTTTCCTCTGCATGGTCAATACCAATACCATTAACAATAAAAATCATACTAGCATGCTTATTGAAGTCTCATTATTTGCCAGGAACTAAGCATATACTTTACCTTCAGTAACTTATTGGTTTCTTCTCTGCAGTTTCCTAAAACAAGGCTATTCAGTAGGTATTTTCATGCTCATTTTAGAGTTGAGGCACAAATAGGTGAAGGAACCTGCAGACCATGTCAGTAGGTTAACTGTGGCATGGATCTGGATAGTCTGTCTATAAAGTATGTTTGTACTGACATGTATTGTTTACATGGTTCTAATTCTGCTTTAATTAAAAAAAAACATGTTTTAAAATATTATTTTCTGATTCTAAATGCAACTCATAGTAATTTTGGAAAATTTAAGAAAGACAAAAATGCACACACACACACACAAATCAGTAAAACCTTAGCCTAATTTTTGAAGGAAAAATTATTAAAAATTTCCCTTCTCTCCTCCAATTCAACTTTCCAGGGTTACCTATTGTCATAATAGTACATAAACAATCTTTTGCTTCAGCATGTATTTATGCACATGAATTCACCCAGCTTATTTATTGACCAAAAATATGTTGTTTATGTATTTCAAGTTAGTAGATTTATTTCGCTATTTAAAAACATTCTGAAGTATTTTGATTTTGGATCTACAATTCCTCTATTAATGGGCATTTTGTGTTTTCAAATTTTATTTTCTCTTTTGGTCATTGCTGCTATAATGAGCTTTCTTGTGAATATAGCTTAATTATCTATACCTAATCATTTATGCTATAATTTTATGTGAGATTTAGTAGTTATGATTTTATTATTGCTGGATTTGCTGGTCTGTAGACTATACAGATTTATTATATTGATTATGATACCATATCAGACTACAGAACAGTAGTACCAATTTATCATCTACCAAATGAATAATAGAGTATACATTTCCTTATTCTATCACCAACACTAGGTGTTTTAATCATTTTTTAAAGTTTTTTAATCTCATGGAGTAGGCAGAAAAACCTGTATCATATTTTTAAGAGGTTAGTATTTTTATGTGTTCACTGGTTGTTTATAATTTTTATCTGAGGAATTATTGTTTATATACTTTGTCCATTTACTCCCTTGGGATAATCAAACTTTTAAGAAGTTGATTTACAGGATGTCTTTGTATTTTATAAATATTAACTTTTGTTTTTTTGCATATGACAAGAATATGTCCCCTATCTACTTATTTTTTAAATTTATTTATGGTAATTTTAATGGATAATTAGTAGATTGTTAAAATTCAACTGCCAATATTTCTTTTATGGCTTCTGAGTTTTGTATCATTCTCCTCTATTCAACTAGTGCATTTTTTATATCTAGAACTTTAATCCATTTAGCATGAATGTTTAGATGTGTGTGGTATAAAATAAACATCGAACTCTTTTGTCTTCTAAAGATCACTCAGTAGTTCACAAACCATTTATTGACTTAGCCATATTTTCCCTCTGATTTGAAATCCATCTTCTTCATACATTTATTTGACTTTGCTCTGACTTATTTCACTGTTCATATTCCTATGCCATTAGCACACTTTCAATATAGTAGGGTTTTTTTTTTTACAGTATTTTGATATCTATTAGGTTTTTTATATTTCTTGATCCTTTTTTCTCAAAGTTTTCCTCTGCTTTATAGTATCTTTAGATTAAATTTTGTTTTGTATTTTCTTTCAACTTCTTTCACCTGTACGGTAATTCTTTAGGTCACATCTGGGCTTCCTTCTGTCTCTATTCTGTCTATGTGGGATTTCATCTACTAAATTTAGGAGAAAAATCCTCTGAAAAACTCCCAAGCTGAAATCTTCTCTTGACATTAATAAATGTCAAATATTTTCATATAACCCTGTCTCATCTTATCTGCCTTCTTGATGTTTCCAACTTGAAGCCCCATTGGGATGTCAAAGTCAGTGTATTTGAAGTCAAACCCAAATTTCCTTCTCGCTTCCAGGAACCTCTGCACAGTAATATCCTGTTATAATAATGTAGGTATGAAATTTGTGGATCCAGGTGTTTGATTTTTAAATATCACTATTATTAGAATGATGATAAATAACTGTTCACTCTGCCAGGTACTGAGTTAAATATTTTACATAATTCTCTTCTTAATCCTTGACTCTTCCCTGTAGATTTTATAGTATTATCCTCATTTTATAAACCTCTTACCTGAGAAAGAGAAAAGTTAAAAAAATTTCCTGCCCAAACTATTCCTAGTAAGTGGCAGAGCTAGGCATTTACGGTAGATCTATTTGGCTCCCCAACACTTACCTGCTATGCAAACCTGCCTCATATCAGTTATGCTGGTCAGGTTTAGAGGCTCTTTATGAGTGACAGGATTGGATACAGTTGGAGGGTGGCGGTTTATTATATAAGAATCACCTAGTAGGCTTTGAAAAACTACCCATCCTTCTCAGCTTTGTAAGATTCACAAATAAATATGTCTTATCAGAAAATTTTCTAAAATATCTGCCATATTTATAGTGTTCAAAAGATAAGTTTAGTTCTTAACAATTAAATACTAAGTAAATGGCATTCCCTTATTTAACTTAGAGTAAGTAACTACAGCTAACTTCAATCACCACATTTTCTTTTCCTCACTGTAATGGCATGCCTACGTCAAGTTTTAATATATATAAGATACACATCAAGGACGTAATGTATTAGACAAGTACAACTCTTCAATTTCTTAACTTTTAAGATACATAATTGCTCCTCTATGAAGACTTAAATGGGGATTGTCACTTTTGTAATTAATTCTTTTTGTTTCATCCTTCTTACTAATTGAAAATAGGCTTTCAATATAGAATGCTTTGAAATTGGATGAAGAGACAGAATTGGAATGAACTTAATTAACTACAAACTGTCCAAATCAATCAGGGTTTGACAGTGCCTCGGTAACACACAGAGTTCATAATTTACTTGAGATCTGCTGTAATGCATATGCCATAAATTGCACAGTAGCCTTGCTCACTGTGCACAAAATTTAGTGCCAGACTATGAAGTTACACTGACAGAAATTTGTTTCTACAACACAGACTATTTTTGGAGGGTATACTTTACATTTTCATTTAGGCAGCTAATAAACTTTTGAAAATAAGTGCTTTGCTATTTTGCTCTGGTAGAATTTAATATAAGAATTAAAAAAAAATGCTTAAATGGTTTCCAAGCATGGAAACACTAAAAGGAGAATGGCTAGGTCTGTGTTTTTTGGTTTTTGTTTTTTTCTTTACAGAGTCACAGTGAGTTAGTCTTGGGATATTTTAGGTATTATCGGTTTTAAAGAAAAATTTGTCTATACAATTCTATTATCCCCTTCTTGATATTTTAAAACTCATTTTCTAGATGTTAAAAAAAAGAGAATATTTACTGATCCTAAAACTGATTAATTATACTTGGTAGTGTTTTATGAACTAGCTCATATTTCTGGTTTTTAATCAAAAATATAATTATCCTTTGCTGAAGAGGAGAAGAGTTGATAAAGATTATGACATATACTCAGCTAGACTACATTGCACAATTATTTTGGCCAAAGGTATCTGTAATTTATACCAACTAGTCATTCTTCATGTGCAGATATCCATAGTATATCTTCAGTTTTCTGTATTCTTCAACTATTTAATGAATATAAAGTGTCACCATATTATCATCAACTTATTTCAATTCTTGGATATATAAAATGTTTAGAGGAGGAGAAGGGGAGTAATATTTATTGTATGCTTCCAATATACAGTCCTAAAAATGCTACAAGATTATTATTGTTTTTGATCCTTATGTGAGAAACATTGCAAGTATTTGATGAGCTATGGGAAAAATTCAAGAAGAAGCAAATCAATCATGTTATATAAATACCTGGCTCCTATCAATACATGGATAATTTCTGATTTCTGGAAGAAATAATAGTTGGTTTATATAGTCCTTATTGGCCATGAGATGATCCAAGAAATCTTATGTGGCTACACCATATCTCAGAACAAATGATCCTCAAGTAGGTGCAACAAACAGATGTGGTACCATCGTTGAACTTCTTTTCAGCCACAGGAATATCTAGGCAGTTATGGGTAGGAACGAGTGGTATTTTTGAGAGGGCAGGGATCAACTTAGAAAAACTATTAGAAAGGACAGCAGATGGGGTGCCTGGGTGACTCAGTCAGTTGAGTGTCTGACTTCGGCTCAGGCCATGATCCCTCCTTTTGTGGGTTTGAGCCCTGCATGGAGCTGTGTGCTGACAACTCAGAGCCTGAAGCCTGCTTAGATTCTGTGTCTCCCTCTCTCTGCCCCTCCCCCACTCGCACTTTGTCTTTCTCTCTCTTTCAAAAATAGCTAAACATTAAAAGAAAAGAAAGAACAGCAGAGCAGAAAAAACACATCATTATGGGGGGAACAAACCACAAAAAAACTATCAAACCTTTTGAAACTAAAGAAAAAATTCTTATTGTGATCAAGTTACCATTTCTTCATTTTTTAGAATACATAAATCTTTCTTCTGACTGAAGGTAAGATTTATTAATGATCAAAGGATAAAACACACCAATATATGTTTGTTTATATATATACGCATATATACGTGTATATATGTATATATATACACGTATATATACGTATATATATACGTATATATACTTTTTTCCTCAATGGGGGGCATTGATCAACTCGATTTTCCTGTTAAGTGGAATAGAAAATTAGGGCTGATGGCTAGAAAAACACATTATAATATTATTTTCCCCCTTTTATAATCTCTTGAAGAAAAATTATAATACTAAGCACTACTTGAAACAAAGTAAGTCTTGGGATATAAATTGGACTTCATAAAGAGTGAAGTAATGGACATACATCTGTGATTTCAGGGTCTAAGATATGAGATGCTACTGATTTGGAGGAGGAATACACAACAAAAAGTAAGAAAAATGTTTCCACGCAAAGTGAAATTTATAGAGAATACAAGGGTAAACTACAAGCCAAATGAAAAATGGAGTGGACCACTGAAAAAAAGATAAACTAACAAATAATGAATAATCATTATAAAAAAATTACCTTCTTTCTGAACTTAGAATGTGCCATCAATTAAAGCAGCAAATCTAAACCTCCAAGGTATTATTCAAGGACTGACCACATGGCCCTGAGATGCATTCTTCTCTAGCCTCTCTTGTTAACAGTCCCTTAAAGGTCCTATTGCTTTAGTTATACTTGACTCCTTGCTTTTTCCAGCCTGTCTCACTTTACGTTATTGGTCCCTTTGTTGATGCTAGTCTCAATATGTAGAGTTTACTTCTACCCCAATAGCCAGTTAAAATAGCCAGGGTAGGGGCGCCTGGGTGGCTCAGTCGGTTGAGCGTCCCACTTCGGCTCAGGTCACGATCTCACGGTTAGTGAGTTCGAGCCCCGTGTTAGGCTCTGTGCTGACAGCTCAGAGTCTGGAGCCTGCTTCTGATTCTGTGTCTCCCTCTCTCTCTGCCCCTCCCCCACTCATGCTCTGTCTCTCTCTGTCTCAGAAATAAATAAACATAAAAAAAATAAAAAAATAAATAAAATAAAATAGCCAGGGTAAAATCCTAATCACCCTTCAAGAGCCAGCATAATTTTCTATTATTTTCTGTGCTCTGTATAGCACTTGTTGCAACTTTATTGTATCACTTTATGATTCTCCTATTTCAAGGTATAAGATTATCACTCTAACTGTAAGCTCTTTATTTTTTTCAGCTCTATTGAAATATGATTGACAAAAAAATTGTAACTTATTTAAAGTGTACATGATGGGGGCGCCTGGGTGGCGCAGTCGGTTAAGCGTCCGATTTCAGCCAGGTCACGATCTCGCGGTCCGTGAGTTCGAGCCCCGCGTCAGGCTCCGGGCTGATGGCTCGGAGCCTGGAGCCTGTTTCCGATTCTGTGTCTCCCTCTCTCTCTGCCCCTCCCCCGTTCATGCTCTGTCTCTCTCTGTCCCAAAAATAAATAAACATTGAAAAAAAAATTTAAAGTGTACATGATGATTTGCCATATGTGTACAGTGACTTAAGTAACATAATTAATCATCACCTCACATATTAACTTTTTTCTTCTTTTTTTGGGTGACAATGTTTAAATTTTACTGTCTTGGCAAATTTTCAATTATACAGTGCAGTGTTATCAACTGTGACCATTGTGTTATACATTAGATCCTCACACCATATTCATCTTACCACTAAAAGTTGGTACTCCTTACCAGTCTCCTGGCAACCAATTTTCTGCTCTCTTTTTCTATGAGTTCAACTATGTGTGTGTGTGTGTGTGTGTGTGTGTGTGTGTGTGTGTGTATTTTTTTTTTTTTTTCCTTAACAGTCTATGCAGAAGGGATACCATGCAGCATTTGTCTTCCTCTGTCTGGCTTATTTCACTTAGCACAAAACTCTCTAGGTTCACTCATGTTGTCACAAATGACAGGGTTTCCTTTGTTATTAAGGCTGAATAATTTTACATTGTGTGTGTGTGTGTGTGTGTGTGTGTGTGTGTGTGTATTCATCTCTCTACAGATAGTTTGTTTCCATGTCTTGGCTATTATTAATAATCCTATAATAAACACGGACTACAGATACCTCTTTGAGATCATGATTTTGTTTCCTCTGGGTATCTACCCAGAAGTGGAACTGTGGGATCAATAGTAGTTCTATTTTTAATTTTTTGAGGAATCTCCATACTTTTTTCCATCCTGGCTCCAAATGTTTACATTCCCACCAACAGTGTAAAAGGATTCCCTTTTCCTCATATCCTTGCCAGCATTTGTTATCTCTTGTCTTTTTGATAGTAAATAGGTATGAGGTGATATGTCATTGTGGTTTTGATATGCATTTCTCTGATAGTTATTGATGGTGAGCACTTTTTCATGTACCTCATGATCGTTTGTTTGTACTCTTTGGAAAAATGTCTACTCAGATCTTTTGCCGATTTTCTAACTGGGCTATTTGGGTGGTTTTGTTTTGTTTTGTTCTGTTTGCTATTAAGTTGTATGAGCTCCTTGTTTATTTTTACTGTTAACCATTTTCAGAGATGTAGTTTGCAAATATTTTCTCCCAATTCCATAGGTTTCTTTTCATTTTATTGATGGTTTACTTTGTTGTGAAGAAGCATTTTAGTTTGATGTGGTCCCACTTACTTATTTTTGCTTGTGTTGCCTCTGCTTTGGTGTTAAATCCAAAAAATCATTGCAAAGACTGATGTCAAGGAGCTCACCTCCTCTATTTTCTTCTAGGAGTTTTATAATTTTAGGTCTTATGTTCAAGTCTTTAATCTATTTTGGGTTGATTTTTGTTATACGGGTTCAGTGTTATTCTGTTGCATGTTGTTGTCCAGTTTTCCCAGCACTATGTATGGAAGAAACTATCTTTCCCTGTTGTATATTCTTGGTTCCTTTGTTGTAAATTAATTGACTTATATACACGGTCTTATTTATGAACTTTCATTCTGTTCCATTGACTTATGTCTGTTTTTGTGACAGTACTGTTTTTTATTACTATAGCTTTATAATATTGTGTGAAATCAGAATAATGCGTCCAGCTGTGTTCTTTCTCAAGATTGCTCTAGCTATTTGGGATCTTTTGTGGTTCCATGTGCATTTTTAGGATTGTTGTATTTTTGTGAAAATATGCCATTGGATAGGGAATGCATTGGATCTGTAGATAATTTGGTAGATCGCTTCGGGTAGTGGACATTTTAACGACATTGATTCTTCCAAATCCATAGCTTGGAACATCTTTCCATTTATTTGTGTCTTCAATTTCTTTCATCAGTGTCTTACAGTTTTCAGTGTAGAGATCTTTCACCTACTTGGTTAAATTTATTCACAAGTATTTTATTCTTTTTAATGCTATTTAAAAATGACACTGCTTTCTTAATTTCTCTCTCTGATAGTTTTCTGATATATAAAAACACAATTGATGTTGTATATTGATTTTATATCCTACAACATTACTGAAATAATCTATTTCATTCTAACAATTTTTGGTAGTGTGAGCTCTTTAATTACATTTTTGTCACTTATTAATTCTATTGTGTCTCAAAGGTTTGTGTCAGGGGTCAGCAAAACTACAGCTCCCTGCCCAAATTTGGCCTGCTACCTGTTTTTATAAATAAAGTTTTACTGTAACGCAGCATAATAATTATTGTATATTACTTTGATCTGCTTTTATGGTACAATAGCACTGTTGAGTAGCTGTGAAATACATCATATGTCTTGAAAACCAAAAAGAATTAGCAAAAAAGTTTGCTGACCCCTGGTATATGCACATAATAGGTGTCCAATAAATGTCTGATGAAATTTGTGCATGGATACTCTTCAGCTGATTCCACCCAAGGTACAGCCCTAAATTGAGATTTTAAATGACCCGATTATTTTATCATTCCAGTGCCAAACCCTGTTGGACTCACGTCTGAGCCTGTTTGCATATTTTATTTGATTTTGCATAGGCAGTCTGTGTCTGAGTAGTGGAGATGAAGTGGCAGTAAAATAGAGGTCAGAATCATTTCCACCATGCCAATTTATATTGGCATGAAGTCACCTCTTCCTTCATAAGCAAATGTTTTTGGGAGAAAAATTTTATATACCATTTTATACAGATGCATCAAAAGTGTTTTTTTACTCACTGCTGTCACAACAACCAAAAATATGCTGTGAAAAAAATGCTTGTCCTGACAGGAAATATTTCCAGAATGAAACTCTTGGTTATGATCAGTTTGGATACAGAAAACAATTTGTGCCTGATACAGGCCTTAAAGTTTCTCAGAAATGCTTCCAACCCAGCTTTCAATGAAGAGACCATGTCTTCTTTGAAAGAGATGAAAAAACTATTCATGTAATACTTAAGCTACCAAGAACTGGCAAGAGTTTATATCTTGAAACTTTCCTTTTCAAGTGTAAACTTAAAGATGTGTTTAAGGAAAATCCCTAGTTCCTGAACAAGATACATTGCCTAGGTTAAGTAAAATTTTGATGAGATGAATTTTTATAATTTTTACAGTTGAAAAAGAAGTTTGCTGTATGCCTTCAGAATTTTCAATTGAGATAAACCTACTTAAATCTGACTTCAACATGTTTGATTATTTGGAAAATATGCAGTTGTAGTGTAATAGGAAGTATATAGTTTTGAGGAAAGATTATAAAATCATATCAAATCCTACAATTTGTTCATATTTTGTTGTTTGTATTATTGTCATCACCAACTGAGTTTTCTAAGTCAGAACTACTCACGACCTCAGTAAAATGTAAAACAGATAATAACACTTATTTCATGCTTTTGCTGATGGGATTAGGAAAATAAATAAATAAACATAAGTAAATAATGCTTAACATGTCAGGACCATTTTTGGGAATCCATACACATTGGTAGACTAAAGAATCGAGGTCTAGTTTAATGATTTAATAAAAACATTTTCAGAAAAAATGCAATTAACAATCACATGGCCAAACTGTATCATTTCCCCTTCTGTTTGCAGATGTCAAAGTTTCAGAGAATATGAAAGCTTTGACAGTCATCTATTGTTACCAAAATCACCATCATGACTGACATTTTATGGTTAATTATTTAATATTTGCTGGAAATAGAGCCTACCAAATTAAGTTCTGATGATAGTTGGCCACTAAAAATGGAGAGCCTTCACCAATTTACTCTTTTAAAATTACCCTGCCTATCTTCAAAAGTTGACAACTTCCAAACTGAATCTGAATGAAGAAAGAACATCTCCTTCATTACCAAACCCTTGAGTTAGTGAGGTTGTGTACCCTCATTTCCCCTTTATGCATTGCATATTATTCATCAGTTTCAATTAAGCTAGCTAGATAAAGCCCTTTGTTTGGTTCTTAATCATTCTATTTCAAAATGGTTATTTTGCTGGTCAAGCAGGTCTTCTAGAATTTTCCCTTGATGCCAGAAACTAATGGGATGTTTTAAATTTAAAATGAGAAATCATTAGAATTGCAGTAAGGTAAAATTAGGTAGATCATACCAATATGAGTACCTGAATGTGTCACGCTTCTGGGAAAGACTTGAACAAATTAAGATTTAAACCTTACACTATAGGGAAAGTTTACATTTCAGCCCTGTGCTTCAGAAATCATACAGCATTAAAAAAAAAAACAGGTTGCTGGAAAATGAAATGAAATGAGAGAATTTTCACATATCTTGGTTAGGGGTCAACATGCCAGTGTTTCTAGATAGTAAATTTACTATGTTTGGCTAGGTATCGGAAATGAGTTATAAATCTCTATTGAGTCCAACTGAGTAATTTCACTAGAAAACACATGAATTTCACAGAGGTGAAAGCTAAATTACCTTTCCCTTTTAATCAATGTAGACAACCAATTGGAAATTTAGTAGCCTTAAAGTTTCTCTTTTTTGTACTCAACAATATATTAGTACCTGAACTAACTGGATACATGACTTTGCTTATTCAAAATCATGAACATTCTCTCTTACAAGCAATCCATTTTGTAAAAAACAAACAAAAAAACACACAAAACTTCGGATTTTTTGTATTTGTTATTTAATTTAAATATTTTGCAGGCATTTGTCTTTTTCCTAAAAGTAATTTATGAAATATTTTGATTAATCCATCAACAATATTAATACTCATAATACTCAACATTAGGCTAGTTTATGTGATACGTGTTCATGCAAGCCAAGACTTTATTTGGACACATAAGTAAGCAAACATGAAAAATAGAGATAAACAAGTCACTGAACCCGAAATTGTCCTATTTTTTTGGAACAATCTCTCTGTAATAACAGTGAATTTTAGTAATTTGGAGATACAAATGTGAACAAAGCTTCAGAGACATAAGATTTCAAAGGTGGGCAGAATTTTTTAAAAGGCAGACTGGGAGTGTGGGTATGGAGGGCAGATTTATGCTCAAGGAATAGCATGACCAAAGGAGAGACAGTTTGGGGAAAGAAAGAAAACTATGTGGAGACAAGTTGTTAGGCAGGGAAACAGTCAAAGTAGGTTACAAGGAAAATGGCTAGGGGAATAACAGAAAAAAGCTGAAAAACTGGGGACTTAACACTGTGGGAACAAGGAACCTTTCTTTGTAATTAATCAAAAGAGTGACACAATAAGTTTTCGGTTTTTGAGAGACATTTTAGAGAAGTGATTAAGAGTATACATTATGGAATCACACCTCCTGGTTCAAAATATACCCTTATAATTATGTGGGAGGGGGTGTGTATGTGTATATATCTGCCTTAATTTCTGCATCTGTAAAAAAAATAACTTCCCATCTTTTAGGGTTGTGGTGAACCTAAATCAGCTAATGCATTTAAAGCACTGGAATATAGTTAGCATTTAATAAAAGTGGGCTGCCTGTTTACTGGAGGAGGAGACTTCATCAGCCAGTGGCATTGAAGATGGTTTGGAAGAAGAACCTGGAAAAAATAAACAACTGAGCCTGATATGGTAGTCATTAGACTTTGAGCTGTTTACAACCATAGAGCCTGTGAAACTCATCATTACATCGTCAATATCCGGGAGAGTGCCTGGTGCATAAAAGATACTCAACAGAGGCTGAATATTATTACAAAATGAGGTGAACCAGACATGGGTCTATTTTAATAACTATGGAAACAAAATAAAATAAGGCACATGTGGGAGATGTTTAAAGGAAAAACTGTACTGTAGCATAATCTATAGTTCAGTCGCAGCTTCATAACTCAATAGCCGTTTCATATTGATTAGGTCATTGTAATACTTCTGAAATTATGTTTCATCAAATGAGGGCGATACTATTTAGAGGATTATTGTGATAATTAAGTGCGACAGTGCTTGTGAAATTGTTTTGTAAGCCCCTAGCTGTTCTGTATGAGGTTTAATGTGAGAACAAGAGGAAAGTGGGGATTCTGAAGTCTTGGAAAGGGTGCTCATTTGGGTGAAATATTTGGTTCAATTTAAAAAAAAAATAGGTTTGAGGTGATATCTCTCAGCTCTTTGCTCCAAGACCACTTCAAATAAAAAAAAATTTAAAGGATTTGTAGACGACTTACTGAATATGCAGGTTGCCACTATATATGTATGAAAACATTCCTTAATGGGAAAAGTGGTACTACTTTTAATGCAGTTACCCAAAATGTAATGTCTGCATCAAAAAGCCATCTCTCTCCCTCCCTCCTTTTTTTCTCTCTCTCTCTATGTATATATCTATATCTGTATATAGATAGATTTACATATATATGTACACACATATATCTATATATTACATTTGTATGTATACACATATACACACATACTCATAAAACAAGTAAGCTTTCTGAGGTCTAGGGGCCATGCTAAGAAACATGGTGCTTGCTATAGATATACAAATAAAATTACATATACAAAATAAATAATCAGTTGCTATAATTGGGACAAGCAATATAAGTTTCTCTAGTGCTGAACTCCATGCAGTAATGATATTCAGGCTGCTTTTTCTAGTCCTGACCTTAAATGAGTTTATGTAACTTTTCTCGGTTCATCTCTTGTTTATAATGTGAGCTGGAAAATTTTGAGGAACTCCTGGGCAGTGTAGCCTTAACCACTATTCTACTTTTATTGCTTAATTTTCCTGAAGATTTTTGAATCATCATGTACTTCTGGAAGTCCAGAGTTTTGCTGTGAACTTGAGAACTAACAGCTTAGTTACGAGTTTCCCCCTTAACTGTTAGTATTCAGGGGGAAAATGGGGGCAGGTGCTGGGGCTTAGCCCTGGAGTGCTTCACTATTGTTCCCATTTCGGAGGGTATTGTCTGAAAACATGCTCTAAATCTAATTTTTAAAATAATACCAAAGAAAATCTTAAGATAAATTGTGATTTATTGAACTATGGAATATGAGCAGATCATTTGTCCAGCAGGCTTTGTCACCTTAAAATGTCAAGCATTTCATCACAACAGTGATGCAATCAGTAGTATAGGAGAGCCTCGTCTCTAAATGAACTCTTGATGTGAACTGTTTGCAAAGACAACTGCAAAAATTCCTTGTAACACACGTGCTCCTTTACAATGCTGCTTTTCCTTTCCTCCCATCAAGAAATGGAGTCTGTGCCCTCTTGTCTGCAATCTAGAGAGATCCTGTGACTTGCCTTGAGCAAGAAAAGGACACAGAAGTATGCTGAGGGACTTCAAAAGCTAGGCCTTATAAGACATTGAATGGTTCATTTGCCCTCTTGGAATCCTGAGAATAAATCTCTGTTGCTTCCAGGTGCTGCATTTTAGGATGATTTGTTATGTAGCAAAGAAAGTGGATATACTCTAATCATTGCCCATATGTGAGGCAACTGTAGAAACAAACATACATGGGCCAATGCATGAGAAAGGATAAGGCTTTTTCCTTATGACAAAAACCCTTATTCTCTCATCAACAAACTTGCCTGTTTGTTTCTAGACTCATCTCTATAAAGATTTTTAACAAGCTTTTGGTGCATAGCAGACTACATTTCAGGGAGGAAATGCTACATGTGATTTATTTCCCCATAAGCCCTATGCCATTTTGCCTGTCTGTGCTACAGGATGGAAAAGGAGTCATACGCATGCAAGTCACAAGAGGATTTGGGCCTAGAAGGACAGTATGATATGATAAAGAAAAACAGTGGTTTGCCCTTCTACTGAGGTTAATTTTCTGTCTAGCTTGTGTGTATTTTTCACATCAGACATAGCTCAATGCCAGTTCATCTGGATGTATGAGATTGCGCATTAAAAATGCACAACCATTATAAAACACACATGTGTTCTCTTGCTATTAGAGTGATTCCTATATCTGTTATAATTCTATACTCTGTGTGACATATGCAATATTTAGCATTCATTTAATAAGTGCTCCCAACTAATGGGCTGAGATGTGTTGGCAACTGTGATAAAATATTTGTGGATATTACCCAAAATTTTAACTACTGATTTTGAAAGAATAAAATATCCATTAAATACATTTTAAGTCTAGTATACCATATTTATTGTTTGTGAGAACAAGAGAATTTAGCCCAAATCCACTTAAACAATTATTTGAAAGCTTTTTTTTTTAATGTTTATTTATTTTTGAGAGGGAAAGACAGAGTGCGAGTGGAGTAGGAGCAGAGAGAGAGGGAGAAACAGAATCCAAAGCAGGCCTGAATCCACAAACCAGGAGATCATGACCTGAGCTAAAGTTGGACACTTAACTGACTGAGCCACCCAGGCACCCCTCTTTGATTATGGAAGGAAAATTCTCACTTTTTAAAATCTTGAGCGAATGTGTCTAGGTAAAATTTCAACTGCTATTACTTTAGTTATATACTAGGTACTGTGCTGGAATATATGCATGCTTATTATTATTATCTTTTTAAATAATATATGCAAGCTTATTTAAAATGCCTTTTTTTCTGGAAGAGATGAACTCACAAGCTGTCTCAATATGTATGGGAAGAAAATTATACAACCATGTTTGTGAAATAAGTAAAATTACTCTTATTGCTGGTTCCTTTTAAGTGATGGTGCACATCTCAGCAGCTCCTACAGTGTTTTATCCAATTCCATTTAAGAGACTACTTATTTTAGGATTCATCTGAGTACTTAGTGCTACACACTTGTTCTATTACAGAATTCCTGTGGTGAAAACAAACTGTATACATTTCATCCCAATATATCTAAAATAGGTATAGCGAGACAATTTTTGTTCATATTTTACTATACACAGTCTTCATAAATGAATTATGTAGCATGTAGAAAACACCAGAAGTGCTCATAAGGTAAAAACGAAAACTAAAACAAAAATAATAGCACATTTTTATGGGGAAGGTGACTGGGTGCCAGTATCTACTTCAAGTTTTTTGGTAAGACTATCACTCATGGTGCCTGACCTCACCTGATCACAGGTTGTAAGGCAAGCCAGACTGCAGGTATTCAATTCCCATGGGTCACAGACATTAGGTTTATAATAGGCTCATGAAATAAAGATAGTCAGTAAGAGCTTCCCTGAGATTTGTTAGGTGAATTCAGAGAAAAGGTTTTCTTCTTTTGGAATTACAAACTCTAGCTACAACTGGTCACCTTTAATGGCATACTGGGAAACCTGCATAGAACAAAATTTCTTGTATAAAGCCAGTTTCATCTACCCATGAATTTCTTAGACATGGACCTAGTAAATTCCATTTTTGATTAAACCTTTTTTGAAGTGGTTTATATGTTAGTTATAATTGAACATCTGTAGTACAATGTGCAACTCTTTAAACAACAAGTTAGTAACAAATACTTTTTTTAATTTAATTTTTTTAATTTATATCCAAATTAGTTAGCATATAGTGCAACAATTATTTCAGGAGTAGATTCCTTAATGCCCTTACCCATTAAGCCCATCCCTCCTCCCCCAACCCCTACCATAACCCTCAGTTTGTTCTCCATATTTAAGAATCTCTTATGCTTTGTCCCCCTCCCTGTTTTTATTTTTGTTTCCCTTCCCCTTATGTTCATCTGTTTCGTCTCTTGAAGTCCTCATATGAGTGAAGTCATATGATATGGTCTTTCTCTGACTGACTAATTTTGCTTAGCATAATAGCCTCCAGTTCCATCCACTTAGTTGCAAATGTCAAGATTCATTCTTTTTGATTGCCGATGTGATAGTCCATTGTATATATACCTCATCTTCTTTATCCATTCATCCATTGATGGGGACATTTGGGCTCTTTCATACTTTGGTTATTGTTGAGAGTGCTGCTATAAACATGGGGGTGCATGTGTCCCTTCGAAACAGGACATCTGCATCCTTTGGATAAATACCTAGCAGTGCAATTGCTGGGTCATAGGGTAGTTCTATTTTTTAGTTTCTTGAGGAACCTGCATACTGTTTTCCAAAGTGGCTGCACCAGCTTGCATTCCCACCAACAATGCAAAAACGATCCTCTTTCTCCACATCCTTGGCAACATCTGTTGTTGCCTGAGGTGTTAATGGTAGTCATTCTGACAGGTGTAAGGTGGTATCTCATTGTGGTTTTGATTTGTATTTCCCTGATGATGATTGATGCTGAGCATTTTTTCATGTGTCAGTTGGCCATCTGGGTGTCTTCTTTGGAGAAGTGTCTATCCATGTCTTTTGCCCATTTCTTCCTGGATTATTTGTTTTCTGGGTGTTGAGTTTGATCAGTTCTTTATAGATTTTGGATACTAACCCTTTATCTGATACGTCATTTGAAATATCTTCTCTCATTCCATCGGTTGCCTTTTAGTTTTGCTGATTGTTTCCTTCCCTGTGCAGAAGCTTTTTTATTTTGTTGAGGTCCCAGTAGTTCATTTTTGCTTTTGTTTCCCTTGCCTCCAGAGACATGTTGAGTAAGAAGTTGCTGCAGCCAAGATCAAAGAGGTTTTGCCTGCTTTCTCCTTGAGGATTTTGATGGCTTCCTGTTTTACATTGAGGTCTTTCATCTATTTTGAGTTTATTTTTGTGTATGGTGTAAGAAAGTGGTCCAGGTTCATTCTTCTGCATGTCACTGTCCAGTATTCCCAATACCACTTGCTGAAGAGACTGTCTTTATCCATTGGAAAGTCTTTCCTACTTCTCAAAGATTAGTTGGCACACAATTTGTGGGTCCATTTCGGGTTCTCTCTTCTGTTCCATTGATCTGAGTGTCTGTTCTTGTGCCAGTACCATACTGTCTTGATGATTACAGTTTTGTAGTATAGCTTGAAGTCTGGATTGTGATACCTCCTCATTTGATTTTCTTTTTCGAGATTGCTTTGGCTATTCGGCATCTTTTCTGGCTCCATACAAATTAGGATTATTTGTTCTAGCTCTGTGAAGAATGCTGGTGTTATTTCGATAGGGATTGCATTGAATATGTAGATTGCTTTGGGTAGTATCGACATTTTAACAATATTTGTTTTTCCTATCCAGGAGCATGAAATCTTTTTCCATGTTTTTTTGTGTATTCTTCAGTTTCTTTCATAAGCTTTCTATAGTTTTTCAGTGTATAGATTTTCACCTCTTTGGTTAGATTTATTCTGGTATTTTATGGTTTTTGGTGCAATGTAAGTGGGATCGATTCCTTGATTTCTCTTTCTGTCATTTCATTGTTGGTGAATAGGAATGCAACCGATTTCTGTGCATGTATTTATATCCTGCAACTTTGCTGAATTCATGGATCAGTTCTAGCAGTTTTTTGGTGGAATTCTATTGGGTTTTTCATATAGAGTATCATGTCATCTGCAAAGAGTGAAGTTTGACCTCCTCTTGGCAATTTGGATGCTTTTTATTTCTTTGTGTTGTCTGATCGCAGAGGCTAAGACTTCCAACAGTATGTTGAATAACTGTGGCAAGAGTGGACATCCCTGTGTTTTTGTGACCTTATGGGTCATTTTTTTCTCCAGTGAGGATGATATTAGCATTGGGTCATTCATATATGGCTTTTATGATCTTGAGGTATGATCCTTCCATCCCTACTTTCTTGAGGGTTTTATCAAGAAGGATGCTGTATTTTGTCAAATGCTTTCTCTGCATCTATTGAGAGGATCATATAGTTCTTGTCCTTTCTTTTATTGTTGTGATGAATCACATTGATTGCCTTAGGGATATTGAACCAGGCCTGCCTCCCAGATATAAATCCCACTTGGTTGTGGTGATAATTTTTTTAATGTATTCTTGGATCTGGTTGGCTACTATCTTGTTGAGGATTTTTGCATCCATGTTCATCAGGGAAATTGGCCTATAGTTCTCCTTTTTTACTGGGTCTTTGGTTTTGGAATCAAGGTAATGCTGGCCTCATAGAAAGAGTTGGAAGTTTTCCTTCCATTTCTATTTTTGGAACAGCTTCAAGAGAATAGGTGTTAACTCTTCCTTAAATGTTTGGTAGAATTCCCCTGGAAAGCCATCTGGCCTTGGACTCTTGCTTTTTGGCAGATTTTTGGTTACTAATTCAATTTTCTTTACTGGGTATGGGTCGTTCAAATTTCTATTCTTCCTGTTTCAGTTTTGGTAGTGGATCTGTTTCTAGGCATTTGTCATTTATTCCAGATTGCCCATTTATGGCATATAATTGCTCATAAATATCCTCTTACTATTGTTTTTTATTTCTGCTGTATTGGTTGTGATCTCTCCTCTTTCCATCTTGATTTATTTATTTGGTCCTTTCCTTTTTCTTTTTGATCCAATGGCTAGTGGTTTATCAATTTTGTTAATTCTTTCAAAGAACCAGCTTCTGGTTTCATTGATTGTTGTACTCTTTTTTTTGGTTTTGTAGCATTAATTTTGCTCTAATCTTTATTATTTTCCGTCTTCTGCTGGCTTGGGTTTTATTGCTGTTCTTTTTCCAGCTCTTTAAGGTGTAAGGTTAGGTTGTGTATCAGAGATCTTTCCTCCTTCTTTAGGAAGGCCTGAATTACTATATACTTCCTCTTACGACTGCCTTTGCTGTGTCCCAGAGGTTTTGGGTTGTGGTGTCATCATTTTCATTGGCTTCCATATACGTTTTAATTTCCTCTTTAACTTCTTGGTTGGCCCATTAATTCTTTAGTAGGATGTTCTTTAGTCTCCAAGAATTTGTTATCTTTCCAAATTTTTCTTGTGGTTGATTTCAAGTTTCATAGTGTTGTGGTCTGAAAATATGCACGGTATGATCTCAATCTTTTTATACTTGCTGAGGGATGATTTATGTCCCAGTATGTCGTCTATTCTGGAGAACGTTCCATGTGCAATGGAGAAGAATGCACATTCCACTGCTTTAGGATGAAATGTTCTGAAGATATCTCAAGTCCATATGGTCCAGTGTATCATTCAAAGCCATTGTTTCCTTGTTGATTTTTGATTAGATGATCTGTTCATTGCTGTGAGTGGGGTGTTGAAGTCTTCTACTATTATGGTATTACTATCAATGAGTTTCTTTA
Organism: Lynx canadensis; assembly: GCF_007474595.2. Lineage (NCBI taxonomy): Eukaryota > Metazoa > Chordata > Mammalia > Carnivora > Felidae > Lynx > Lynx canadensis. Next base: position 184,883,914 of record NC_044303.2, on the reverse strand, counting down.
TGTTTGTGATTAATTGATTTATATATTTGGGTGCTCTCACATTTGGCGCATAAATGTTTACAATTGTTAGGTCTTCCTGGTGGATAGACCCCTTAATTATGATATAATGCCCCTCTGCATCTCTTGATACAGTCTTCATTTTAAAGTCTGGATTGTCTGATATAAGTATGGCTACTCTGGGTTTTTTTGTTGACCATGAGCATGATAGATGGTTCTCTATCCCCTTACTTTCAATCTGAAGGTGTCTTTAGGTCTAAAGTGGGTATCTTGTAAACAGCATATAGATGGATCTTGTTTTCTATCCATTGTGTTACCCTATGTCTTTGATTATAGCATTTAGTCCATTGACATTTAGAGTGAGTACTGAAAGATATGAATTTATTGCAATTATGTTGCTTGTTGTCAAATACTTTTTAAAAAATTTTTAATGTTTACTTATTTGAGACAGAGACAGACAGACAGAGCATGAGTGGGGGAGGGGAAGAGAGAGAGGGAGACACAGAATCTGAAACAGACTCAGACTCTGATCTGTCTGCACAGAGTCTGATGCAGGACTTGAACTCAAGAACGGCGAGATCATTACCTGGGCTGAAGTAGGACGCTTAACCAACTGAGCCACCCAGGTTCCCCTCAAATACTTTTTTTTAAGTCATTCTGTATCTCTTTATAGTGATCAGAGAGACTAGATCCTAAGACATTTATCTTAGTCAGGTATCTGAGGATCAGTCCTTGGAGGGCATGACTTGCAACTTCTGGGAAGAAATCAGATAGTGTATAATAAAGCTAAATGAACCCATGAGAATCAGATGGCCATTTCTATTCTACAATTAATAAGTATTAGTCATTATAAGCCTGTCAACATAGTCAATTTTACCTGTTACATATCAGCCCTTTCATTAGAGTATAGGTCTATAGTATATTTCATTAGAGTATAGGTCAATGGGGCATCTCGATAGCACTTTTTCTTAAGGTTTATGTTTGGATAGTTAATTATATGGTACCATTCTACATATAATAAGATCTATCTAAATATTTATTATTGAATCTGTTTTGATAGAGAAGTCAAAAACTTCTTATAGGAAACTTTGCTTGCAAGCATCAAGTTTACTTCAGGGTTCCATTGTATTGTTTAGAATGAATTGTATGACAGGAAATGGAACTATTTTAAAGGATTTGTTGGATTTAATATGTATTATCAGATATATAGATATTTTTCTCAGGGTGGCTTTGCAAATAGGTCAGCTTTTCAAAATGAGTGCTTTGAAAAGATTTGAGAAGATTTGGTAAATATATATACTTGATGTGACTCTGAAACAATGCTAAACAATGTAATTAACAAAGACTTTTTATTCGGTAGCCTTCCCTAATACTTCCATGCTTTTCTAATAGGAATAGGGAGTGCATGGGTGGCTCAGTTTGTTTAGAGTCTGACTCTTGGTTCGGCTCAGGTCATGTTCTCAAGGTCATAAGTTTGAGCCCCAAAACAGGCTCCATGCTGAGTGCGGAGTCTGCTTGGGATCCTCTCTCTTTTCTCTCTCTGGCCCCTCCCCCTGCTTGCATACCTGCTCTCTCTGTCTCAAATATAAGTAAGTAAATAAATATAATGGGAATTGTTTTTCATAAAGCACACTAAAGACACAGTTTTACCTTTATCAGTTTCATATTTAAAGGTTTTAACTTTTGTACTCCACTTATGCATTAGTTATTTTACTATTTCCATAACTTATTAACTATTGGATTTCTAAACTGTCAGCTACACTAAACTTGGGAAGTTACAATTCTCCAACCCATTTTGGAGAGTTGCCAAATTGTATAACTTTAGATGAATGGGAATCTCTATTTTATTTTGCAACATTTGATGGTAGCAAGTTCTAAGCACCATGTGTCACATAAAGTGGATGACAGTAGTGTTGGTATCTAGATGCAGAAGCAAAAATATGAATAATGGAACTGAAGAATCTATAATAAGTTCCTGCAGGTGGTGACTCCAGAGGAAGACAGTTCTGTGTAAAAAACAGCACCAATTAATGACAGATTAAAAAAGAAAGTAGAGAAAATTCCTCTGGCGCATCTAACAACCTAAGTCACCAGGGCTATAAAACCTCAGGTTTTTTAATAAGCATTATGATTTTAATTTTTTCTAATATCCTTGGAATTCTTTAAACTAACTTTTTAAGAATAAGAATATGCATGCTATGTAAAGTATTCTTCCATGCTTTGAAGGTTAATTCATTTTGGTCCAGGATCTTAGCCAGGGGCAACTTCAGTGCCATGAATGAGGCAAAGATAAGCTTGTACTGCCATAGAGTTAAACAACAGTATGGAAGAGGAAGAAGAAAGCTCTAGGAATTCTCAAATTTATGCATTTTTAAAAAATATAGTTAAAATATATATCCATGATAATAGTTGCAGCTGTGAGAAGCGTACAAGGTTATGATATCCTAAAAAAAAATGATGGTTACAACATAATTAGCATCCTCCTGGGTACAACTGATGGGCAACCCCTTCAGGGTTGAACCCAGGCAAGTGGAATTGTAGATCTGGTGAGAGGCACCAAACAAACCTCACTGTAGAGAAGAGGACCCTGGGCTACTATTGGATCACTTACCTATATTGCTTTAATGATTTAGATGAAGAAACTATTATGGTAGTAATTTAGCTGGTTTAAATAATTTCACATATAGATAAGTTGCTTAAGCTTAATTCTTACAAACAGATACTGAAGCATTATTAAGACTTGTCTAGCAGAGTTGAATGACAAAGATGTCTTTGAGAATTGCAAGCTTCAGAATTCACACATTTTCACACTCTCTTTGAATCAAGCCCATTTAATTTGAAGGTCTTTCTCAAAATAAAATGAATTGAATAAAAAGTAACAAGCACCACCATCAATGGTTTTCTCTTTTTCATGTTTGGTCCAGATGTGACAGACATCACTTCGCTCACATTCATTAATGAAAATGAGTCAGAGTTCCTCAACTTAATCACAAAGAGGGAAGGAAATGCAGTCTTCCTCTGTATCCAGAATGAAGAAGAAGAAATAGGATGACACAGAGAGCGTGTGTGAGTGAGTGGGGAGAGGGGCAGAGGCAGAGAGAGAATCTTCAGCGCAGGGCTCCATGCTCCGTGTGGAGCCGGACACAGGGTTTGATGTGGGGCTTCATCCCATGACTCTAGGGTTGTGACCTGAGTGAAAATCTAGAGTCGGATGCTCAACCAACTAAGCCACCAAAGTACACCAGGTGATATTTCTATTCTTTCCAATTCAAAAGGAACTTTTTAAAAAAGAGTTTCATTGCATGTTTACTGAAGCCCATTAATCTGGGTAGTAAGTCACTGGGAAATTTTTGTTTGGTTATTCCTGTTTTACACTAATTGGATAAAGTCACACAGTCTCAAATTAAGCATTATTCTGTATATCACTACATACTCTGATCTCTGTCTAGTGTCTCATTCCTCACTGGCTAGTAATGGTTTTCTTGGAATCTTATAATACGTGCAGGATCCATTAATCTCAAAGTTCAAACCTCCCAGATTATAGTAACCAAATACAAGCTAAATATGGCCCCTTTGTAGCAACGTGGATGGAACTGGAGAGTGTTATGCTAAGTGAAATAAGCCATACAGAGAAAACAGATACCATATGTTTTCACTCATGTGGATCTTGAGAAACTTAACAGAAACCCATGGGGGAAGGGGAAGAAAAAAAAAGAAAAAAAAGAGGTTAGAGTGGGGGAGAGCCAAAGCATAAGAGACTCTTAAAAACTGAGAACAACTGAGGGTTGATGGGGGGTAGGAGGGAGGGTGAGGATAGGTGATGGGCATTGAAGAGTGTATCTTTTGGATGAGCACTGGGTGTTGTATGAAACCTAATTTGACAATAAATTTCATATAATAAATATTTCTAAGAGATCAGGAATGTTTCCTTTGGTCTCAATAAGATGTATCTCTTCCCTACTTATTGAAGAATATTGTGAATCCTTACTAAGAATTTTCCTTAAAGGGATGTTGTTGAAATTTTATCCATTACTTAACATGGAAAGCTTTCTAAAATTGCATTCCATTCCCCTTTTCCTTTCTATAGTTGAATTCACAGCAGAGACTAATAATCTCTCCTTCTTTGTGTCTGCAGTCTCTTAACCGTCTTGCTTGTCACCACCTTCACCTCTCCACCTTCAGTCCTTGCCCCAACAGTACCCAAGCACCACGCTTCTGACAGGTGAACCACTTGCACATTCTTCTTTTAGTATTAAACAACATTTAATCAACTAATTAATTTATAGCTATTTGACAAGATATAACAGAAAAAATATGTTGTATCTTCACTGAAATAAATTGCCTTGCACGTAAAATTTCACTGAACAAGGTGTTAAATGTATTATCACACAGCACACTCTAAAGTAAAATTTTTCCAATCTCTTTTCTTATGACCCCATTTTGGAAAAGACACTGGCAAATATTTTCCTAGGAGGGATTCCATTACTCCATAAATGCATTCTTATTTTAGCATATATCACTGCTTAGTGCTACTAACCTTTCAATAGCACCTATCATAGAGGACTTTCTTCCAAGATGCATTTCAGTAAAAAAAAAAAAAAAAAAAAAAAAAAAAAAAAAGACTGTGTTTAAATATGCACTTGTGTGTATGTGGGCTTATATGCTAAAGATTTGTACAAGTTAAGTTCTTCTTGTTTTTGGAATCTCTTGGGTTACTGCCCATACGTGAGGAAAGTAGTCATGTTAATTTTTCAATATTTAAAATATTTTTCTTTCACTGATGGTTTATAACTGACTTGAAAAATATATTCAGTTGTTTTTTCCTTATATATTTTAGCAGATTTCTTTGGTTCTTATCTGAACTGGTACACTGGCTTTTTAAAAATAACAAAGTGGTTAGAATTTAAAATCTGTAAGACACCTCTTGAGCTTGCAGAGTTTCTTTCATATAATCAGTGCTATATACATAGAATATTTTTCATATAATCCTTATTCAGAAATGTAAAAATGCTTAAGGGGCACCTGGGTGGCTCAGTCAGCTAAGCGACTGACTCTTGATTTCGGCTCAGGTCATGATCTCGTAGTTGGTGAGTTTGAGTCCTGCATGGAGCTCTGAGCTGACAGTGTGGAGCCTGCTTGAGATTCTTTCTCTCTCTCTCTCTCTCTCTCTCTGCCCCTCCCCCACCCATGCTCTTTCTCAAAATAAATAAACATTTTTTAAAAAATGGAAATGTAAAAATGAAATGAAGTAAAATAAAAAGTATAAGAAGATGTATCAAAGGGTCAGTTTTATGTATTTTTCCATATCGCTGAATTGAATAACAACTTGAACACAGACCATCAAAACTGTGCTGGGAATTGACCACGGTTAGAAACTTAAAAAAATTATTTTAAATTTATTTTTATTTTTTAATTAAATCATATGCCTTATATGAGGCTTGAACTCATGACCCTAAGATCAAGAGTCACATGCTGTACCTACTGAGCCAGCCGGGTGCCCCCAGAATTAGAGAAACTTTTAATGACAGCATGACATGTGTCTGCTTGTGGGTGAAATCAAAGCTGCTTATGTCGTTTGCCTCTTTCTTATCCTTCTTATCTGTAACTGTATTCTCACTTTGGCAGGGGACACAATGGGAGTGGGTCTGATTGACTGGAGAAACCAAATGGAATGGGAAATCAGTGGCGGAAAGCTCAGTACATAGTGATCTCTGGCATGAAAATAGGGTTTAAAGAAAGACTTTCAACAATACACATCTATATGCTGTTAAATTAGTACTATAATGATTGTAAACAAATATTAGTACTATAATGATTGTAAACAAATATTAGTACTATAATGATTGTAAACAAATATTAATGATATATTAAACCATTAATAAATGTTCAGGCTTAGGGGTTGTTATATAATACAGATTAAAAATGGCCCAGTTGGCCCTTTAAATACTCTATTTTTACAATCCCACTTTGCTTTCTTGACTTTCTGTGATCATGAAAAGTCTATGGCAACTAAGACAGGATGAAATAAAAAGTCCTTTATATCCTTCTAATTCACCAGCCCTAAACCCAACATCTTGAAAACATCTCTTTCACAGTGAGGGATTAATTCTAGCAATCAAAACCTACCAGTGAATGTGTCAACCACAATCAAGCCTGGCATTTGTGTTATTACAATGTCAATATGATACCTCTGTTGTCCTAGAAAACTTAAACCATCATTGAGATTATCAATACTGGTACTTTTGCTTTATTTAAGAAATTGATTAACATTGCAGAATGGAAAAATAAACTTCTACAGATCAATAAAACACTACTTTCTCCCATGCACTCCTTTTTCCCCTGATAAATGCTCTTCTTAAATGCTACTTTTTAGTGTTGGCTTAGCTAACAGACTCTACATATTAGGTTTGAGCAGCTTTTGCTAACACACTGTTCCATCCTCAGTGTCCTGTTTGCTTTTCAGCAGCTCAGCAACAGTTTGGGCACCCAATCATGTGCTAAAGATGTAAAGTTATTTTGTAAGAATTAAGAGAGAACACTAGCCAGGAGATGATGTAAGGCTGTCTGAATCATGCTCATACTTTGAAGAAAACCAGAATTCTTAATGGAAATCATTGCCAAATCCAAAGAAACTGAGAAATGAGTATTACTCCCAATACTTGATCTCACCTAAAGATGATAGGGTAAGGAGTAAATATTCTAAAATTTCAAAAGCATTGAGTCATTGATTCTTAACCATGGCATGATATAAGCTCCCTCTTCTTTTTTTAATGTTTATTTTTGAGAGACACAGAGTATGAGAGGAGGAGGTGTAGAGAGAGAGGGAGACGCAGAATCCAAAGCAGGCTCCAAGCTCCCAGCTGTCAGCATAGAGCCTGATGTGGGGCTCCAACTTACAAACCGTGAGATCATGACCTGAGCAGAAGTCGGACATTTAACTGACTGAGCCACCCAGGCACCCCCAAGCTCCCTCTTCTTAGTTTTAATCTCTGTACATGTTTATACAATGTATATACATTTATATGGATACATATTCATTCTATTAGTGATGTAAAATTAACAATATTTGCTTCAACGTTAACTATTTAATTTCTTGTACTCTCCTTAATATTATATCTGTTTTTTTTCCCTATAAAACGTTAATCCCATGAGTTCAGAGACTCTGTAGTATAAGTGGTCTTAATTCAACATGACAGTGCATATTTGTTGAATGAATGAGTGAAAGCTAAAGGAAACTCACCATGGTAGACATGCTAAATAGTAGAGGCAGAGTATAATTGTTTGTTTTTTCTAAAAGTCAACGGCCATTTTGGAGAGCAAAAGTTAATAATGCAACAAAAATTGAGTAACTCAAAATGGTAACAATGGAGTATAAGGCAAGGGTTCTACACCAAGTGAGTTGCACAGACCATTTTTAAAATAAAGATTGAACCACCAGGGGCTGGGCTGTTTGAGAAAAAATTGGCAGAGAACATGGAACCTGAAATTGATTTTTCATAAAGTATCAGTTGAATGTCTACTATGTGCCATGTGCTGTACTGTGTTTGACATGCATTATTTCTTTCAATTCTCACATGTCTAGCGGGTGAGTGTTGTTATTGTCCTATTCGACTGACAGGAGTACTGAGGCTTGGAGAGGTTACCAGCTTGTACGGAACTAAGAAATAGTGAAGACAGGATTCAAAATAATGGATTCAGACAGCAGAGCCCTCTGTTCCTATCTTTTACCATATGTGCCCTTCCTAAGTCTCAAAGAAAATGTTGTATATAAAGATATCTATCTATGTGTGTGTGTATGTGTGTATGTATACATGTAAAAGGAGAGGGGAAATATAATTAGGAGTGTGGATGTGACAATTCACATGACAACTTCAAATATTTAGGAAACCATGAGTTGACAGCCTGATTGTTCTAAGGGCACCTTATATTGAAATAATTTAATGGTTATGTTGACCACAATATTTTCCTGAGGTCTTTCAATGTGTTAGGCAGTAGGTTAAGCACTTTATGTGTAGTGTCCCACTGATGCTTACTTACTTCGTCTCTGTGATCCAGCATCAATCTGAATTATAGCAGGTAGTAGGGCTGTCAGGGCCAGGTTAAGATGCTTGCTTTTCATCCTAAATGAAGAAACGTTTGAGATTTTCAAGTAGTGGAATGATATCATGAAACATACTACTATTTTGCTGTCAATTTGTTATGTTTTTAGTGACTATTAGTGAAATGTTATCAATGATATTTTGACAATTTACCAAGATTTGGAATAATAGATTATTTTAAGTTTATTTATATTGAGAGAGAGTGAGCAAGAGAGAGGGCAAGGAAGCAGGGGACAGGGGGGGCAGAGAGAGAGAATCCCAAGAGGACTCTGAGCTTCAGGGCTCAATCCCAAGAATCAGGAGATCATGACCTAAGCTAAAATCATGATCTGAGCTAAAGAGTCAAACTCTTAACTGTCTGAACCACCCAGGTGCACCGGAATAATGGATTTTTCTGTGTGAGAACAAGTGTGTGCTTTTGTGTGTATATTGGTGAATGGAGCAATGTTCTCTGGGAATTAGAGAGCAGAGATATATTTGAAAAATAGCACAATAATGCAAGTATAGGATGATAATGTCCTGGAAAACACAAACAACATTAAGAATGGGGGGAAAAGTGGGATAGATCATACCTATGGAAGCAAAGATTGTAATAAAGTAAAAAAAAAGAATATATCTTGAGCCCAAGAACATAAGCAAAATCTTTCTGTAATTGCAAATCTCTTTTCTTCAAAAGAGAGTTCAAATATATCAACCAGAAACTGGCCGCTGTACCAATAACGGTGTCTCTCTACATTCTAACTCCCCTGTGCTGCTTCTTATGGCTGGAATTTGGTGACTGCACAGGCGCTATGGTAGTCCTCCACTTTCTTATACGAATTTCTGTTGCCCAGGACATGTCTAAACCCAGCCTGTTAGAAAGTTTTCTTTATTTGAACCAATTTCCTAGTCTGAACAATATCGGTGAATGAGGTACAGGGGAGGTCTGCTTTCTCTTTGGCTTCTCAGGATGCATTGTAGCACCCAGAGCAGCTGGCAGGGAGGAATGGAGCAGCATATATTCTAATATGGTTAACTTATTCTAATGAGCTGCATTCTCTAAAATCAGACTTGCTGATGTTGGCAGGAAATAAATTTAACTCCCCTGCACAAATAGATGCAAAGCTGAATTCTCTGATACATTTCATTTTCCACAAGGTAATCAAGATTCATAAAACTCCAATTTAGGATCAGGGCACCAGGGAGTCAATGTCCTTGAGAGAAACAAAATCTTCTAATGAGAATTGTATTTCAATGGTGTTAATCTCACAGGATCTGATAAATGGACACAGTGGAGTTGAATCTTATTTGGCCTTATTGTCCTTTCTGCTATCCATTTCATTCAACATCGAGGTAATCAAATACATAAAATCTGCACTATTTGCTTTTGGCCCAGAAAACACTACCAGTGCCTTTCAAAAGAACAGGAGATAAAATTGATGGCATGTTTTTTCTAAAGTTATCAACATCTTCAGAGTTAGTCTAAGTTTTTAAATCTTCCCTTCATGGCCCCAAATCAAATTAACACTTCTTTTGTCTCCATTCTCTATAGAACTTTATTAACTTCAAAACAGAAGGTGATGAAACCATCTCAAATCTATTCTTTCCACTCTTTTCAGCTCCCAATGCATTATTATCAATGGTCCTCCGAACAGTAGGACAGTAAAGTGAAGGCTAGTAGAGAGAAGGCTGAGAAGTATGATCACACACAATTTTTAAAACTTGCTTATTTTAAAAATACGGCACACTATCAACCATTCTAATATATAACTCCTACAAAGCCCTGAGTACATGTCTGGACTAAGGAGCACTTAGAGCCTTCAAGGGCAAGCATTTTGAATTGAAAGTCAAGATTGATGATACTAAATAAGTCTGCTACTTGGATTCACCTGGAGATGGGTTTGTTTTACTGAAATCAAAATAATTCATGACACATTTAAAATTCTTCCATTCCCTGTGGAATTCAGTCCATTCCACGTGACTGCTTAAGAAGTCAACTCACCCTTTTAGACTTCATGGTTGTATGACCATGGATGCTTTAAGGAATATGCTGCTTGTAACTTTGAAATCACCAGTGTTTTTGTCTGTGATCAGGCAAATGTAAGAGAAGAGAGGAAAGGAACTTCTTGAGAGGTTGAAGGAGTGGTAATAGTTTGATGGGCATTTAGGAAATGTGGAAGTGAATTATGAAAGGAAAAAATGTGTTTATTAAATATTGGTTATGGGAAATATAATTTCTTAAGTTTTGGTATATAAAGAGTTGATCTGATAAGATGGTGGTGTTTGTCGATGTGTTTAGTAAGGGTTTTGCCAGTCTACTGTTAGATACAAGCCAAAAGATACTCAAGAAGAGATCTATTGCCATTGCACTTGGAATAAAATACAGAATCCATTCCATGGCCTGCAAAGCTTCATGTGAATGATTCTCAACTGTTGTGTAGGTACTGTCTATTTTGATTGAATTGGCTTCACATTCAACCTAGCGGTTGATAGTTTCAAATATTCCTTAGGTGATTCAACTGCGCAAAAAAGTATTGAGCAACACCGTCTTCCAAAAGAGAACTCTTGATTCTATCTCTGTAATCTCATAATCTTAATACCTAAAATATTCCACCCATCACTAGTCTACTCAGTATTAGACTAAGCCAATCTCACTTTCCCTTTAGGGTTTAGGATTTGTTGCTTTTGCTTAGAATGTTCTGATATTGACTGACCACTCCTTCCTTTCATCCATCTTACCCTTAGTAAGCTATATTGTCAGCCCCTTTGAATGTTCAAAGAGGCCGTTTGTAACCTATATTTAATCTAGGAAGATTCCTCATTTCCATTAATTTTTATCACCTCAAACTCTGTTCTATTTGCTTTATGGCATTAGTCACTATTGAAAGTCTTCATTCACTCATTACTTTCCTTGTTTACTGACTGACAGCCCTCACTACAAACTAGAGAACATTGTCCCTGTCATACTGTTTACTGATGTATAATTTGTGCCTAAAACCATGCCTGGCACAAAGTAATATTCACTCTTTGTGTTGAATAAATAAATATTTGTTGAGTGAATGAATGAATAAGTGGTTGAAATGTCAACTAAAAATGAGAATGCATTGGAAACTCACTCTTGACCATAAATTATTGGTCACTAAATCCCAATGCCTGCTTGATTTATAGAATACATTTTACCTCCTTTCTACTTACAGTATTTTTCTTCCTTAGGCCTTTCTCTTAACTTTTCAAGCAATAAGTGAAACAGACTTTGGATCAAAGAATATGCAACACATGTGCCAATGACCAAAACAATTTTCTATCAGAAAATTCAATCAAGGCTTCTTTAATCAGGGCATAAATCTTTCAGACACACATCACAGACTATGACATTAGATCATAACTGCTCTTTTTTTTTTTTTAAAGCTATTCCCCTACATCCATTTTGCAATTACAACCTCTCAGTGGTGGAGGAATAGCACTGAAGTAGCAGAGGGAAAGCAATACCCTGAAAAAGCAGTTTTAAACATGATGAACTTGGTACTTTTAGTTTATCTCAGTCTGCAATTTCAACTCTCATGGGACTCAATGAAATGGAATCAGGCAATGTCGATCAATAATCTGAAATTCTGTTATAAAGGGTCTAGTATAAAATAAACATTAAGAGCCAGTGTCTGTCTCCTACTTCTACCAGCCACATACTCATATCTCCTATGCCCATGGAATTTTTTAAATGATGGTGAACACTGTTTACTTGTTTGCATTTCCTACTTTTCTCCTGTCCAGAGAGAACATTTAATGAGAAGAGGCTGAGTTTATCCCAATCAATATTTTCAGCAATGTCATATACTTGTCTTAAAGAGTGGTCATTTGGGAATTGATTGTATTTGGCAATAGACATATTCAAAACAATGGAAATCTGTAAAAAGAAAAATCTTATTAGCTAGAATTTTCTAGTATAAATTAGTAAAATCCTATTATTTAGGGACATTTTAATGAAAATATTGGGTTGGTTCATTTAAACGAATTAAAGTTTTAAAAACAATCAATTTTATTTTGTATTTTTTGGAAACTTGAAGAGTTTAGAATGTGCATTGATAAAAATCATGAAAGTTGAAATAAAAGATAAATAGGAGAGTGATGTCATATTCCATAATCTATTGGTAAATTGGCTCAAAAGGTCTCTTAATTGTTCCCAAGAGTAATGCATGAAGTTTTTCGCAATGCAGCCAAACTATGCAATTGGAATATATGGCCAGAAATATAATAAGTCTAACTTTGAAAACATGCATTGAGCTCTGGATTGGATGCTACTTTATAGGAGCATCTTAACCTAAGAACATTTATAAAAGCATTGTTTTAAATGTAACGATAACAAAAATGATATATTTCTTTCATTCTTTTGTACATATAATTTATTTTTACAAAATGAAACAATCTGTTCTCAGATCACTTTTTAAATATTAAATTTTAATTTTCATGATTTTTTTAAAATATCTGGAGATTCAAATACCCATCACCAAACTTAAGAGGTGTTGCCATCTTTCTATATTTTCTTCAATGGGTTCTGTCATTTTCAAACAAATGTAACCATAGATACCATTTAAACACCATAATCAATAACTCTCCTCTGCTTCTGAAAGTTAACCATTATCTGGAAGTTAGATGGTACCATTCCCATAACTTATATCTATCCATCTTTTGGTTTCTTAATTGCTTTTCATGCTTTTATCTATTTGTCTGCATGGACAGTGCTTGGAGTGAATTCTTTACTTATCAGCTATATGTTTTTGAGCAAATTACTTAACCTCTAAACATCAGTTTCCTCATTTGTAAAATATGACAATAGTAGTGCATGTCATAGGGTGGTTGGGAGATTGATTCATTTAAGAAGCACTTTTAAGAAGAATTTGGTAATAGACTTCTATATGATTAAAATTCCACAAAAGCTATTTCAAGAAGAACTAAAAGAAGCTTGGTATAGCTGTGTAATATTATTTCAATTCATTAGACCGTTGTCTCCAAATTAGAATTTATTCCCATTATGTTGGATTTTCCTTAGAATCTCAGTATTATCTTCATTGCCAATATTTCTAATGCATCTTTTCCACATCTTACTATTCTCATATTTTGCCGTTTGTTTCACAAATTCTTATCCTTTTAACATGGATGGTATCTTTTCATTTACTTGTTTATAAACTTGGTCATCAGGTTCTATGAATTTCATTTCATCCGGAATAAATTCATATTCAGATTCTTATTTGTTGGCTATTTACTTTTACTTCTTCCTTTCCCTAACCCTTTCCTTTCCCCCCTCCTTCCCTTCCCTTCCCTTCCCTTCCCTTCCCTTCCCTTCCCTCCCTTCCCTTCCCCTTCCCCTTCCCCTTTCCCCTTCCCCTTCCCCTTCCCCTTCCCTTCCTTCCCTCCTTCCCTCCTTCCTTCCTTCCCTTCTCTTCCCTTCCCTTCCTTCCACCTAACTCCTTCCTCAGCTTCCCTCAAGTCATCTTGTCCACAAACCTATGCTAATAACCTTGTGTATCCCTTCTATATTTCACTTCACACACACACACACACACACACACACACACGATTGGGGGACATATTTTTATAAAATAACACGTCTATGTTTGTAGAACACTTGTGGGGGATATTAAGAGATACTATGTGAGGAAAGTATTTTGTAATCAAATAGTTTTGGGAAACACTGGATAAAACAGAATGAAATAGCTTTCTCTATGCTAGATTTCTTAGTGCATTTATCATAGAAAGGTGAGCAAATTTTGTATTCCTCCAAATCATTTGACAACAGAACCCTTTCTTAACAGGGAAATTCATATACTGGTATTATGAGGAACAGATTTTGAAAAACACTGACCTAACAATGCCAATAAGTATCATTTACTTCTTATAAATTTAGCTTTCATCCATTTGGAGACCAGACATACTCTAAATCAAGAGGCCAAGCAACCATTATGTTAACTCTATTTAGGCTTCTTATTTGCATGCAGAACCTTGATTTTTATCCCCTTTACTGGTAACCACGCCCTGCCTAAAACCTAAGGCTCAGAAACAAAAGTATCTGTTTTGGTTTCATTTACTGACTGGCCTTTTACCTAAATTGTCCTTCCAAGATTTGGGGTACTGACTGGAACCCAAGCAGTCTACCTACTTCATGGTCTTCCTACTAATTAGCTATCTCCTCATTATGTGACCTAATACACAAATTGCTATAGTATCCAGTTCTTAATTCTCAGTTTACCTTTTACCAATACCTAAATTCAGAATGGAGTATAAAGTAGATTACAGAAGAAAAATACAGGATGTAAAGAAAAAAAACAATCATAGAAAAAGTGAATTTTGACTTGGGCATTTATTGAAGTAGGGACACAACATGAGTTAAAAGGCTATTTCTTTCTAGCCATCTTTAGTCTTCCTCATACATTTATTGGCTGAATTAATGGGGTAACATAAAATGAATTAAATGAGTTAACATATAAGAGAATTTAGCATTATGCTGGTACAGTATAGGCAATAAATGTTAGTTACATTCCATTTTCAAGGAAGATCACGTAGCTAGGATTTCTTCATTTATAATATGAAGAATGTCTAGCAAACATAGTGGGTATCACACTTTGATGGATCAATCATGTACCTTAAAACATATTGTCACAAATTACTAGAAAATAGTAAGATATTTTCTGGTATATATTATGATTAATAATATTCCTATATATTAGGATATTTAGGCAACTTCAAAAATTTGCACATAACTTCCATAATAGGTAATGGGGAAAAATGGATAACCTATGAGAGGTAGGTGGAATTATTAGCATATATATAATGAAGAAATCCAAATCAGAAAAGTTTAACAACTTGTTTAAAGTAATAAATTTAATAGTTAAGTAGCTGGGTCTCTCCAATTCCAAGACTCACACTGCTTCCACTATACCATACTGTTTTCTCACATTCTGATTAATTTATTTTATTTAAAAAATTTTTAATGTTTATTATTTTTGAGAGAGAGAGAGACAGATTGCAAGCAGGGTAGTGGCAGAGAGGGAGATACAGAATCCAGAGCAGGCTCCAGGCTCCTAGCTGTTAGCACAGAGCCTGATGCGGGGCTTGAACCCATGAGTTGTGAGATCATGACCTGAGCTGAAGTCAGATGCTTAACCTACTGAGCCACCCAAGCACCATAGGTTAATTAATTTATTTTTTAAATTGTCCCTTTATATGCAATTGAGTATTTTAATCATTAATAGTCATCTTGCAAATTGTGTTATATTTTGTCTATTTTTTAAAGTTGACATAGTATATTCATCGTCGTTGAGACTGCTCTTTGTGGCACTTCCACAAATATAGTGTAGTAATTACATAGTTAGTAGTAATAGAAGTAGTAGTTACAGAATGTGATGTAAGTATATGCCTTCTGCATGGTTTCAAATATAGATTACAACATATTGATAATTTTTTCCTGGTACACAAATAAATGAGTTTATAATTATAATGGTATCTTCACCATTGTGTATAATTTTGTATAAATAAAATATGCTTAAAAACATAATTGTATTTAGCAGTAATTACATATACCCCCAAAGAGCATGAAAACTAGAATGGTCAGGTGTTCCAACTCTTTTTTTTTTTTTTTTTAATGTTTGTTTTTATTTTTGAGACAGGGAGAGACAGAGCATGAACGGGGGAGGGTCAGAGAGAGAGGGAGACACAAATCTGAACAGGCTCCAGGCTCTGAGCTGTCAGCCCAGAGCCCGACATGGGGCTCGAACTCACGGACCGCGAGATCATGACCTGAGCCGAAGTCGGACACTTAACCGACTGAGCCACCCAGGCGCCCCAGGTGTTCCAACTCTTATGGATCCCATATTATATGCTAAGCATTGTCCTAGGTACGTTATATACTCACACTATGTCCTAATCACAAAAATCATATGAATTTGCCCAGAGTCACACAGCTAGTACATAAAAGTGACTGGATTCAAACCCTGGCAGTTGATAAAAGAGCCCTTATTCTACTCCCTATGCTACATTTCTTCCCTATCAGCCTCTCACTTAGTATGGGATATATATTTAATATGAGGTTGCCTAACATTAAAATAAATGGAAAACCAAAATGAGAGGAAAGTGTATCATAGTCATGTAGACTATGCTTCTCATCTCATGTTGTCTCTAATCTCTGCAAGAGTGACTAAATCATACCATATACAATTACTTTTTTCAAGAAAATATCAATTGTGGTTACATTTTAAGTTTAGCATTTTGTATGACCAATATTTTTGGAGAATTTCCTCTGTAACAAAGGAGAGATGGAGATGCTGTTAGTTTACCTTCTGTTAGGCAGAAGATAAACGCTTTAAATGTATTACAGAAATCGGAGTCAGTAAATACTTGAGAGTATTGTCCAAAAAGGGAGAAATAGTAACAGATAGAGTAATTCCAAGGAATAAAGGCTAGTCAGATACAAAATCTTTTCCTCTGCTAAGAGTAGAATATTTCTGACCATTGAACATGGGACTTACAACTACAAGGAATAAAGAATACAGCTGACCCCTTCAATAATGCATGAGTTAGTGGCATCGATCCTTTGCACAATTGAAAATCTGCTTATAACTGTTAACTCTTCAAAAATGTACCAAGTAACAGCCTACTGTTGACCAGAAGCCTACTGATGATACAGTCAACATATATTTTGTTTATGTATTATATACTGTATTCTTAGAATAGTACCTTTTCTTAATTTTTTTCAGTATTCTGAAATGTAGATGAGCCTACATGGTTCATCTGCTTTTTTTCAAATTGTTACAAGTCCAAAAAATTTTCCAATATAATTATTGAGAAAAATTCACATAAAAGTGCCCCTGCATTGTTCAAAGCCATGTTGTTCAAGGGTCAACAGTCCTAAAGAGATAAATAATAGTCAATGATAGAGAAGATAAATAATATCTCAGTGTTAAATCATTTACACACAAAAAGATAAGTACAAATTGTGTCACAGATGGTGAGTGAACAATGACTATTGATACAACCAAAGGATGTAGCATTAAGTTTTTGTCATTATTTAAAAGTCTGGGGATGAAGTAAGAAGGAAAATGGGAATGTTGAAGCCTTGAACTCTGCATAGTGGTAGAAAGTCTTGTATTCTGCAAGCTTGTTACTCCCACATGATTATATCCGCATATAAACCTAGTTGAGCTGTCTTCAAAATGATCAATAAATCTGACAGAGATGCATTTGCCAATTATTCCCAATCAATGCAAGAAAGAATGTGTTAGAGCACAGCAAGCAAACAATCAAAATTCTCTTCTCTCCTGAATACCACAATTACGTCCAATTTTCAAAACAATTCTTAATCCATTCTCGTTCTCAAACAAGCATCTTTCATTTGTTATTCAGTGATAAAAACTGAATATATGTTAAAATAATAGAACTAACTTTTTTGTTAAAACTAACAGTTACCTAAGAAGTATACTGGAGTCTAATTCTAGACTACCATCCTCATGAAGAAATCAACCCTTTCAAAGCCTGTGACTAATTGAAACTCATGAAGTCAGTTACTTACTAGGTCCCCGGTATGCTGTCAGCATCTTGTATTATATTAGAAGTTAATCTGGAGCTAATCTTTCTCCCTCCCTCCCCCTCTTTCATTTCTTTCCTTTCTCCTCCTCCTTGCCTTCCTTCCTCTCTATGCTTTCTATTTTCTACCCCTCTCCTCCACCCTCAACATAGAAATTAAAGGAAATAAAAAATGGGCAATTAGGTGGATGGAAATAACTTTTCCAATGCTTTTCAAAAAATTTTGTATGTGTGCAAATGCATGATAGGTCAAGTTCTAGTGGACATCTCTTGAACTATACTCATATTAAAATAATATAGACCCTAAACATAATTAAGACATGATAATAGTTATTAACATTATTGAGATGCCTATTTACTTCTACATTTAACCAGCAGATTGGTTACTTTTCTTTAAAGTGTGTCTGTGTTCTTCATCATATATGTAAAATTTTGTGAAAATGAAAAAAAAGACAATGGAGCAATGTTATAGAAAGTAAGATTAAAATAATTAGTGGAGTTTAAATACAACTTCTTATACAGTGATTTAAAACAGCATTGGCTTAAACCTGAGGCAGAAAAAAGTAGAATCTGAATAGAGTCTCATCAAATGGACCTCATCTTGGTGGTCAGTTAAGGTTTTACACATGTAATTCGGAGAGGTTTGGTGGTTTATGCTTATAAATTGAGAATCAGTAATCCCTGGGCTCAACATGTTTATCTTTTTCTGCTCAGCACAGCAATAATGGTAATCCCCGGGCAGTACTTGACTTGAACATTTTGACCTATCTTGAACTCGAGTTCAGTGTCCACTATGAATATCACTTGATCACTTTTTATCTTTTGCTTCAGTTAGCAGCCAGTACACTCAAATAAATTTGAGGAAAAGCCATTTTTATGTCATAAATTCCTTTGACTTCAATTATACAAGTTCATGGAAAATTTTATATTTCTTTGCTCAGTTCAATTTCCAAATATTCACTCTGTCATTTTGTTAGCCAGACATTTAGAAAGGCTCCAGTCTACCTCCATGTCCCGCTGCTTATATTTTAGCAAGACTGAGACACATTTGTGTCCATTTGTTGTACACCAAGACATGGAAAATGAATAGTACTTTGCTCCTTGGGTTTGGCAATGTTGTGTGAATTTATAACATAAAAGCATTTTCATTTGCTTAATCTTTTCCTCCTTTCCAATGCCCAGTACATAAAAAAACAAAACAGAACAAAACAAAAATCCAAATAAACAGAAAACGTCTTGTTGAGATAATAGCAGGGTGACCTCATTTCTATTGTTACCCTCGGATTCAGCTATGTCATTTTTTCCTTTATGGAAGCAGAATGGATTTCTTGGCTTTTCTCTTGCCCAGTTTTTACAGATGTTTTTTGCCTCATTTTGAACTAAGCTTGAGAAAACAATGATTTTCTAAGATTTTCTTTGTTCTTGGACCCATGGTAAAAATGAGTCCAGAACATCTGGAACAGTGATGCTGTTTACAGAAATAAAGTTAATCAAGAGAGTTTGAGAATTTATTTTTTCCTAGTAAATGTTAATAATAAACACACATTTTTTTTCTTATGGGTACAATATCACTTACTCATTGTGCAGACTCAGTGATCTGAACAGGGAAGCATTTAATATCAGTAACTACCAAAAAACAGTTCGGTCAAATTATTATGACACTAGGACACAAGTCAAAGTTTTTTAAAATATAAAACCAGTGTTCTTACTCTGTCCTATAAAGTATGATAATACAACTACAACTTGTTTTTTGTTGCTGCTAATAAGTCCTTTTGTTTCCTGCTGGCTCCTCAGTATATGCCTAGCCAGAATGGTTTCATACTTTTTCTCTTCTAAGATTCCAGTATCTCCTTTCTCTTCTCAACACGTGGTTGGTCCCACCACTGTGCCTAGGAAGGCTGACTTCCTTAATTTCAGCTTTAATCTTTGTCCAAGCTTAGTGTTCTGTTTGCACTCACCCTTTAGTCTCTCTTTCAAGTCTCAGAAAAAATGCTCATTCATCTTTTTGTGTCTAAAGCTAAACCTTCCTTTCTGACTTCAGGTTCCATCATGTCCCAACTCCAGAGAGACTTTGCTATCATTGTAACCTTGAGCTCTAGCTTTGAGCTCAAGTTATCTCTTTTAATTGGATCTCTTCTCTCAGCTTCATACACACTCTTCTTGATGTTCCTTTTTTAAAAAAAATATATGTATTCATTTTGAGAGAGAGAGAGAGGTGTGTGTGAGTGGGGGAGGGACAGTGGGAGACAGGGAGACACAGAATCTGAAGCAGCTTCCAGGCTCTGAGTGGTCAGCACAGAGCCCGATGCAGGGCTCGAACTCACGATCTAAGAGATCATGACCTGAGCCTAAGTGGATGCTTAACCCACTGAACCACCCAAGCGCCCCCCTGATGTTCTTAGTCTCTAATCCTGGTGGCATGTAAACACTCAGGAAGACACATTTCCTTTAAAACTAGTTGAGTAGGAACCTCTCCTTTATTAATTACCTGACTTCTTTGGTTGCCCTCCTTTTTTCCCCTAATAACTACATGTGCGTCCTCTTTTCTCTTTCTGTAGGATATTCCTTTAATATCCAATTTATTTTCTGATCCCCAAATCAACCTTGCCCAAATCTAAATGTCTAATCTGTAGTCAGTCCAGCTCCAGTTCATATCTGCATAATTCCTCAGACATTTCAATTTTCCATGACTTCTAAATCAACAAACACACAGTAGTTCTATCATGTAAAACACCTAATTGAGTAATTACAGTAGTAAATAGGCAGTATATTTTTTATTTGGTGTTAACTCTATAATGTTAATATGCTATGGATAGGTGAGTCTTAGTTTTTTCCAGGTTTTGAACTTCGGGGTTTTCTGTGACTATAATTACCTTTAAAAGATGGCAGAGTTTTTTATTTGACATTCTTACACTTATTTACTCCTAAGGTAATAAAATATTGTTGGATATAATTAGATTTCAGATCCCTCTTACCATGTAATTCAATGATTCCATGTTTCTCAGCACTGAGTACTTAAGTCTGAATTTATATGATAATCAGATTCCTGTGAAAGGAAAAAAAAGGCAGGTTATTCCAAAGTTCTTAACTCAGAATTATATATTTTTCATAATATATAAAAACATGTAGATGCATTCTTACAGGTTAATATACATGTCAGTCATACTATTTTTTTGAGAAACTACACTTATCTAAAAAATAGTTTGAAGACAAAAAGATGCACATACAACTTTATTCATTAAATAAACCTTTGATTATTTCTAATGGATCTAGAATTATTAGCTGTATTTTATATAACTTATTATATACACATATTTACTACAAACTACGTCCTTTATCAGTAACATGATGCATTAGTTCTATTTTGACCCCCAAGTTCATTGCCTTTCAGAGCTTATTTACATTGGGTTATTCCCTAAGATTCTTTTTATACTTTCATTTAAAAGTTTTCATAAGGAGTACATGTGGTCCCAGAGCCAATGAAATCAAGAAACAAAGACAAGGAAATCTCTATGAGGCAGGAGACAGAATCCTACTACTATCACTTGTCTACCCCAAATCTTTTGTGCCCCCCTGATAATGAAGGTCCTCAAAGGTCAGCAGGCATTTCAGAGCATGCTATTCCACATAAATTCACATATATTTTTATAAAGTATTAATGTCTTCATTGCTATATCTCACAAAATGCCCAAATCAGTTGTGGTAATTTAGAGATGCAGAATCTTTTTTTACAAAAAGATTTTCTTATGAAGGTAGACTTAGGCAATGAAGAATAATCTTAACTTTTATCAATTACTGCCTAATCTCATTCTCGTCTTCTCAGCAGGTCTGAATGTGGAATACTTTTAAAAACTTTAATCTTAGATCATTATGTCTAGAATATAACATTTAAATGGAATTTGGGATTCAAACAGAGGTCTAGTGTTTTCATCTCAGTGTGGGCAAACTGCCCTCATCATCCACTTTTATCACTTTTCTCTCTTCATCCTCCCAGAGCTGAATCTTCATTCTTTGCATTTCTATTGTATTTCAGAGTCTGTACTTCACAATTTAGGAATAAAAAAAAAATGTGGCTTTACTCTGGCAATAGTTATTTCATACTTAGTCATGTTTCTCAACAGAACTAATATCTACTTTAGGATGGAATTTCTCTCTTATGTCACTTTAATAACAAGAACATTATTGGGCTTGCCTACTTAAGCATGTATAAAGTGTCAACAATAACAGGTCACTCAACAAATTATGTGCAAGTAGCCACTTATACTCCACGAATGTCAAATGCTGGGCAAATTTCACTGGAATAAGCCACAATGTTTCTACCACAAGAAGAGCAGAAGTTTGGATCATATAAAATATGACCTTCTTTGGCAACAAATGAGGATTTTGTTTTCATGTTAACTGTATAGACCCAAAAGAAAAGAAATGTCTCATGAAGAAGTATAAACATTGTCTCCTTGTTTTGAACAGATTTAATATGGGTCTAAGACCTTGGCATTATTCCATTCTCTGTCCCTGTACCTGTCCAAACTCATGGGCATGCTGCACTAGGGAGATTCATTTAGGGCATTGTGGGATGGGTGAGGGGAGCACATCTGCTGAATGGAAGTAAAACAGAAATGAACCAGATGGCAGGAGTAATGAGGATGAAGAGAAAAAAGGAAAATTCCCCAAAGATCTACCAATGGTATTATTACATCTGCTGAGGAAAAGTTGACTCAAAAGGGGGCCAGCATGGTTTCCAGACATCTGAATGAGCTGACTCAGTCAGGGGTTACTCTGCAGGAGTAGAATTAGAGTTAGTTAGGTACAGAGAAAGAATGGAACCGAAAGAAAGAAATGGACATGTTGCCTGATTTCTTTTGCAAGAACATTTCTCCATCTTTGGAAACTACAAATATTTACCGACAATTAATATACTTCTGATTCTAATCAGCATAAAGTTTGTGAAAAGTAATTTTCTTTAAAAAGACCCACTGCTATCACCACAACCAACTTCAGCTTTTGCTTTCACTAAAGCCTTTTACAGCAAAATTTGCTACAATTTATAAAAAGGAAAGAAAATAGCTTATTTAATTTCCCAAAGTCCACAAAAATGAAACAGAGATTCTAAAGATATTAAAAGATTATTGGTTTTGCGTCATTTACTTGGTATAGTATTGACAGGAAACAAGCACTTTTTCTTTTTGTTAGAGAGAGAGAGAGAGAAAGAGAGAGAGAGAGAGAGAGAGAGAGAGAGACTGTGCCTGTGCCTGTGTTTGGGCAAACCAGGGAGGCCCAGAGGGAGAAAGAGAATCTTAAGGAGGCTCCACACCCAGGGCCCAGCACAGAGACAGACGCGAGGCTTGATCTCACGACGATGAGATCATGACCTGAGCCAAAATCAAGAGTCAGGTGCTTAACCACCTGAGCCACCATGTGCCCCAAAAGGAGACTTTTCTTTTTAAGTAGGTTCCATGTGGGGCTTGCAACTCATGACTCTGAGATCAAGATCTGAGTTTAGATTAAGAGTCAGACACTTAACCAAATGAGCCATCCAGGCACCCCAAGTGCTTATTTATTTTATTAGGTATCTTTTTTTATACTAAACCACTTAGAACATATAAAAATAAAAAAAAATTAATCTCTTTATCACAAGGAAGTGACTAACATTGATAATCAATATTATTTAACAGAGGACAATAAAATAGTTCAAACATTTATATATATATGTATATATGTATATTTATATATATGTATATGTGTATATATGTATGTATATGTATATACATATATATAAAAGGAAGACAACTGCCAGGAAAAGGGGAAGGGAGAGATAAGCCACAGCAATAATCTTGTTAATTAATTCCTAAAATTTGGATTATAAAAATTTAGAGCAAGGTTAAAAATGCTTTCTACTTTCTTTTTATTTGATGGGGATGAAAATAAGATGCTATTTTACCTGAACAAATGTGCTTACAAAGGGGTCTGAACCACTATGCATTATTCCAGAAACTACCAAAATTGGAAATGAACAAATTAACTGACAAGTAGGAGAAGAGGATAGAAGTTATAGGGATAAAAGTTACCTACTGCCTGCTCTACAGAGAGAAATGGATTTATAGCAAAGATAGTGATTATGGTGATCACACACAGATGCACACACACACACACACACACACACACAGACACAGACACCAGTTGGGTCAAATTCTCTTGAAACAATTTAAAATTAGCCTCTGATAATATTTATTAAAAGCATTTCTTATCTCAAAAAAAAATTTAGCAATGGAACATCACTGTATTGTGATGACCTATAGTGCTATCCCTTATTGTGGAAAATAAGTTTTGTAGGAGTTTAGTATACTTTATAAGTTATCTTAGGTCTTTGTAGAGTAAATATTAAAAATTTGGCAAAATTGCACCTTAATAAAAGTGTAACATGAAAACAAATTTTGGTACTGAATGGTTCCTAATTCCATGGTGAATGGGGAAACCACTAATAGAATTTGATAGATTCCTCCAATATTTCTGATCGCTGACCTACATATACAATAGTGTTTTCATGTCCTTAGAGAGTTTTCCCTAAATGCAGGCATCCTTTACTGCCAACCTAAAAATCCTCCACAAAGAATATAACTGAATAACACAATAGAACAAGAAATAATGATATTTGTTAAAAAACAACAACAACAAGTTCCTCAACATAAGAGGAAGTGTTATATATTAAGTATTCATGATGTACTGTTTAAGGGTCATACACACACACACACACACACACACACACACACAATTTAATCACTCAATGACCCTATAATGAAGATAATATAATCATCTATATTCTATAGAAGGAAAAACAAAAACAGACCAAGAAGGTTAACTTTCTTAGCTTCACACAGGTAGAAAGTTGCCGAGCTGGATTTGAAGTCAGGCAGTCTGGTTTAGGATCCTAGGTTTAATTGTAAAGTTACCCTGCCTTTACGTCAGGACAGCCTTGATACTTAGGAAGTATAATTTCATTGTTCTGCCTCTTTCACTTGAATAAATGTTGTTATTTTCCAAGGTTAATCTGTAAGATAAAATAAAAAATGTATGTGTATATTAATCCAGACAATATTTATTATCATAATCATAGCCATGTAGTAAATGATACATACAATGAAAATAAGATTCTAGAAGCACCTGGGTGGCTCAGTGGTTTGAGCATCTGACTCTTGATTTTGGCTCAGGTCATGATCTCATGGTCGTGAGATTGAGCCCCATGTCTCTCTCTCTCCTTCTGCTCCCCACTTTCCCTTTCCCCCCAAAAAAAAAGAAGAAAGAAAGAAAGAAAGAGAGAGAGAGAAAGAAAGAAAGGATTCTAAACTAGCTACATACGCTTAGATTTGTGAAACAGAAAAAAAAATTTCATCATTTATTATAAAATATAATTGAGAGAATTAAACTATTAGTTTAAGAGCCAGTAGCAGAAATAAACAATATTTAGCAAAGGAGTTTGGAAAAATAAATAGCCCATTGGCTTGACCAGGATGGGCTAAGTCTGAGGCAGAGAGACATTAATAGCTATGTATCCTATATAATAAAGTAAGAGGAGTTTTGAATTTCCCAAGTCAGTCATTCAGAAAGGAGTGAGGGAGCCAGAGAAAGAAAGAGAGAGAACAGACCTATTCTTAAGTGGCGATATGACTACTGAGAAATTTCTGAAGATGGAAATGGTTGAGGGACTTTTAAAACTAGGAAATCTATTTTTTCAATTTTAAGTTATCTTTATAGTAAGGCAACACTCCCTTGACCCTACCTTATTGCTCTAAATAAGTGTTTCTCATAGTGTGATCTCCTGACCAGCAGCCTAAGCATTATATAGGACCTGTTGCCAATACAGATTATCAGGAGCCATCTGGACCTACTGAATCAGAAACTCTGGGGTTGGGGTGCAGGAATCCAGGTTCAAGAAGCCCTCCAGAGGATTATACTGTGTGATAAAGTTTGAGAACTTCTGACCTACATATAGTAGAAGTCTGATGTTTCCTCACTTAAGAAATTAAAGAAACTGGGTTACAGTCCAGCATAGATGTCCTGAGCAAGAAGTGAGATGTAAAATGAAGAAAAAAGAATTCACCCAGGATCAGGAAATGAGCCAACAGCAATGAGGTGTTCAATTCAATTAATACTTGTCACTCACAAGAAATTGCAAAGGTATTGTGAGAGACATTGAGTTTACCAGATTCTGTAGCATAGGGATTTGAGACTAGTTTATAAATCTTAAATGACGAAATGACTAATCATAGTAAACAGTATGAAGACTTGGGGAGTAGTACATAATATCTGATAGACAATCAGGCAGTTTCCTATTTGGAGAACTATTTAGATTTTTCATATTTCCTTCTAGTTTCATTAAAAAAAATCCTGACCCATTGGAAAACAATTTTGTACAGGAAGAGTTTTTGAACTTTGGTGTCATTCTGAGAGTAAAAGTAATTCACACATGGGTAGGTTGCTTCTTGTGCTTTGTTTAAATTTAATACAATTTAATAGTTATAGAATTATTAGGTTTTTAAAATGTATTGACAATGTAGTGTTTTTTAAATTTTTTAAATTTATTTATTTTAGAGAGAGAGAGAGAGAGAGAGAGAGAGAGAGACACACCATGCATGAGTGGGGGAGGGGCAGAAAGAGAGGGAGACACAGAATCCAAAGCAGGCTCCAGGCTCTGAGCTGACAGTAGAGAGCCAGACGCAGGGCTCAAACTCATGAACCACAAGATCATGACCTGAGCCAAAGTCAGATGCTTAATGACTGAGCCACCCAGGCACCCCCTCACAATGATGTGTTTTGAAATAGCTTAAAATGGTTGTTCCAATTTGGGGACAGCACAAATCCCATTTGTAGGCTAGGGAACCTACTGAGAGGTTTGCCAATGGGGACCACTTCTAGATTGGGGATAAAGTGGTCTGAGAAGCTATAGTTGTTCTTCAATGGCATCCTGGGGCAGAAAGCACCATATTTAGCTGGAGCTATTTGTAAGTGTTGATACAGGTAGGAAAGGGGAAGTAAAAATATAGTCAAAAACAGTAGTAGGATGTATGGAAGCGATGCCATACTGTAGAGATTAACACTCAGTACACTAATCAAAATCTATACTATCTTCTTTTCCTAATTGTCCCTTAATTTTCATGTGGACAATCAAGTGATAGAAAATGCAACTCAAACTGACCTCTGCTCTCCTTTCAATCTGTGATCTTCTAGAAGACCTAGACTGCACCCTACTCTACTTCCCCTCACCTTCTCACAAACAACCAATCACTTCCAGTGAAGCTCATGACTCTAGTCTAGACAATAACATCATTGTGTTTTCCAATGACAGTATTCAGGGATTCAGGGTTAAAAATGCAATGCAATTATCTAATTGTACGTCTGTGGGTCAGGTCTAGGGTTTTGTTTTAACTGTTGGTGGGAATTAAGATTTCTTTTCTGCTGAATCAGAGCTCTGAGTATAATATTGGGAACTCATGGTTGACATTTTGGCATTTTGTCATTGTAAAGTGATAGTCAATATGAGAAAAGAGCCAAGGAACAAGAGAGCAAAGGATTTAGGTTGAGAAACAGGTCGCAATTGCTACCAAATCCTTGGGTATAGTCACACCTGAAATTAGAACTCTCATAGCACATTTTAGTTTTGTGAATTAAAAAAAAAAAAAAAACTTAATGCTGAAGTCATTCCAGTTGCATCATCCAATATTTGAGAATTAAAGACACCTGATAGGTTGAGTAAGAAAAGAACAGCACAACCACTGATGGGTTGATTAGGAAAACATCTCGTGACAGGCTCCAAGAAATGTGGAAAGAAGGCTATTTTCACTCAAAATAGGCTGTGTGAATGGAAAGCTTCAGAGATTTAAGCACAGATTTCTGTGTTTGCTCATTAGGGATTGCTGAATACACTGCCCACTTTGGCATGCCCATTGTTGGGCTAACTGGAAAATATCAATGTCCCAGCTCTGTAATATTCATAACTAAAAATTAGTACATTATCCTAAGCTTCTTCAAGCTATATCAATAGTTGCTGCTTTACATTTTATTGTCAAAACCTTAAGAACTGCAACTGTTGAAAGGGAAATCCTAGGGTTGATAACTATTGTGAGGCTGTGTGTGCCCCCATCCATTTCTGTCACTTTTCACCGTTTCAGCACACACTGATGTCTGCTTTCGCAAGTACTCTATGTATTCAGAGAAACTATAGAAATGAACCCTGAAAGTATAGTCTTTGCTTCCAGCAAGTAAATGCAGCTTACTCCCTAGAGGCTTTATCTGGCATCCTTTGCTCAAACATGGGACAGGCTTAAAAGTTTAGGGAGGTAACGACCCCCGGGAAGCAAACCCAAACCAATGATGAAAGGAGACAAGAGGGTAAGTGCCCCAGCTTGCCCACTGTTGGGGTGGCATATCTATGAAGCGTGTTCTGTTCAATTCCCAGGGGTCTCCAACAAGCTTTAACCCCAGTTTTCAACAACATAATCCGTTTCTTAACTCATCCTTTTTGGGCTTCTTTCCCTTCCATATCTCACTTTCCTATTTCTCTACCATTGTTCCTGAGATCACCTCTAAAATGAACTTACACTCAAATCCTTGTCTCTGGATCTGATTCTGTTACTAATGTGGGCAACCAAAATAAATGAATATAGACGGAATCAGAATAGGTAACAGGAAGTAAAAATAGACACAATAAAGTTGAAGGTAAGAAGAACCTGAGAACAACATAATTTAAGTTGGAAAGTTCAGAGCTACTTCACACACAGACAAGCTATGTCTATTAAATGAAAAAGCTACTTAGAAGAGCTTCAGTGAGAAAGCACCCAAATATACAAGCACCGACATTTAAATTTTTTTAAATGTTTATTTAATTTTGAGAGAGAGGGAGAGACAGAGGATGGGCGGGGGAGGAACAGAGAGGGAGGGAGACACAGAATCAGAAGCAGGCTTCAGGCTCTGAGCTGTCAGCACAGAGCCCAACGAGGGACTCAGTCTCACAGACGATGAGATCATGATGTGAGCCAAAGTTGGATCCTTAACCAACTGAGCCACCCAGGAGCCCCTACAACCACCTACATTTTAATAAATTATTTTCCAATCCTGAGGGTCAATATGATTGCATTATTTTCCCTACATGACGAACCTTATTAACATATTCTGGAACTTGGTCTCTGTATATAATGAGCATATACTCAAAGAAATTGACAGGCAGCTTGTATCTTTGCAAAATCACCCAATAATGTATTCTGTAGTAGAACAACATAAGTTTTCCAACAGACAATAGCAAAAGAGTTACAATGAACAGGCAAACTTTGGTATCAGAAATCTGGAAATAAACTGTCAAGCAACCTCAGCCTGAAGTTTAATAGCTTGTGAGCCAAACTTGTTTCCAGTAACTAATTCTGTTGGTTATTATCTGCTACAGGACCAAAGAGAACAGGACCTGTGGAATTCCCAGTTGCTAGGAAGTTATAAAGAAAATCCTAGAGGAGTGAAAAAGCCCACAAATATCTCTGCTTAAAATAAGCAGATATTTGAATACCTGTTCTCAAAAATACTAGGTTAAAACCTGGGTGGGAAACATTCACAATGGGATAATAATAGGGCTAGCATGGAGCACCTGGCTGGCACAGTCAGTTAAGTGTCCGACTCTTGGTACCAGCTCAGGTCATGATCTCACTGTTCCGGAAGACTGAGACCCAAGTCAGGCTTTTGCTGACAACACGGAGCCTGCTTGAGATTCTGTCTATCCTCTCTGCCCCTCCCCCCATCTCTCTCAAATAAAATAAAAAATAAATAAATAAAAATAGAGCTAGCAACAGGCAGAAAAAATGCATTAGACATGAACATACTGCCCATAGGAAAAGATCATCTTTATTGAGCAACAGGACATTAACTGGTACAATGCTTCCCCACCCCCCTACAACACTTTAATATTTTACTATAATTTCAGAATAAGGACAAATACCATATCTTATTCCCACGGAGGGGGAAAAAGACATAGTAATAAAATCTAATTTCAATAGCTAGTGACCATTATACTTTCCACTTTGTAACCCCATTATATCCATTTTTTTTTTACTCTCTGCTCTCTCTTTAATTTGGCACATTGATTTGAAATTCAATGAAAATCTCATTAAAAATATTTTTGGAGTCAATCCAGACAGTAATAAGGAGAGAATGACCTGTAGGTGGTCTAGAATGTACTGGATACAATGCTGATGAGGACTCACTGTCTCTGAACACAGCTGCTCCTGATGTGTAGTTTATGTACATCATTATTGCTGGGACTTGAATGACACATCTGTCCCCTAAAAGAAAAAGGGAAAATCTTAAGATCCCAAAGTCTACATGTCCATTTTTTACTTTTTTGCAGTGATCAGCAATAAACTCTCAAGACTTGCCATAGTAATGGGCCCCAACCCTGGGATGATCCAGGGCAAGGTTCCACGTTGAAACTCTGCCTCCTTACAGTGCCTACACTGAAAACACAGTATGTGTCTAATAGGTTGGTTGGATCAGCCTGATTCCATAGCATGCAATCTGTGTACACATGATAAAAAAGATGAAAGAACTCCAATCTAAGTTAGAAATAAATACACAGGGGACATATTTCACCTAATTCATGTAGGCTCTGTTGGAAAGTAAAAGGTAACAATTTCTCATTTTCACTCTCATAAATTATATTGTAGCACTACTATTAACTCGATGTAACACACACACACACACACACACACACACACACACACACACACACCCCTCCCTGGAAGATTTTAATCCAAAGCTAAATCATTTAGGGGGAATGAAAAGAGACTGTATTGAAGTACAGTAAAAAAAAATTTAAATTTGCTTAAAAGAAATTATGGGACAATCACAAGCTATTATAAATTAGCTCTCTTTTAAAGGACATGGCATGAGGCATTAGAAGTTAAATGCGGTCTAATGCAATTGTTCATGATTGAATTTATACTCTTCAAGATTGTCAATTTATGCTCAGGGAGTGTGCTTTATCTTTTATTCAAAAGTGATTAGGATTTTTTTCCCATTTTAAAAATGGACCAAATGAGTTGCAAAGGTGGTATTGCCAGACCATTACCTTTCAGGGAAGAACTCAGAATAAAACTCTTGACCCAATTGTGATGCAAGGTTTTATAAATTTGAAGATTTTTGAATTTTTAATTCTAGTGTTGGGGTGAGAAATTGATGTATTATTTTCAGACTAAGTTATCTGACCAAAATAATATACATTTAGATACATTCAGGAGATGGTGAAAACTGTGAAAACATTTTAGTGTCACACACATCTTAGTTTTTAGCATACTTAGTTCAAAAACTCTCTAGATTCATCACAAATTAGAACCTTAGTTATACAATTAATTCTACCATGCCTCACTGAAATGCTATCACATAATGTTATTTCCATTTAGTATGAAAATTTTCTCAAAAATAATGAAAGTAACAACCATAGGGAAAACAATGGTTTTAGGAGGTCACCATCTTTTGACTTATTTCATGATGTCTCTCATAGAGATCTATGTGAAAATATTTTCACAAAATGTATCTTATTTAACTTATATGCCTTCTTTTAATATGTGATGTTTCCTTTTTTAAATGTTTATTTTTTTTTATTTTTTGAGAGAGAGAGAGAAAGAGAGAGAGTATGAACACAAGTGGGGAGGGGCAGAGAGAAAATCCCAAGCAGGCTCCACACTGTCAGAGCAAAGCTTGATGCAGGGCTTGATCCCGTCAACTGTGAGATCATGACCTGAGCTGAAACCAGGAGTTGGACACTTAAGTGACTGGGCCATCCAGGCACCCTTGATGTTTCCTTTTTAACATGGGCATCAAGGTGCTCAGAAATATTTTTGATCATTTATAGTTTTAGCTTTCTATCTTTCCTTTGCATACTTTTCCTCCCAAATCCCACCATAATTAGGATATTTTCAATTTCCCCCATGTAATGGTGTTCTTAGTTCTTAATATTTTAATATAAAGTGCCTTATATCCTCTTGGAACAAATATGAAGTAGTCTATTTGCTAATGATAAAGTCATTGATTAATCCCTAGTTGTCATATATTGGATGCATATTCATACTTTATCTTGTTACTTCTGTAGGATTTCTTTTTCTTCCTATTCTGTAGTTCTTACCTCTCCTAGTTTTACTTTTAATTCTCTAGATGCTGACCTCAAGTCTCCTTAAACAACCATTTTTTTCTACACTTATTTCAAATACTGGTATTTCCAAATGTTCTGACTTTAGCTTTTTGTCCTTTTCACTTGATAGGGTTAGGTAATGTCATAACATTGTATCTATGCTGTTGGTATCTATTGTCCCGCTTTATAAATGAAGAAACAGACACAAAGAAATTTACAAGATTGTTCAAGGTTATATATTAAATTATAACCAGAGCTTTTAATTTTAACAATGTTTATATTCCTTCTGCCATTTCACATATGTTTCTAAGATGAGTTGCCATAATAAAACCAACAATATCTCTGTGATTTGGACAATATCTGTTTCTTGTTTTTGTTATATGTTCTACTTTAGTAGAAAGTCTCTACTTTATTACATCCTGGGGTCCCAACTGACAGAGGCTTCACCACCTGGAAGGTTGCCTTCCAGATTTGGTGGTTTTAGAGGTAGGAAAAGGAAAATTGGAGGATTGAGTACCTGTAAATAAAAACTTACTGGAGATGTGAAACACACATCACTTTTGCTCATATGGTCAAAGAAAATCACATAACAGTGATTCTAGTAGATGAAACTTTTGGATTGCCAGGTAATTGTGAGTGAAAATAATGCCTACCACAATTTCGCCATAAGATAGAATATTCACTATATATTTTATAATTGTATTGGAATCTTTAAGTCTTAGGGTAGGAATTCCATTACTTCCTTCTCAACAGTACCATAAATTTTAGTTCCTCTCTGCCATTTTGTGTGCTCTTCAATGGTGGATGCAAAAGTGGACAGATACTTCCTATTATTTTAGCATAGCAAGCATCCAGACACAGAACCTAAGCTGAGACAATCAGATATCTGTAAGGAAATTGAGGCCTGTGACTTGATAGAAAAACAAAGAAGGATGGAACAATCATTCATTCTGACAGAGCAGGCTGACCAACCATTGTTATTATAATGATCATTGTTCTGGTTGCCCTTCGGGAGCCCTCTAGAAATCTCTTATTTTATATCTCTAAGCCTGTTGCACCCATTTATTCTGTGAACTTCCTCATAGCCTTTTGATACATATTTTTTTGCATAAGGGGGCATAAGGGGGAGTTAGATTTTGTGGCTTACAACCAGAGAACCCAAACTCATACATACAACTTATTTATATTCTGAAGATATGCTGAAGGTAATTAGGAGATCCAAATGTGAAGTTGTGGACGTATGTGTCCTTATATAAAATTTATAGAATAAGATTCAGGAATAAGCTAATAGTGGTGTTATTAATTTACATGACTTTAAAAATGCAGTAAAAGCTGTCAGGAAACCATATGAAACCCAGTAAAAGCCTGCTGAAGAAGTATGATGACTCCTTTGCTTAGGATATTTCAACTCAGATTGCTTAGCACCTAGGTTAGAATCAGTTTAGTGATAATAAGATAAGCACTTCACTAATGTGATTCTGAATGAGCAATTTTCATATTAATGGCTTTCTCACTGTATTAATGAAAACACAATTTGCCACTATAATGGGAACATCACTTAAATTAGATCAAAATTGCTAACATGAACAAAGCTGTTAATAAAGCAAAACTATTGTATATGGTAATGGTTCTCCTATTGTATTAAGAATGTCCTTATATTCCAAAATTTGTGTTACATTAGAAAAAAACTGTGCATTTTATTGACTCTTTGATAATGTCACTTACTGTATATACAAGCCATTGCCATCACATCAACTTTGCATAGATCTGCCAGGAGCTGAACAGAACTCATATAGAAAGGAGAATTCTATGCATTGGAACTAACAATAAGCATTCTTCCTTAACCTGGGACTATTGTCCTCAGTCATTTGGTATACATTATAAACTACTGAAGAGAAAGAAAACACTATGAGAAAATGAAAAAATTTAAACACTAGTCTTAAAAATAATAATGACACATTTTTGTTCTGTATTAGTTTGCTACGGCTGCTGTAACAAAATACTACAGACTGGTGGCTGGAACAACAGAAATTTGTTTTCTCACAGGTCAGGAGTCTAGAAGTTCAAGATCAAAATTTCAGTAGTATTGGTTCTTTTTGAGGGCCATGAGGAATGGATCTGTTCCAGGACTCTCTCCTTGGCTTATAGATGGTCATCTTCTCCTCATGTCTTCAGTTAGTCTTCCCTCTGTATGTGTCTATGTGTCCAATTTCCTCGTCTGGTAAGAATGCGAGACATATTAGATTAAGGCCTATCCTAATGATTTCATTTTCATTTAAATACCTCTTTAAAGACACTGTGTCTAAACATGGTCATATTATAAAGTACTAGGGGTTAGGATTTCAACATAATAATCTGAGAGAAGGGGACACAATTCAACACATAACAATTTCCTTAAGTTTTAATTTTTCATGCATATAAAAACATGTATTAATGAAATGTTTATATGTAAAATTTGGCACAGGTAAGATTACCAGGTTATTTGCAATTCTTTAAATGGTTCTGATTTATATTATATATAAATGTCCCCCAAACTAAACTTGTACATGAAATATGATAACTAGTGGTAGAATAATTAACTCAGTACTTATCATATAGCAAAATATAACTAAAGGTTAATAGTGGAAACAGCAGCTGTGGGGCACCTGGGTGGCTCTGTTGGTTAAGTGTCCAACTTTAGCTCAGGTCATGATTTCACAGTTCCTGAGTTCAAAGCCCACATTGGACTCTCTGCTGTTAGTGCAAAGTCTTCTTCAGATCCTCTGTCTCCCTCTCTCTCTCTCTGTCCCTGCCTGGTTCACACTCTTCTCCTCTCAAAAAAGAAATAAACCTTAAAAAAAAAAAAAACAAAAGACATAGCAGTTGTACTATATGTGTACCCAGGAAGGGAATCTCAAAAAGAGGAAATATTTAAGTTTTTATTTAAATTCCAGTTAGTTCACATACAGTGTAATATTAGTTTCAGGTGTACAATTTAGTGATTCAACACTTACATACAGTACCCAGTGCTCATTACAACAAGTGCATTCCTTAATCTCTGTCACCTATTTAACCTATCCCCCCACCCCTCTCCCATATGGTAACCATCAGTTTGTTCTCTATAGTGAAGAGTCTCTTTATTGGTTTACCTTTCTCTCTCTTTTTTTCCCTATGCTCATTTGTTTAATTCACTTAAATTCCACATATGAGTGAAATCATTTGGGTTTCTCAAAAAATTTAAAAATAGAACTACCCTATGATCCAGCAATTGTCTCCTAGGTATTTATCCAAAGAATACAAAAGTAGTAATTCAAAAGGATACATGCACCCTGCTGTTTATAGTAGTATTATTCTATAATAGCCAAATTATGGAAACAGCTCAAATGTCCATCAACTGATGAATGAATAAAGAAGATGTGTGTGTATGTATGTATATATGTGTGTGTGTATATATATACACACACACACATACATATATATATATACACACACACACACACACACACACACACACACACACACACACAGATACATATAATGGAATATTACACAGCCATAAAAAAGAATGAAATCTTTCCATTTGCAATAACATGGATAGAGCTAGAGAATATTATGCTAAACAAAATAAGAGGAAACATTTAAATGATAGTGAAATTTCTTTTAGTTTTATATATATTTATGTTTCCTGGCATACAACTTTTTACTGGGTTAAATAAAAAAAATTCCCAATATTATTCATAAGGAATAGGAATGGTCTCATCACTACTAGTTGAGATGAGGCATGCATTTCTAACATAATGTAATGCTTGGTCATGTATTGCAGACCCAGCCTGAATTTCCAAATGTGTCACTTTCTCATGGTAGGAAGTAACCAAGTTGAGTTGGCTATAGTCCATTCATTAATTAAACAAATATTTAATAGGCACTCAGTATGTGCCTGATGCTGTGGTCAGTACTAAGCGAAAGGAGCCAATAAAAGTCTACACAGTAGGATCTTTTAAATATTTTAATATATGCAGATATTTCTTCATACTGGTAGGATTAAACAGAATCACCACAGGACTATTTAGTTAATTTTAAATATGTTGCCAATAAAATGCTCTGTTTGAAAGTAATTCACAAGACTTAATTGCTATTTAGTTAAAAGACCATATGTCTTAGATACTTTGATTTCAAGTATTCTGTGCCATTCTATTATAATAAACTTTGAACTGAGAAATCTCAATATACTGGTGTTTAATATTTGAAATCTTGTAAATGAATGCAAAGAAACCTAATTTTTGTTTGAGTGGTTGAATAACCCTCTTTTCCCAACACCTTTTTACCTAAAGCCATGAAAGATGAAATCAATAATTAGTCTTTAAAACTATTTGTTTTAGCTCTTTCCCCTCCAATATTTTATCAGTCCCAATGCAAGTAAGTAGGAAATAAAACAGCTTTTAACATTATTTCTTTTCACTTCTTTTTTATTATATACAAACTGGGGATATTATATAATAATAGAAGTGGTACTATTTTTATTATATATGAAATGGGGATATTATACAATAATAGAAATGGTACCCAAACAACATCCAAGATGAAGAAGATAAATGAGAATTTTAGTTGATGTAAAAAACTGAAAAATCAGAACAACCATAATAAATTAATATTATAAATATAGATTTTTAATTAGATTTAAGATTGTATGTTCATAATAATCAACAGCCAGCAAATATATTTTTATAATACAATTGATTTTTAACAAAATTTTCATCATTAATACATGTGGAGAATCATTTTTGTATTATCCTAGTTCAAAGGGAAGATCTTGGCTATTGATTGGACTGTGTAACTTGTACTAACTTACATAAAACAGTTGTAATTTGAGAAAACTGGATGCAAGCTGTTTAATTGTGATATGATATAATGTAACATAATCCTCAAAGCATGTACTTGAATATAGTGCATATGTATTTGCATAGTAATGAATCTTCAGAATAAAGTATAAGGAATTAGGTGAAAGCTAAAAATGAAATAAGATATTGCCAGCAAGAAAACATGTGGCTGCATCACATTAAATTTAAATGGAAATTCTTTCTTTGAAACCCATTCTAAATGCATTTTTATACATAAAGAAAAGAGTATTGGGGGAATATTTTCTAATCTTAGGGTGTGACTGTAATATATTATACATTATATTCCTGACTGGAATAAGAATCAATAAATGTCTTAAATAATAATGTTTTTCATTAATAAAGTATTTTCTTTCATAAAGCATTTTCATATCTAAAATGAAACAAAAGAAAAGAAATACTGAACATTTATTATATGCTAGTAACTGTCTTGGCTTCTTTACATGCATTACCTCATTTAATTTTCACAACTCTGTATGAAAAAAACAATTCTCAATTTCTAGATGAGAAAAATCAGGCACAAAGCGATTAAGTAACTTTCTCAAAGTCACACAACTGATAAGCTTAAAGTAGGGAGATTAATCTTAGCACCTTCCCTGCAGATCTGAAGTCCCAAACAATCAAACCACATTGTCTCTATGCTGTCTTTGTGTCCTGGCTTTACTCATCTTTGAGAAAAGCCTATAACCGTGTCATGAGTAGATATCATAATAAACTCTTTAAGAGAAGTTTTGATGCTTTCCTATGTCAAACAATTAGGAAACAGTAGAGTCCATTTTTGGTACCAAATCTTATTAGTCTAGATCCCTGACAAAGTAGCCTGTTGCACCAGTATGACTTTCTTCCATTTCCCTTATGCTCAGGGCTCAATGTACAGCTAATTCCCTAAAATGTTTCATCTTCTCCAGGTACTGTGAGTTCTATAGTACAGAGCGATCTACATAGCATACCATTCCAATCCTTCAGAATCACATCAAGGCATTTCAAATTTTATTTGAACATACAACAAAGGGATGCTTTGTACTGTCTTATGATACCAAACACTGAATTGGACATTGTAAGATCCCTTTTTTTTTTTTTTTTGTCTATAATAATCTCTGTTCCATACTCCCAGGGCGTTCAGAAATACATGTTAACAAAGCTTGAGCCACAACCTGAGTAGAAAAAGTGATCTGTCAAAATATATGGCTTCTGGCCATGTTGACAAATATCTCAATATTTCAAATATCATCCATCCATCCATTCCTACACTCAACAAATATTAATTCACCATGTGAAGGAATTTTTCTAGGCACTGGGTTTGTAGCACTGAAAAAATAGAAATCCCTATTTACATAGAGCTTATGTTTTAATGAGAGCAGACAGTTGATAAACAGGACAAACAAGTACAAAATATAGAGCATCAGATGGTAGTAAGAGTTAAGAAGAGAAATAAAGCAAGGGAATGTGACAGATGTCAGGGACATGACATTACAGTGTTAAATACTATGAGGAATTCATTTCCTTCTGTTATGTAACATCTTACTACAAATTTATTGGCTGAAGTCAATGCCTATTTATTATTGCACAGTTTTTGTGGGTGGGAAATCTAGGCATGGCTTCGCAGGGGCTTTTGCTCAAAAGCTTACAAGGATGAAACCTAGTTATTGGCTGGGCTTTAGCCTCATTTTTGGTATCATGGATTAACTAGGTAAAAATCTGTAACTCATTTCCTTGCAGCTGCTGAATTCACTGCAGCTTGCTTCTCTGAAGTCAGCAATTGAGAGCATACAGAGCCTCTGCTGCTTTGAGTCTCTGACTTTAGAGAAGGTGTAGGCCCTTTCTTAAAAATGTCACCTGATTAAGGTCGGGTACACTCACACTAGTTCTCAATTTGATTACTTCAAAGTCAACTGATTAGGGACCTTAATTACATCTGCAAAATCTCTTATCTCTACCTTTTAATATAACAGTAACAGGAGGAATAGCCCATCACCTTTGCCATCTTCTATTGGTTGGAAGCGGATTGTAGGTTACACCCACACTCAAAAGGGAGTGACCAGTATGTCACCAACTGTGATCATGGAAAGTCTCTGAGAGGGTAATGTTTGTGCTAATACTTGGCAAAGATGAAAGATAGAGGCATGTTGGATATCCGAAGGAGAAAGAATACATACAGTGGAAACACTATGTGGTAAGTTCTTGAGGCTCTAGTTTCCCTTGTGCATACAAAACAGCAAGAGGACAAGGTGGCTGGCTCAGAGTGACAGGAAAGATAGAAGGGAATAAATTCAAAGTGATAACAGATGGAAGATCATGCAGGACTTTTGTAAGGATTCTGGCTTTTACTATATGGGTGACAGGAAGCCATAGAAGCCTCATAGTGCAGGGCTGACAAGATCTGTCTTACCAGTTTAGCAATACCATATGGCTGCTAGTTGACATAAATGGTAGAAGTCATGGGTGAAAGCAGGGTGGTCATTTAAAGGCTACTTAACATAATATAGGTGGGCAACACCCTAGTAGTAGTGGAGGCAATGATAATTTGTAGTTTCTGATATATTTTGAAGGTGAATACAACAGGATTCCTTAAGTGATTAGATGCATAAAAGCAAAGAAATTAGAGTCAGAGATAACATCAAGGTTTATGCATAAACTCTGTGTCACAACTATTTTGCTTAATAAATTCTCAACAAGTGATAATACATACTATCAACATGATGTCATCTGTGACGTTAATTTTGATTACCTTGACAAGTTAATGTCTGCTAGGTTTCTCCACTATAAAACCATTTCTTTCCCTCCTTTCCATACCCACCTCTTTGGAAGCATATTACTAAGTGCAGCTCACACTCAAGGAGTGAAGAATTCGGCACTACCTCTTTGGGATGGGGGGAAGATTTATTCTCCATAGAAGATTTGTCTGTATCCTCCATTTATTCATTCCTTCATGCAGTCAGTAAGTCAGTCATTCATATCAATTTGTGTGAATTTTTAGATATTTATTTTATTTTTTATATTTCTTATATAATTTGTATATAAAGCATATTTTATGCTTTATAATCTGATATTACATTATTGATTTTATTGCTCAAATTATCAGGGCTTTAGCTGTTGGAAGAGCTTTCAGGTTTACTCCTGTGTCCCTTTGACATGACCGTAATCACTTGGTTTTTAAGCACTTCCTTACTTTGGGGGTATTACAAGATGCTTCAGCCATATCTTATATATTCCTTGTTCTAGCTCTATAATCAACTATTTCTCCAAAAGATCCTAATTCTTTTTATTTGACAGTGGTCTTGGAAGTGAAGATTTCTAATACTGGGTTCTGAGTATGTTCATTGCTGCACAGCACTATTCCTAATAAGAAAATATTTTTTTAGTGGTATACATGAGCATTTACACTCAATTAAATATATATTGTAAATCCATATATCAGGGAATACTATGCAGTCTTAACAATAAGGAAGCACTATGTTCATGTGAAATAAACTTTAGGATATAGCATTACAAGAAAAGAAAGCAGTGTGTGCATAACATGTTATGTATGCACATATATGCCAACATTTGTATAAGAAGAGGGTAAAAAATAATTAGGTATGTCTACATGCACTGTATCTTTAGGAGAGTACACATGAAATCCCTAAAGTTTGTTTCTATAGAAAGAAAAACTTGGAAATTACAGGGTGAGAGGAGAGGGAGGAGTATCACTGTATACACTTTATATGTATATATATGTATATATGTATATATACTCTATATACACTTTTATACCTTTTGAATTTTAAACCTATTATCCGTGAGATGTCAAACATGAGACACTTATTTTAGATGTAGCTGTGTACTGTACTATCCAACATACCAAGATATTAGGTAAAAAACAGGAGGCAAAATCATGGTCTACCAGACATAATTCTTGGTTATTATCTCTCCACCTAAATTATACACTTTATGGAATGGGTTGCCTTAATTTATTTTTTATGCGCATCTCGATTCCTTCCTTCCATATCACATCTTCCATGAAGTCAGACCATATTAACTGTCTTGCCTACAATAGGCAGTGATTTTTTTCCTTGTATTTAACACAAAAAATGTGAAAATTCCTTCTGGAAAATTATGTCCTTTTACTGGTATTATTTGCCATTTTCACTGCCCAGAAAGATCTCATCTTGAACAAAAATATCATAGAATATCATAAACACACAGATTTGAGGGTACTTGGGACATGGAAACTAGTTATAAGGAGAACCATATTGGACATAGAAAGACAGATTGTCCATAAAGGAATTGTGGCTTGCAGTAATGTACCTTGGAGTCAGCAGCCAAATTCAGATAAGATGGATCTCAGACCCAGGAAAACTTCGTGTATGTTGTAGTTGCAGAAGCAAGTAGACCTCCAAGATATAGTACAGAAAATGAAAGCCAAAAGAATTTTGGGTGAAGGCATCCAAACCTAGCTTCCTGGAAAGCTTCTACTCAAGCCTCCAAAATAAAGTGCTCTGTTACTTGCTTCAGGGTTACAAGTGTCTACGTGCTTGTTTCCTTGAGCTCGGAACACACTGGATTGCGATTTATCTACATGGCCATGTCCTTGCCAAAGTGTGAACTTCTCACAGCTGGGAGCTTTGCTAGATCTCCTGTTATAGACTTAGGGCTTAGCATATGACTGAGAACCTTTTCTAAAAATGTGAAGAATAAAGAAATTTAAAGAGAGAAGAAACCCAATACACAATTTCGAACACAAACATCAGCTTTGGGAAAAATAATCTTTGGATTATGTACAACTATGAGGGGAAAACAAATGCCAGGCTAAGGCCTACAGAAGATAAGAAAAAGGCAAAAGGAAAAGAGAAAGCATAGACACACATGGAAAGTTTAAGAGAAAAAAAATGTAGAAAAGCTAACTGGGAGACAGAAAAAAAATGAGAGACAAATGTGTGGGAAATGGTAAAATGTTACTGCCAATTATTTTTTTAATCCTTTTCCTTATTTAAGAATAATCAAATAGGGGCATCTGGGTGCCTCAGTCAGTTAAGCATCCAACTTTGGCTCAGGTCATGATCTCGCAGTTCATGAGTTTGAGCCCCATGTTGGGGCTCAGAGCCTGGAACCTGCTTCAGATTCTGTGTCTTTGCCCCTCTCCTGTTCCTCTCTGTCTCTCCAAAATGAATAAACATTAAAAAAAGAATAATCAAATCAATATGCTAGTAAGTTTAAATATAATGGTTAACACTTTTTAGTGCACTAACTATATGAGAGCTTTATCTGAAGTAACATCATTTAGTTCTCACATTGGCCTTTCCTGGGAGCAAATACTAACACCCTATTTAACAAATGAAGAAATACGCCAAGAGGAAATACAGCTTGTCACCATCCTTCTGAATGTACGCTTTTTCTCCTATATTCTTCTGGGA
Organism: Lynx canadensis; assembly: GCF_007474595.2. NCBI lineage: Eukaryota > Metazoa > Chordata > Mammalia > Carnivora > Felidae > Lynx > Lynx canadensis. The sequence continues at coordinate 184,841,841 of NC_044303.2, read as the reverse complement.
TAAAAGAGGATTTGATATTGTAATATGCACTAATCAGCACTTGTATAGCTTCCTGCTCTAATTTCAAATCATGATTACCCTCTCCATCTGTAGTAAATGAGAGTTCTTTGGTGTTGAGTGTTTATACCTTAGGCAATGACCATGCCACTTTAGACTCAGACTTAAATGCCTATAGATTGCATCTAAATTCCTTAACTAGACCTTCACATTTTCTGAATTGGTTCTAGGGCTAATTTCAACATAGTTGTATTGGAATAACTACTGTCTACTCTGATGAGTTGCTAACTTAACTGTACTTGTCATTGTATATTGTATGATGGCCGATCTAGCGTAACACCATATCTTTATTCTTATATCACATCACTTGGAATACAAACCTTTTTATCTCCTTACTTGCCTCTCATACTCTGTTAACTTACCATTCTATTTTTTGTTATTGGCATTCCCTGATCTAGAATGTTGTTCTATTCTTTCCCTACTCATATCTTTCCAGGATTATTTAGAGTATCCTACCATCTGATATGGATCGTATCCCCCCACCAAAAAAATTTTATTTGTTGAATCTCTAACTCCACGCACCTTAGAATGTGACCAAATTTGAAAATAGAACCATTTCAGGTGTAATTAGTTAAGATGAGGTCATACTGGATTGGAGTGGCCCCTTATCCAATATGACTTATGTCCTTTAAAAAGAATTCATGGACGGAGAACACCATGGAAAGATTGGAATCATGCTGCCATCAGCCAAGGAACTGTAAGAAGCTAGGAGAGAGGCCTGGAACAGATTCTTTCCTAGTGCCTCCAGAGGGAGCAGGGCTCTACCAGTATCTTGATTTCAGATTTCTGGCCTTTATAACTGTGAGGCAATACATTTATGTTCTAAGCCATCTATCTGTGATACTTTGTTTCAACAGCCCTAGGAAATGAACACCCATCCATGAAGCCACATTTTTGGCCTTCTTCTTCCTTTTTAGCCTCATTTCTTGACCAATGGTAATACTACTTAAATAGCAAAACAAAACCACAAAAATGTCATTAGTGTTACTGAATTTCATAGTTTTCAGGAATTCCAGACACTGGGCCAAAAACTTGACATATACATTATTTCAAATTTTAGCTATGGGAAAATAAAGCTTCAGAAAGCTTCAGTAACTGGGTTCACAGAGGTAGAAATTGGACTCAAATTGACATTCCACCGACTTTACTTTCCACACTCTATTGTCTGATTTTCTTAATGCCCCATAACTAAGCATTTACTTACATTATTTTTTTGTATTATTCTCAAGGTATTTACATATCTCACACTGAAGGAAATAACAGCAAAGCTTATTAAGTGCTTCTTATGAGCCGTGTGATCTACGTTTACTTTGCTAAGTGTACTTATTACAACCCCTTTGTGGTGGGTTCTATAATTCTATATAGGTTCAATTTACAGATGAGGAAATTTAGGTGTGTTACTTTAAGCAGCTAGTCTAAAGCCAGATAACCTTGGGATGCCATGGCCAGTATCCAACCACAGAGTGTCCACTCCTCACCACTGCCCTTCACCAGCTCCTTAGTGGTATCTATGAAAACATGGACCGTGTTTCATGTTTCTGTTGTTTCCTTCTAGATCTACCATAAAGCTGGAAAGACAGTAGATTCTAAGTAATATTTCTTCAGTAAGAATAAAAGACAACCCCCGGGAGAACGGGACTGGAACTGCTCCCTCTGCCTTAGGAAACAGGTCTGAGTTACTCACTACAAACTATAGATTGCCTTTTCTCTCATTTGAGAATCTCCTCCAAACCTGGTATAACATTCAACATGAAACGCTAGTTAGTCAATATTTAAGGTTGACAGCCTCTGTAAAAGTGTTGCTTTTATCAGGAGAATCCTTTCACACAAAAGAGAAATTATTCACCTCCAAAATAGATTTACCAAAATCAACAAATTAATTTTAACGAAGTTTTTTTTTTGGGGTGCCTGGGTGGCTCAATCGCTTAAGCATCCGTCTCTTGGTTTCTGCTCAGGTCATGATCTCGTGGTTTCATGAGTTTGAGCCCTGCACCAGGCTCTGCACTGGCACCATGGAGCCTGCTTTGGATTCTCTCTCTCTCTCTCTCTCTCTCTCTCGCTCTCTCTCTGTCTCTCTTTGCCCCTCCCCCCACTTGTGCTGTCTCTGTCTCTCTCAAAATAAATAAACTTAAAAAAAAATGAAAGAAGTTTTTATTATGGTATTGCCAGGATAAATGAAAAGATCCCATAGGTATTTTAGAAAGGGAAGTACCTATTACAGATTTTAATATATGTGCAACAAATGGACACTCAAAATGGCATAGACAATTGTGAATGTCTCTTACTAAGGTGTGTGTGCGTGTGTATATATCTTTCTTAAATGAGTTCTGTAAATACACTAGCCCAAGGAGGAAGAAGTGTTATAAGTATTACATAAAGAAACTCAAGGTACATTTCTTTCATTCAACTTTTCCCCAATAAAACTTCTTTTAATTACTATACATGTGACTCCCATGCACTCCCTAATTTCATTCTTAGGCCAATGGGAAATATATTTCTACTGTTGTTATGAAACCTCCAAAGTTAATTACTGAAGATAGTTGGATTATTTTTTGCTTATCTTTATTCTATTGGGACTATACATCATTTGCATGTAGCAGTGTAGGGTAAGTTCACTTCCGACACAGTCAATTATATAAGTCTATCAACAGCTATTTTATTATGGGAACAATAGAGACAGACGGCTCGAACTCTGTGATGAATGTAGATTAGAGAGAGGTCACCCTGACATACATAATTAGTTTTAGAATGTTAAATTAATAGGTAGAACGCCCCTAAGGCAACCATACATTAAGGCTGAAGCTGCAGGATCTGGAGTCCAGCTCCTGTCTGCTATTGTCAGCACTGCCATGGCTCAACGCACTGCTTGTGGAATGGCATAAGGTATTATGGCAAAACTAAATGGCTGTAAAAACAAAATTTGCATAATACTGTGGTCATACTACATATATTTCCCTTCAGAAACATTTATGCAGCTAAATGATGATGCAAATTCCTAATAGGGGTTGGCTTAAACAGGTAAATCTGTGGGTGTCTTATGAGAACTAAATAGATGTTTAAACAAGGGTTCAATAAGCAATTGATAATATTCAGATAAATGTCATATTTCTTGTCTGTACTTGTTGTAAATATTAGCTTAAAATGTGAAGGATAAAGAAAAGACATTTTTTTCCAGTTATAAACTATTTATTTGGTTTTCCATTCATATGTAGATAAAATATAATATCTATGGCAAGAGTCATGTACAAGAGAGATGGAAGATGACAACCAAACTTGACTTCTGCTTTAATCAATGGCTGATAATATTTTTATTTTTATTAATGACAATATGATTATTATTATTGTTATTAACCTGTCTGAATGAAGAGAAGGATGATTTTTATAGAGAACAAATAGAATTTTCTAGACACTTGTAGGAGAAACTTGAAGCAATCTAGAGACATATCTGCAGCATATAATTTGTACCATATGTTATACTATTTTTTGTCAATAGTATAATTTGTTCACAGTTTGGTGTTTATATTTGTCAGGTACTAAAGTAGATAATCTATTATGCTATCTACTTTAATATGCAGAGCATACCTTAAGATAGATATTTTATCCATATTTACTAATGAGGTAAATGAAATAGCTATTGGTTGTGAGGCCCTGATCACACAACCAAATGATGACAGATCAAGGACTACCTGAATCTGAAGCCCATATTCTAAAGGCTTTATATAATCTTTTGTCTTTACAGCATTCAGATCCCAAGTGATTGAGTTGGGTCATACACAAGTTTAGATAAAATAAGTGATTAGTAAGCATATTATTCATCTCTAGCACCAAATTAGATACTTTCTCAATAACTCTGTGGAATGTTTCTGACCTATAGCCCAGAAAACTTAAAAAACTTCCTCAAGGTCATATAGTCAGAGTTCAAAGATCATGATTAATTTGTAAATGTTCCTTTTTCAAGTTTATCACAACCTCTGAGAATTCAATGGATACTCACCCAGTGAAAGCCTCAGTGTTTCTAATGCTGCCATAAAAATATAAGTTTTGTGTTTGTATAATTTAGGTTGATTTAGGGTAGTGATTTAAACAGACCAACAGACTCTGTTTCAGTCAGTTATGAAATTTTTTAACAAGCTAATCACTATTTTCTCAGAGATAATGACAGTAAAATAAAATGTCATAGAATAGTTATCCCCTGCTGTTAGATAAGTGCCAAGGTAAAACCAATTATTTATTTGATAATCACTATCTTACGGAAAATAAATACCAGAAAATCACTGAGATCTTCTCAAAAAAGCTGAAGATTCTCATTCTACAACAACTCAATATCATAAGATGAAGTATTTTATCTGATACTAAATGATCAGCTACAAATTTAAATATTATAGAAATAATATATATGTATCTAAGCATTCATACTATTCTAGTATTTACTTCAGTTCTTTCCTTCTTTACAAAGTTTTTAGAAGTCCTAATACTCTGAAGCCTTGCAGACTTCACAAAATCTAAGTGATCCCTAATAAATCAACCATATATTTCTTAGCAGAGATGAACTTTTGTTTGTTTTTCCAAGGAGAGATATACAGGAGGATTTATGCTTGTGTTCAGTGAATAGGAATTAAGTAGCAGTTTTGATACCCTAAGTTTTGTCCCTAACCTATTTGTCCTTAACCCAATGGCTTTCACCCACCACAAAAAATAATAATAATAAAATAAAATAAATAAAAACAAATGTCCATCTTGCTTCTATATACAGGTATGATCAATCAAGCACTTGAAATGTTACCATATAGGAGATGATACTTTTACCTAATTTTCAAATCTGCATTTGCAAATGTGTTATTTTTTTAAGTGAAAAAGGCACAGCTGGTCCTGATTTTCCTTCTAGCAAATTCCTGAGCTTTGTTTTTAGACAGTACTGAAATACTAGATCCAGGTTAGATTTCCAGATATCAGAGTTTGGCATAAGGATGCAGTATTACTGCAAGGCAAGAGCACAAAATAATATTTTAACAATAGTTCCAAAGATAAGATTGAATATTTTAAGGTAAAGACTCAGAATCTAGAATAAGTTAAAGAGAAAAAATACAGGTGAACATGAATGTACACATATTTTGCATGTGTGCATGCGTGCATGCGTGCACACACACACACACACACAGGTAAGAGATGACAATCACATTTTCACTGGGCAGTTAAAGGTGGTGCCTAGAGACACAGCTTAAGATATAACCAATAACCCATTCTATGTGGTTCCCATTACCGTATGTTTTAGGTGGGGCAAACAGCAGTAATGAAAGACTCATATGCTTTTGTAGAAAATGTTTGATATCATTTCATGGAAGATACTTTTTTTCCTAGTAATAATTAAAGAGAGTCTGCTTCTAACTTGCTTACCTGATTTTTTTCCCACTCATTGCAGGAATGGGTTTGGGGTTATGTAAGAAGGTATCCAATGATGGAAAACAGAGTTGAGGAATATGGTCCCATGGTAATTCAGATAAAAAAAAGTGTCGATATTGTGTCCTTCTCTTTGTCATATTTATTGAGAACAAAAATATACAAGAGCAAAGTCATGACATATATGGAATGTTCTAAAAGCAAGAGGAGGGCCTAAAACTATGAAAAAATTATCGTGTGGGTAAAGATCTATGGTAATGCCTTAATTCAATAGGACACATTTTATAAAAACAATCAAACAAATTTAAGATTAGAATTTGTACAAGATAAACACAATCTAGTGGTCACTAGATAAGGTCACTAGGTGATAGGTCACTAGATAAGGCCCACAGATGCCTTATGTTTATGTGCCATTTGTAACCAAGTTTTAATTTGAATGTCTCTAGTCAGGAAGCAGTTGCCATAATTCACAGAAGTGGACACCTGTCCGCTTCCCATGTTTAACAGCCTGTCCACTAAAAGCATTTGAGGTTTCGCTTCTATTGTAGGTACAGGGGTGGTTCTGGTGCAGACAGAGTCCGGGTTCAAGGCTTGGTGAGTGGGGGGGCAGAATGGATTTCAGCCCTTACACACCTTCTGCACAGTGTATGATCCTCACAACCATATATAATGTCTATTTTCTTAAACCATGAACCTTCAATTATAGGCTTTTGTCAAACACTATTTTCTGCAGTTATTAAAACAATATATTTTCTCCATATAAAACTGTAACACTGAATAAGTCTATTCAAACAATACAACACTCTGTCCTCCATGAATTTCAGATATGTCCAACCCCCTACCACTCTATTAAGTAAGAATCATTAATGTAGAAAATGCATTAGAAGATAACTCTAAACATATTGAATCTTCTTGGTTTCCACAAAAAATTTTTTTTGACTTAATATAGTTTTCACTATTAGATGCCTTCCTTTTATTATATGTTTGGAGAACATCTGACCCTGTTAGTCTTGTTGATAGACCCACAGGGGCCTACAATAACCACTCACTGCCTCTTTGGAAAGCCTTCCCTTCCTCCATTAGAACATCATGTGTTACTATAACATTTGGCAATATCTAGTAAATTTAACACTGTTTACAACATGCAGCTGTGTTTTGTTCCTAAATAAAGGAAAGTAATTGTGAACAACTTTAAACTACCAAGAAAAATTCTTACAACTACTAATAAAATGCACCTATTATTCAATAGGAAATAACCCAATTGAGGGTTCTTTTTTTTCATGATTGATCTCATTTTCTATTTTATAGTTCCAGGAAACTAATGGAAACATGCACAGCGCTATTTTTTTTCCTCTAAAATCTAGATGTTGCTAAAATTCTCATCAAACACAGTAGGTTGATGACAGGTACAGGGAAATGGCAGACATTTAAATGATCCAAATTATAATTGGTAATTAGCTTCCAAGTTATTCTTGTCTTTTTCAGTTGAAAAGAAGACATTTTTACAATTATGTAATTACCACAAAGAAATATAAATATCCTATTCAGACCTAATATTCATGTGGAATATAACTTACAGTAGCTGAAAATGTGTATTTGCCTATATTATGAAAGAAATATATATATAAGGCATTTTTATAACCTTGAAATCAAATTTCCTTTTAAAAGTTATGCCATTATAAATAAGGGTCCTTGGAAAAGACTGGCATCATAAACTATCATTATAAATTGTTAACTTTATCTAGAACATCTCTGTACTGGGGAAATTTATTTCTTTCCTTCTGTGTGATTTCATCTACTGTACATATTTTTCATTTTAGTCACGATGTTCTGCTAATCAAAACTAGCAATATAATCTAGAGATATCTGGGGGAATTAATTAGGTACATCTCATTTCTACTCTGCTAATCTCTATGTCTTCAGCTTAGGGAAAAGGAGCCCATCATTGAATGATAAACCAAGGAGATTCTATTTGCTTTACAGAAGGATCTGCTAAAAAGGCTGACTATGGTTTATAAATGTTTTAGTCCCATTCTGACATAGCAACACTTGAATACTGACCTTGAAATGGAAAGCATTATACTCTATAAGGAAATCAAGTAGAGGTATTACTGTATTAGCTGATTTTATTTATATGATTTGTCTGTTTTAACCAGAGACAGACAGAGGGAGAAGTATTAATTAAAGCTACATGGAAAAGGGGGCACAGAACCTCAAAGGACTTGGAAAGATGCTTGATGACCATGCCACTTCTAACTGCAAACAATCTGAACAAAGACATGATTGAAGGCTGAACAAAGACTGCCAACTTCAATAAAATGGGTCTTATTCATGGGAAAGTTTGAAACATAAATCCAGGTTATTCCTGAATTCCTTTTCTGAAAAGGGGAAAGGACAGTTTTTGTCTTCCCAAGTGGTGAGAAATATCCCAGCAAAAGATGTTGCTCTTTCTAACCCAAATTAGGTAACTCAGAAGACATGTTACAATAAATGGATAGATGCCATAGGTGTATCATGGATCCTTAAGATGACAATGAGAGTTCAGTGTAATAATTCTCTGAAAGTTTGGGTAGGGGCCCCTGGGTGGCTCATTCCGTTAAGCATCCGACTCTTGATCTCAGCTTGGGTCATGATCCCACAGCTTGTGTGTTCAAGTCCAGCATTGGGCTCTGTACTGACAGCTCGGAGCCTGCTTGGGATCCTGTCTCTCCCTTTCTCTGCCCCTTCCCTGATGGCTCGTTCTCTCTCTCCCTCTCTCTCTCCCTCTCTCTCTCTCTCAAAATAAATAAACAACTTAAAAAAATAAAAGTTTGGGTAATTGGGTTTAGTAATCTGGAATTTGGTTGTATTCCAGTCATTACACATGTCTCCAGTAAAGGAACCAACTTTTTTCTTGGTTGTTAAATGTTAACTAACTGATATTTGCATTCCTGTGTGTGCTTTCTTAATTTTTTTTTAATGCTTATGTTTGAGAAAGAGAGAGAGAGGGACAGAGACAGAGACAGAGTACAGGTGGGGGAGAGGCAGAGACAGAAAGGGAGACACAGAATCCAAAGCAGATTCCAGGCTCCAAGCTGTCAGCACAGAGCCCAGTGTGGGGCTTGAACTCAAGAACCGTGAGATCACAACCTGAGCTGAAGTTGGACGCTTAACCAACTGAGCCACCCAGGCGCCCCATCCTGTGTGTGCTTTCTTAACCAAAATAGATGTTAAATTTTATTTGTCTTGGCAGTATTCACTATAAGAAATTATAAGCATTTTCAGTTTAAATAAATTACAATTTTAGAATTAAAGAAGATAGCAATTTTTGAAAAAATACTATTTCAAGAAATCAGGGCATAGGGCTTGTATTTGTAAAATGAATGCCATACTCTCAATAACTCCCTAAAATACATTGTAGTGTTTTGTGTGTGTGTGTGTGTGTGTGTGTGTGTGTGTGTGTGCTGGAGATTTTTATGTGGAGGTACAGGAAAGAGCGAAAAAGAAAGGAAACGTGGCAGAGACACTCAGGAGTGCTATTGAGGGCCTGGGCCACAGTGCTGACTCCCAGGGCAAGGAGGAGTTCTGTTTTGGCCCATCGTGGAGGGGAGCTGTGGCTGTCTTCCAGCCAACAGTTTAGTGTCTTTATTTTTTTTATTAATATGAAATTTATTGTCAAATTGGTTTCCATACAACACCCAGTACTCATCCCAACAGGTGCCCTCCTCAATGCCCATCGCCCATCCCCCCCTCCCTCCCATCCCCCATCAACCCTCAGTTTGTTCTCAGTTTTAAGAGTCTCTAAAGTGGTTCTCAAATACTTCCCCTTCAATTATTAGGAAAACATTGATTTCAATCACTCATGAGACCAACATGTTGCAGGTATATTTTATAATTTAGGGTGCAAGAAGTGGCATTTCCACTGTGCTGTATACTTAAACATGGTTAAAATGGTAAATTTTATGTATATTTTGTCAAAATGAAAATAATAATTTTATAAAAAGAAGCGATGCAATAAACAAAGTAAAATAACAGTTTGATAAATTATTAGAATCAATTGTTCATAATATCTGATTCCTAGGAACTGCCCAAACTCTCATCTCCTAGTTACAAGGAGGTCTGTAGAATTTCTGCACACAAATGGAATGATTTTTATTTAAAACTTATTTTCAAATTTTACTATCTCTAGCAGGTTTTAGAGAGCTGGATTTTCACATCCTTTTGTTTCTGTTGATACTTCCTACCCTGCCAATAGCAATTATATGGCAGTGGTAAATTGAACACAGAGATATTAAAGTCCTGACAAGTTCATTTCATGTTTTTTCCCCTATAGTTGTAGCTTCTTAAATCCAATTTCCTACAGAATATAATAAAATTGTGAGTTTCATGTCCCCTTCTGAAATTGGGAGTAACTTTGTTACCGGCCCTGAGAAATTTGTCCTCCTTCTAGTAATGGATCATTTTCACCCCTCGAGTCTGGATGTGAGCAATGTCCCAATCTTTAGTCTGATTTTTCTAGAGACTATTTTTGCATTGCCAGAATAGAAATGGCCCCAGAACAGTGAATTTATGCCTCCATAATGAATATGGTTAGTCCACAATCTCATGCCAAGTACATGTTCATATCATCTTTATGACCCACATAATATATCACAGAGCTACAGGCTGAAAAGAAACTAATTAACCTTTAATGAGATGAGGACACTGTAGGACAGTTGGCTCTAGAGAAGGGCTGCAATTCCCACACCGAGACGTTCACCTGGGCTCCATGCCATTGTAGATCTACTACCTATGTCTGGCGCCAGCCTTCTTTACACTACCAAGTCTGTCCACAACAAACAAAGCAAAATAAGTCAAAATGTTACCCACGAGAAGCCTATCCAGCTGGGTTAATATAGAGAATATGGAAATAAGTAAAATGTCTAATACAGCTGTCTTCAACATCTCTAGTTAAAGGAAATTATACACTTTGTAACCTCATCACAGACCTACTTTAAAGGATTTTAACCATGCAGGTATGAAATTAAAGGAACATTCTCAAACCAAAAAGTGCCATTAATATGTTCACTTTTATCATGATGGAACCCGACACATTTTCAATACTGTTTGATTCATATTAAATTTCAGTTGAAGATAAAGGTTCAGCGAGTTGATCTATATACCCAGTTTCTAGGATTCACACAATTGCTGGAATTGCAGATAAGGATTGGTTGTCTGACAAATGGGCAAAAGAATAATGCTCACAGAGTGTTTATTAATGTTTTGAAAGTCGAGAGAGAAGTCTCTTTGGAATAGTTTGACCTTCATTCTAATTATGAGTTGACAGTTATTCTAGAAAGAAAATACAGAGGATGTAAAACATCTTTCTCTTCATATTGATCTTTCCATTGAATCTGGACAAACATTTTTATCAGGTGGCACATTAATATGGGAAACACTTAGGCATTTATCTGGGAAAGAGCAACGATGTCATCCAGGCTTCTCTACTATTATCTGTTCAATTTTCCACATGTAAAAGGGGAGAATTCAATTTCCTTCTCTTGGCTCAAATCAGTCTGTAGTAAATTATAATGAATTAAAGTCCTTCCTTTTATTTATCACACCTAAGTAAGACCAATTCTCAATTGTTATTTGTAAACTGCATGCATGTTATATGATAGCATTAAGATTATTAAGGCCTTAAATTTTAAGGACTGCTTAATCTATAAACTAATGATGTTACCTTACTGCCAATGACTTATATTTTTAGAGCAAGTTTCCTTCTTTTATTAATTTCTGTATCTCCTGAGGTCTAGTTTTGAAGGCTATACCACTAATACTGTTTTTCCGAAACATCTGCTTTTCTGATTACCAGAAATACTGGCTTCTCTGAAGGTTGTTCAGAAGAATGGAAGAACATGATAAGACTTTTAAGTTAATCGTAGGAGAAAACATGCTAACAGTTTTTAAACCATTTTGGTCATATCTTTAGGGGCAGTTATGTATAGGGAGGAATTATGATCCCAGGATGAAACAGTTTGTAGGCTTGATGTACTAGTAGAAGAATAGTTCCACCTCCTATCACCACACACACAAACAGAGTAATACTTGTTATTTAATGGAAACTTGTCCACTGAAGGGGAAGGGAAGTTTACGGACTATATATTGTATCTATTTCTTAGGAATATGGATTATTAGAGTTAGATGTAAGGGGTTCTGAGCAATTATTCTGGTTCAGTGGTTCTCAGGATTTGGACATAAGCATCACCCAAAGAGCTGACTGAAAGTGAAGATGTGGTAGGGCCCACCTTAAGAAATTGTGAGTTAGTGGACCTGGGATGAGACCCATGAGTCTGCCTTTTAAATAAGGATCCCAGGTACTTCTGATGAAGGTGTTCCATGGGTCACTGAAAATGTTAGCTTAATGTTTCATTAAAAGTATGGGTTCTGAATCCTAAAGTGAATAGGGCATGAGGAGGTTCTTGTAGTCTTGAAATTAGGTTGTGGCAGAACCCCTTGTCTTGAGGCTGCCACTAATAAAGACTGCTGAAGGACAATGCTGATTTCTTGGGAAGAGCTACACAATTTGCATAAGCCCAGCAGTTATGTTAAGAGAGAAAGGATGAAATTCAAACTTTGAAGACTTCTCTGAATAAGAACCCTCTGACTCCCACCAAGGCTCTGGAGAAGGAAAGGACAGAGACCCCTAAATGAAAAATATGTATGATGAGAAAAATGATTAAATATCTGAGCATAAAATAAGAATCTCAGAATTTGTAGAAGAGAGTGACTAATGTTGGATTGTCTTCAGGATCCATGTCAGTAATTAAACAATTGAATACTTCTTCTTTCTGACAGGATAAATTCCCAGGATTTATGGATATTTAGCAAAGTGAAATGAAGCCTAAAGAGAGAGAGAGAGAGAGAGAGAGAGAGAGAGAGAGAGAGCGCTAATACTATCCCTGCTAATTGGGACAGATCAGTGATCAAATGATTATTAGGAAAAATAAAATAAAGTTACCCCTGGTTTATGAAGTAGTTCACACAATGTACAAAGCTTAAAGAAGGAGAGGAATGAGCCTGAGTTTATTTCACTCCTCTTTTCTACTGGATAATTCCCTAGAGTAAGACAATGAGTATCTGCTCTAACTTTTAGGTCAAGAGGGATGTCTATATGAATTCTAGCAATACATTTATTTTAATAAAGTTTGATCACCATAGAATAATTTGAATAATTTGCATAGTTTGCTATTTAGGACTTTTACTGTCACTTAAATTTATATCAATATGACTAATGTGATAAAGATTTCCAATAACTGATCATTTTTATTATGTTTTATCAACTTTCTTGGTCCTATAAATCAAAAACACCAGGGTAAATTTATCTTTCTTATTCCTTCTTACAAAAATCCCTCTTCATCTTAAAACTTCAAGTTTATCTGTGTCTTTATTTTTCTGCAAGGTATTTCTCTATCTTATAACTTATCTTCGACAAGTTTCTTTTTTTTTTTTTTTTTTTTTTTTTTTATATGAAGTTTATTGACAAATTGGTTTCCATACAACACCCAGTGCTCATCCCAAAAGGTGCCCTCCTCAATACCCATCACCCACCCGCCCCTCCCTCCCACCCCCCATCAACCCTCAGTTTGTTCTCAGTTTTTAACAGTCTCTTATGCTTTGGCTCTCTCCCACTCTAACGTCCTTTTTTTTTTTTTTTTTTTTTTTTTTTTTTTTCCTTCCCCTCCCCCATGGGTTCCTGTTAAGTTTCTCAGGATCCACATAAGAGTGAAACCATATGGTATCTGTCTTTCTCTGTATGGCTTATTTCACTTAGCATCACACTCTCCAGTTCCATCCACGTTGCTACAAAAGGCCATATTTCATTTTTTCTCATTGCCACGTAGTATTCCATTGTGTATATAAACCACAATTTCTTTATCCATTCATCAGTTGATGGACATTTAGGCTCTTTCCATAATTTGGCTATTGTTGAGAGTGCTGCTATGAACATTGGGGTACAAGTGCCCCTATGCATCAGTACTCCTGTATCCCTTGGGTAGATTCCTAGCAGTGCTATTGCTGGGTCATAGGGTAGGTCTATTTTTAATTTTCTGAGGAACCTCCACACTGCTTTCCAGAGCGGCTGCACCAATTTGCATTCCCACCAACAGTGCAAGAGGGTTCCCGTTTCTCCACATCCTCTCCAGCATCTATAGTCTCCTGATTTGTTCATTTTGGCCACTCTGACTGGCGTGAGGTGATACCTGAGTGTGGTTTTGATTTGTATTTCCCTGATAAGGAGCGACGCTGAACATCTTTTCATGTGCCTGTTGGCCATCTGGATGTCTTCTTTAGAGAAGTGTCTATTCATGTTTTCTGCCCATTTCTTCACTGGGTTATTTGTTTTTCGGGTGTGGAGTTTGGTGAGCTCTTTATAGATTTTAGATACTAGCCCTTTGTCCGATATGTCATTTGCAAATATCTTTTCCCATTCCGTTGGTTGCCTTTTAGTTTTGTTGGTTGTTTCCTTTGCTGTGCAGAAGCTTTTTATCTTCATAAGGTCCCAGTAATTCACTTTTGCTTTTAATTCCCTTGCCTTTGGGGATGTGTCGAGTAAGAGATTGCTACGGCTGAGGTCAGAGAGGTCTTTTCCTGCTTTCTCCTCTAAGGTTCTGATGGTTTCCTGTCTCACATTTAGGTCCTTTATCCATTTTGAGTTTATTTTTGTAAATGGTGTGAGAAAGTGGTCTAGTTTCAACCTTCTGCATGTTGCTGTCCAGTTCTCCCAGCACCATTTGTTAAAGAGGCTGTCTTTTTTCCATTGGATGTTCTTTCCTGCTTTGTCAAAGATGAGTTGGCCATACGTTTGTGGGTCTA